>NC_056515.1:14310430-14322099 GCF_014905685.2 Nematolebias whitei
ATATGCTAATTTTTTGGGACAGGCATTTTGGGTTTTCATGAGCTGTATGCCATAATCATCAGTATTAAAACAATTAAAGACCTGAAATATTTCAGTTGGTGTGCAATGAATCTGAAATATATGAAAGTTTCATTTTTATCATTACATTATGGAAAATAATAACCTTTATCACAATTTGCTAATTGTTTGAGAAGGACCTGTATATATATCACACATATGTATATACACACAATTATGTATATATATATGTATATATATACACATATGTATTTATATACATACTGTATATATGTATTTATATATAAATAAATATGTATTTATCTATATATATTTATATATATAAATATATATATATATATATATATATATATATATGTATATAAATTAAAACTATGATGAACCAGATTCTACAAAAACATTAGATTTAAATTTTTATAGGTTTTCATCATCATTTGATGTATTTGCACTCATTGTCTACTTTTAATGTTCATTTTAGATGTGTGGTTTTCTTTCTTGTTCACATATATACATTTTATTTTTAGCTTTGCTTTAAAGTTCTTGTTTTGTGATTTGTACATTTGTGGGTTAAAATAAAGTTGAACTGAAGGTCGTCTCTTGTCTTTAAACATGTTTGAGGGAAATATTTCTGAGATCCAATAGTTTTGTGTCTTTTTATGATTTTCAGCCGAGTTAACAGTCATTAAAGTGAAAACAGGATTTCATGATGAAGCTGGCACCGTTTATTTATTTATTTTTTTAATCTTCAACACTAATATATATATATATATATATATATATATATATATATATATATATTTTTTTTTTTTTTTTTTTTTTTTTTTTTTTTATGACCAGCTCTGCTGGTCTCACATGATCCTCTCCTCCGGAGACAGGACGGGCAGGCTCATCTTCCCAGCTCCGAGCTCAGCTGGTGACTCACAGAGGCTGTTCCAAGACCCCAGCCACGCGTAATCATGAAGGCCCGACCCGCGCAGACAGGCGGACAGAGACGGGTCTGTGACAAACGGTGGAAGCGATTTAAAAAAACATTTTACGTGTAAAAAAAATAATAATCATTTTTAAATCGCTTCAGCAATTTTTTAAAACATTTTTTGTATAAAAACAAAATATTATTTTATTTAAAAATTGCTTCCAGTGTCCGTCCCAAACTGTCCAGTCCGCCTGACTGCCGGGTGGGATCGGGATTCAGCCTTCATGATTACGCGCGGCTGGGGTCTCGCAACGGCCATCTGCAAGTCCCCATCTTCAGCTTCGCAGTGACCAGC
This sequence comes from Nematolebias whitei, assembly GCF_014905685.2. Taxonomy (NCBI): domain Eukaryota; kingdom Metazoa; phylum Chordata; class Actinopteri; order Cyprinodontiformes; family Rivulidae; genus Nematolebias; species Nematolebias whitei. The sequence continues at coordinate 14,311,717 of NC_056515.1, forward strand.
GGAGCTCTGAGCACACAAGGATGGTATCCGGAACCTGAGCCTCCGAGTCGGCACATCGAAGGATCTTCCGCGGTGACCAGCTGAACTTGGAGCCGGGGAGATGACGCCCTGCCCGGCCTGGTGCTCCGAGGCTCCGGAGGGAGGATCGTGGTACACCAGCAGAGCTCCATCCAGCTTGCTCTGAATTATGTTGCCGGCCACCAAGCACAAAAAATGCCAGCACATCAGCATTAGACCAAGATGTTGTCAGTATTGTTTTTAAAATCTTTAAAATAAGTCCAGCCGCTGCTCCAGTCCGAGAAATTGCAAATGGCGGATTATTGTTTTGAAAAGTTGCTGAAGGATCCAGTGACTCCGCCCCCACCTCCGCCTCCGACCAATCAGTGACCGACAGTGTTCTGACGTCATGTTTTAGTACCTCTTCGTTCCGGTTAGAACCACAGAGCCAAGGGTACTGAAAATAGTAACAGGTGCTAAGTACCGGTACTAATGGAAAAGCCTCAGAACCGGGCCAAGTAGGGTCCAGTCGGCCCGTACCGGTACTAATGGAAAAGGGGCTTAAGATGTCCCAAGGAAGACCCAGAATTTGCTGGAGTGATTGTGCCTCTTCTCTGGCCTGGAAATGCCTTGAGGTTCCCCAGGAGGAGCTGGAGAGTGTCGCTGGGAAGAAAAATGTCTGAGTTTCTCTTCTGGACCTGTTGTCTCTTCGATCTGACTACAGAAAAACAGTAGAAGATAGAGATCAAGATGCAGAATTGGGTGCACAAATTTGAATTTACTGCTGAATTTTTTTCTAAACCAAACAAGAAAATTATACATACAGGCTCAAATATACATGTACCCCCACTAATATTTGGAAAGATGTCTCTGAACAAGTTACACTTTGACTACAGGCTTTTTGTATCTGTTTATAAGCTTCTGACATACTGTATTTGAACACTATTCTTGGCAGAATTAGTTTAATTAATTAAAATTTGTTTGTTTCTTGCCACAGATCCAGTATGGACTTTAAGAAGGTTGGTTCAGAAACCTAATGGGGAGTGGTGGCACAGAGGTTAGAGAAGGTGGGCCTGTGATCGGAAGATCGTCGGTTCAAGCCCTGGTACCGACAACATCAAAAATGTGGGTGGGGTAGGTGAAGCACCCACACCTGCCCCCACCCTCATTCGTCCCTCTCTGGGCCCTTGAGCAAGGCCCTTGAGCAAGGCCCTTAACCCCCACCATCTGCTCCTCCGGGTGTCCTAGATAGCAGCTCTCTGCTCCACACAGAGGGCTGTGGTAGCTCGGTGGTCTGTGGTTGCGTCAGGAAGGGCATCCGGTGTAAAAATAACTTAAAAATAACGACTTAGTTCGCTGTGGTGACCCCTAAAATGGGAGCAGCGGAAAGAAGAAGAAAAGTTCAGAAGTCTAATGTCAGGGTTTTAACCTATCAGAAATCAGTTCCGCTGAAGGTTTGGGATCATTTTGGGATCATTGTCCAGTTTTTCTGAACAATGGAAGAAGGCTGAGAAGCTTATTTTGTCTTTATTAATGTGATGGTGTGGGAATCTGTGTTTTGTTGTGTCATTTCTGTAACCCTTGTGTTTTCTGCACTGCCGAGTGTTCTTCTCTTCCTTGTTGTCAGCTCCCGTCTCACCTGTTCTCAACCTAGTCACCCCAGGTGTTCGTCATTTTGTCTTGTCTTTGATATAATCTGTCCTTTTGTCTGTTTTCTTTTTGTGTTCTCTTGACTTTACTTCCATTTCTAATTTCATAGTGTTCCCTACTATTCTTCACCCTCTCTTCAGCCTGTCTCCCCAGCCATGCATCACTCACACCAGTTGCTAATCAGTTCCATCTCAGGTGCACTCATTTCTCACTCTACCTCTGCTTTATTTAAACCTCTCCTGTTCACCACTCAAACGTCCGCTCACTGCTCTGTAATCTTACAGATGTCCCGATCCTCCTCGTTTCTGCTTGTCTTATTCCTGTTTGCGCCATGTTTCATGTAAGTTTTGATGTCACATCAGTTTTGTTTTTGTTTATTAATAAATTCCTGTTTATTTTACTTCCTGCTTCCTGTGTCTGCCTGCACATGGGTCTAAAACCCTGAGGATTGTGATAGCCTCAGCGTCTCTGTTTTTCCATTTTTTATGGACTGTGCTCTTAAGCCTGTCATGTCTGTTCCTCCATCTTTTCATCCATTTGTTCTTGTAAGTTTTGCTGCCCTGACAGTTTTTGCTTTTGTTTGTGTTTAAATAAACATACTCTGCTTTTACCTAGGAGTCTCCCATGTCTGCCTACATATGGGTTCAACACATTAATAATCAGATCAGAATCCACAGACTAGTACAAGAACCCAGCAGGCTGTCTGTACTTCATGGAGCTCGCCCTTGAGGACCATCAGGAGCTCCACGAGATTACACATGTGGACACAGTGGCCACCTCCAGCAATCTGTGGAAGAGGATGGTGGCCAGTGAGGACTTAGTGGGTGAGTTTACCCAGCTTCCAGGACTGAGTAAAGTACTGGGGATGTGGGAGGTTTTTGACAAGCCGTGAAAGGACGACACAAGCTGCACTCCGTTATCCTACCACCTGCCGCTCCAATCCCCAGTAAACCTCGCCCCCCCTCCCAAGTCCCATTGCTCTTTGCTGCAGCCTTCATCTCTGGCCCACTGCCAGCTGCAGTTCCTCAGTTTCTATCGCCAGCTGCAGTTCCTCAGGTTTCATCACCAGCTGCAGCTTCCCTGGTCTCATTTCTCTCTGAAGCTCCTCTGGTCTCATCATTTGCTTCAGCTCCCTCCCCAGTGGTCTGTCTGCCTGCTGACACAGCCTCTCCTGTGGCCTCTTCTCCCCTTGTCTACCTGATTCAGAGAGCGTCCAGGAGGATGCTATACTTGCCCAGTGATGGACGGTCTTCTGGCTACCAGTCAGAACTCTTGCCCCGATTTGGACGGTCTCCTGCCCAGCCCCCATAACTCTTGCCCCATTTGGGACTGTCTCTGGGTTGTCCGCCTGAACACCTGTTACACTCTGGATGGTCTTCTGGCCGTTCACCTGAACTCTTGAGTTGGTGTTTTCTCTTTGTGGTATTTTTTTGGGGTTCCCAGATTTTGACCCTGTCATTTTTTGTTTATTTGGTTCGTGTTTCCCTTTGTGCCCACCATCCTGTCATTTCCTACCTCCTCCCTCCTGTATTACGGTACATACAATTTTCTTTTGGGGCATCAGGTACCATCCCTTGAGTGGGGGATACTGTGGGAATCTGTGACTTACCATTTCTGTAATCCTTGTGTTTCCTGCACTCCCCAGTATTTTTTCTCTTCCTTGCTGTCAGCTCCTGTCTCACCTGTCCTCCATCCTAATCACCCCAGGTGTTTACCATTTGTCTTGTTAGCCTCCCTATATATTCAGTATCTGTGTTTTTCCTTTGTCCGTGGACTGTGCTCCCAAGCCTGTCATGTCTCTTCCTCCATTTTTTCATCCATTCGTTCATGTAAGTTTTGCTGCCCCGACGGCTTTTGCTTTTGTTTGTGTTTAAATAAATATACGCTTTACATTTACCTGAGTCTCCCATGTCTGACTGCACATGGGTTCAACACATTAACAGATCATGTCAGATGATTTTAAACATCTTGTTGTTGTTTTGAACTTCAATTGAAGAACATGAAGGTAGTCTTCCTGCTTTATTCAGAGACTCTAATTCCTCAGGTGGCTGAGATGAGCTGCACTGGGAAGCTCAGTCCTCACCTCCTTCTACAGGTGTGCAGTGGAGAGCATCCTGTGCTCCAGCATCAAAATGTGACATGGAGGCTACACAACTGCAGAAAGAAAAGCTTTGCAGAGAGTGGTGAAGGCTGCACAGAAGACTGTTGGAGTCAGTCTCCCCACCATCACAGACATCTACACCTCCAGATGCAGGAAGAGGGCCACCTGAGTCATGAAGGACCCCACTGACCCAGCACACACACTTTTTGCCCTGCTCCCCTCAGACAGAAGGTTGCGGAGCATTAAGTGTAGAACCACTAGACTGAGAAACAGCTTCTACCCTGAAGCTTTTAGACTCATGAATTCCTAGTCTGGATTATCACTGTGAAAAAAATCACTGTAATGCCACTTGTTCTATTTCGTATAGACTTTGCCCTTTAAGGCTATCGCTAGTGGGTTTATCCCTATGCGCTGCGCAACACTGAAAACTTTAGTCCACACCCACCTACTATGTGGGCCTCATCCCCGCTCCGTATAAATTACAGTGAGACCGGGTAATCGGCTCCCATTTTTTCTTCAGCCATCTAGCAAGCTCTGTCAGAAGAATTAAGAAGGAAAAGTTGTCCAGCTTTGACAGGCACAACCTTTGCTAAGGATGCCTGGGTCTCAGCCACGCCAACCTCCTGACGTCCCAGTGAGCTCTTTCTCCCTGAGGAGAAGCAGACGAGCAGCCTTGTTCAAGGTAAGCACCGAGGAGTGCTTTTCCGTGGCGGGCCGCTACCCGCTGTGTGACGCCATAGCCGTTTCTAACGTTTTTTCTTTGCGGTAATCGTATGATTTCCTCGAAAAAAGCTATGTTAGCAGCAGCCCCGCTGAATGTTTTTCCGTGGAGGGCCACTACTCGCTGGACGATGCCACCGCCTTTTCTAACGTGTTTTTTTATTGCGGTGAATCGGATGATTCCCTCAATAAAGGCGTTGATAGCAGCAGCTCCGCTGAGTGTTTTTTTTCTGTGGCGGGACGCTATGCGTGGGATGACGCCACCGCCTTCTTTGATGCAGAGTCACGCAGTGAATAGAATGATTCCTCCGAGAAAGGCGAAGCAGAGCTGCCCCCTCCCTCCTGGATAGCGTAGTGATGGAAGACGATCAGATCCTCAGACAATAATTCTAAGTGTCACAATGCCGCACAGGACAAGGGAGAAAAAAAAAGACGATCAAATGCTCAGCCACCTCGGATCTTCCCACGTCGGCGACCACACCACTCCCATCCGTCGGTGCCCTCCTCTCCGAGCTGCCCAGCATAATCCAGGAGGATGTTAACACAAGGGACTTTCCGTCCCTCACCTCCCTGATCGGATGATCTGGCGGCAAGGTTGGCTCCACCCTGGCTCGTTGCCCTGACCCCATCTGACCTCGCTGTCCAGCTGTGATCTCACACAGGAACGAGGTTGCAGCTGGGCCTGGCAAGCTGAAGACATCCGTCTCCACCATCGCCTCCATCTTCAGAGTGGAGGGTTTTACTGATCTGTGTTTTTCCCTTGGTCCCCCCCCACCCACCCCCGGAGCCAAGCCTGGCGGTGGCACTTGGAGCAAAAGCTTCCAGGATGGAAGCTTTTCCCCTCCAGGGAAGCATGACCAGATGGTGACAATGTCTCCAACTGAGCTCATCAGTGCTCATTCCAAATGGCCGCAGCGAACAACAACGTCGCCCTGCTGGCCTACAGCAGCAGAGGCTGGAGGAAGCAGACCTGCTGGAGGAGACAAAGAGCTCTCTCTGTAAAGCTGCTGATGTCATCTTAAACATGTGCCACCTCTGCGGTCTGCCTGTCCCGCATCGCCGCACGGATGACCATGATCCAGAGGACCACTTGGCTCCGCCTCTTGCTATTCTTGTCTGACAGGAAAGACCTGCTGGAGGGCCCCATCACCCCAGAGACGCTGTTCGGGGCCAACTTCAGGACCATCCTTGAGAAATCACAGAGGTCCGAGGAGGTCTCCGAGACTGTACACCATCTGGTGACGTCACAGTCCTCCGGCCGCTAGAGGGACTGCCTTGGCCAACAACAACAGCAGAGGCACTCCATAGCTGCGGCAGCGACTTCACGCCCCGCTCCTCCGCCGGCCCCCTCCACCAGGTAATAGATCCTTGAGGGGAATGTATGTGTTTTTTGATTATGTATGTTTTTGATATAAAACAGAAACAACTCTGAAAGTAAAGTTTCATCTGAGACTGTCAGATCAGCTGATCTCACAGCTGCCTCTCTTCACACATTCCCCACACAGAACGAGCCAGTAACCTCTAAACAGTGTTTTAAAAGGCACTGCAGTTCAATAAATGTCACAAAACACTCGACTGCCACGTCAGCTAAAATTATGTTTTTTCAGCAGACGGAGTCCTGTAAAATCCCTTGTTTTCAGCCAGAGCCCGTTTTTAATTTCTGCTGTTTTCTGCCCACTCACAGTGCAGAGGGAGTAAATGTGCTTCTCCATGACAGCTGCAACCTACACTGAAACGGCATCTCATTCAGAAAGCGCTCACGCCTCTTCTCAGTGCACGCCGGCTCACCTCAGCTCTATGTGAGACCGCAGCCTGGGCTCAGCACAGAGGCACACATACAGCCCTTTTTTCTGTCGGAGCCCTCCTTGGGTTCCCCCCAAAGAATCTCCGGAGCGAGTGATGGCAGTAAGGATTTTTAGTCTGGTTGACGTTCATGAGAAACATGACACAACACAAATGCGTGCCCGCTCTCCGAACATTACTCAGAGTGGCAGCGAGTGTGTTCCCTGAACAGATGGACGGACCGTCTGATCAGAAGGGGTTACACGCTGCAGTTCGCAGCTCAACCCCCACCGTTCAGAGGGATAATAGAGACAGTTCTGTCTTCTCCAGAACAGAGCTCGTCTCTCCAGTCAGAAGTTCAGGAATTTCTGCCAAAAAACATGATTTCCAGAGTTCCCAACGGAGAGGAAAATACGTTTTTTTTTTCCTCCCACTACTTCCTGGTTCTGAGAAAAAACTGGAGGGATGAGACCCATTCTCGACCTGTTCATGTTCAGCAATTCGATCATGGGGAGACAATTCCACATGACAAACAGCTGCTGGAGAACTTCACCAGAACGACTGGTTTTCACCTCCATAGATCTGAAGAGCGCATATTTTCACATTTCCATCATTCTGAAACACTCCACGCACGTTCTCGAAATGCGTGGAGACGGCTCTGCAGTCGTTACACATGGCAGGAATGAGATTTTTTTTTTATCTGGACGATCTGCTCTTATTAGCTCGGTCCACTTAGAAAGCTGTCGCACAGACCAAAACGCTAGTGTTACACCTGCTAAACCTGGGGTTTCTATAAACTGGGAAAAACTTGCGTTTGTCTATCCCAGACGATTGTTTATCTGGAAGTGGAGCTAAACTCATCTACAATGAGAGCACGTTTATCACAGCTGAGAGCTGACGCTCTATCAGCTCAGCTCTGCCGTGTCAAACCTAGCTCCACCGTGTCAAACCCTGCAGCATAGTGACTGTTCTGCCGGTCATGCGACTCCTGGGACAATGTCAGCGGCCCACATCGTGGATCCGCTGGGCCTACTTCACATGAGACGCCTTCAGAGATGGTTCGCCCGCCTGCGCATAGATCCTGTGCGCCAGAAGAGGTGGATTATCTTTGTGTCCCCCCTCCATGAGAACCGATCTGAATCACTGGGGAAACCCTCTCATTCTGTCAGAGGGAGTTCCCATCAGCAGGCCTATGTCACACGTCTCAGTTTTCACAGACGTGTTCCTGTCAAGCTGGGAGGAATGTGTTTGTCTCAAGTAGTGGGAGCACAGTGGCTGGACCACATGTCGTTTTACATAATGTGCTAGAATGTTTCATGGCCTGAAACATGACTCAGCATTTTGGCCCCTGCTGCGGGATCAGCATTTTCTGATCCACACAGACAACAAAGTGATGACAGTTTACATAAACCGTCAGGGAGACGTGCGCTCAGCCCAAATGTTACGCATCGTGAAACAGCTGCTGTGTTGGGCACACAACCTGCTCTCCATCAAGTCAAGTCAGATTTATTTATAGAGCACATTTAAAACAGAAACTGTTACCAAAGTGCTTAACAAAAATATCACATCATCAGATAAAAAGTAGCAAGATATATTTACAGCACATGGAATAAAAATATAAAACCAAAAACAATTAGAAACACTGAAATACTAAATCAGATCACGTTGTGTCAAAAGTCAAGGAAATAATAACAAAAAGCATAAACTCAGTCAGAAACAATGAAATACTAAATCAGATTGGATGACCATTGTGTTAAATAGGAATAATAACAAAAGCATAAACAGAATCAGCATAAATGAAAAACCAGATCTAAAGCTGATCACCCTGTGTTAAATGTCAATGAGTATAAATGTGTTTTTAGGAGAGATTTAAAAGCAGAGACTGAGGTGGCCTGTCGAATGTTGATGGGCAGATTGTTCCAAAGTTTAGAGCCCACGACTGAGAACGCTCGATCAGAGCAGTGTACATTCCCAGCGTCCTGAACAAGCGAGCGGATATCATGTCGAGGGGCGGTCCCCGCCACAGAGACTGGATCCTCCATCCTGAGCTGATTTCTCAGATTTGGAGCAGGTTTGGCCGAACAGCAGTGGATCTCTCGGCCACACGGGAGAACGCCCAGTGTCAATTATGGCTCTCAATGAGTCTACGAGACGACCCACTGTTAGGAGTGGATGCCTTTGCTCACAGCCCTTGGCCAAAAATGCTCCTTTATGCGTTCCCTCCAGTCCTGCCGATATCATGGACGCTGGACCGGGTCCGGGAGGAAGAACCATCAGTCATCCTCGTAGCTTCCGAAGGCATATGCACTCCGTGGTTCCCGAATCTGTAGCGACTGATATTGGGTTGGCCGTGTAAACTGCTGTGGGATGGCGCTCTCCTCCAGGCAGGAAGAGCGATCAGCAGTTACCCAGAAATAGGTCAGCATCTTTGGGTCTGTCTGTTGAACAGATCCATTTAGAAAAGATGGGCCTCCCACAGGATGTGGTGCGTACGTTCAGGGCGCACGAGCTGCTTCCACCACAACACTGTACACATCAAGTGGACAGTTTTTCAGTGCTGGTGCGCAGAGAAATGCATGGAGGCCATCTCATGGCCACTAGGTGTCATGCTGTCCTTTCTGCAGCAGCTGATGGACAGAGATCTAGCGTTCAGCACAATTAAAACTTATGCTGCAGCTATTTCTTCCTGTCACGAGGGCTTCGGTGACAGAACAGTTCTTAATCACCCGTTGATGAAGAATTTCCTGAAAGGTGTATGGAGACACAGACCGGTGTCACGTCCACTAGCTCCACAGTGAGACTTAATGATGGTCCTGCGCACTCCGATCAAAGCTCCTTCTGAGCCTTTAGATCAAGTTTTACTTAAATTTCTGTCATTAAAAACAGCCCTGCTGTTAGTTCTGACATCGGCAAAGAGAGTGAGTCAATGTCTGCTCTCTCTGTTGCTCCCTCATGTCTCAGAATTCAAGCTGACAGCAGTTTGGCTGTACTGCATTTTAACTCTGCTCTGAAAAGTATCACAAGCATTCAGATAGAGAGTGATAACCTTGGATGGGTTTTATCCTCTTCCTCATAATTCTGAGGAGGAAGCAACATCTCACCTCCTCTGTCCCATGCGCACATTTTTCATGTTATGTGGCACACACGGCCACACTGCGCTGCTTTCAGCGTATGTTCGTGCATTACTGGGACAGCTCTTCAGGACGTCCTCTATCCACCCAGCACCTCTCACACTGGTTGTGTGAGGCTATTTCTGAAGTTTGCAGTTCATCTGGACTGGATCCTCCAGAGAATCTAACACATTCCACCAGAGGATCCTGATGCATGCTCAATAATCCAGGTAGAAAAATCTAAAAAAGTTAAATCTGGTCCTCTGGACATTCAAAAAAAACAAAAAAAAACAAAGCAAATCAACAAAAAATGTAGAAACGTTTCGTCTCTCATCCGAGAGACTTCCTCAGTCTGAGGAGCTGTATTCAGCTCAGTCTCTTAAATAGCACCTTCTCAGAGTGGATCAACCAGTTTTGCTGCTGACAACCAAAACCAGCTGATCACATGCTCAAGAAGGACCATCAGCCTAACAATGGATCATTAGCACACTGATGGCTGTTTACTACTCACAGAGGGCTGAGTGATACTAGCAATCACAGCATTGTAAGAGGGGGACAGTTGAACCCGGAGGCCTCCACCCCTGTTTAATGATGGACGATTTCTTTTCACAAAGATGGCCTCCTTTACTCCTCTCTCAAACCATCGTTCCTCTCTGTCCAGGATGTGAACATCTTCATCCCTGAAAGAGTGACCGCTGGCCTGGAGATGAGTGTAGACCGCAGAGTCCTGGCCTGATGATGTTGATCTTCTGTGCTGGGCCATCCTTTTGGCCAGTGGCTGTTTTGTTTCCCCGATGTAGGACTGGTCACAGCCCTCCTGACACTGAACAGCATACACAACATTGCTCTGTTTGTGCCGGGGGACTGGATCTTTGGGATGAACCAGTCTTTGCCGTAATGTATTTTGGGGTTTAAAAGCCACTGGGACGTTATGTTTAGAAAATAAACGTCTCAGTTTCTCTGATACTCCCTCAACATATGGAATGACCACTGGTCTGGGTCTGGGTTCCTCCTTTTCACCTG
>NC_056515.1:14327099-14356302 GCF_014905685.2 Nematolebias whitei
CCCCCACCTCCTGTAAAGATATATTAGTGTTTATACGTTCATCAATGTGATTAATCAAAATCAGTTAAGGGTGAATGTTAGAGTTCTTTCTAAAAAAGTTAAGTCAGGTCCTCTGGATGTTCAAAAAAATATATATATTTTTTTATTTATTAATTTTTTGAAAGTCCAGAGGACATGACTTAACTTTTTTAGATTTTTCTACTTGGACTATTGAGCATGCATCAAGATGTAAGTGTTCTTTATTCAGAGAATCAACAGGATCTGGTTATTATAGACACAGATTAAATGTTCATTATGAATATTTATATATTTATCCCCACAGTAATAGTGTTACACACATTAGTAGTTGTAAACACTCCAAAGAATACACATGTTGGCTTAGTGCTTACCTTTAACCTAAATATTTTAGGAGTAAACATTTTTTAATAATCATGTTAAAAGTTACAAATGTAACTCATTTTTCAATCATTTTTCTTCAGCGAGCTAATAGCACTGTCAGAAGAACGAAGAAGGACAGTTGTGTAGATGACCAACCTTTGTTAAGAATGCTTGGCCTGTTACGTCGACCTCCGGTCGTCCTGGTGAGCTCTCCTCCCCGAGGAGAAGCTGATGAGCAGTCTTGTTTCAAGGTAAGCGCCGAGGAGTATTTCTCAGTGACAGGTCGCTACACGCTGGACAACGCCGTCTTGTAATTTTCCTCTTATCGCCGACCCTCGGAGCAAATCAGATGGTTCCTCCGGGACAGGCGGCGTCAGCTGCAGCCCCGCTGCTCATTCCCTCCTGGAGAGTGTAGTGTCGGTGGAGGGGGGCTGAGCGAATGCTCACCTCATCCCACCTCCTTTCGCATCGGCAATCACACCGCTCCTGGCCAACGGCGCCTTCTGGGGTTGCCCGGTGTAACCCAGGAGGCGGCTGACATGAAGGGACCCTTTTTTACGTCCCGCGCCTTTTCCTGCCAGTTCGGATGATCCGGCGGGAAGGCTTTATTCTGGGCTCCGTCCTGGCTCGCCGTCCTGATCCCATCTGGCCTCGGTTTCCCAACAGGACGTCCTACGGGGACGAGGCCACAGCCCTCTTCCTGGTAGATTAGGGGGCCGGCTTCCACAGTCCGCGCCCATCACCAGAGTAAAGGGGTTTCACTGAGCGGAAATTCTCTCAGTGCCCCCTGGAGCCGAACCTGACAGAGACTTTTCTCAGAGCAAGATGTCCAGGTGGATCAGCGTCCCGCGCCTCTGGTTAGCGTAACCCAGACGGTGACACCGCTCTCCGACCAAGCTTACCAGCATGTGTTTCAGACGGCCGCAGCAAACAACACGTTACGCTGTTGGCGTACACGTTCAGAGGCGGGAGGAGACGTACGCTCCCTCTGTAGGGTAGCTGACGTCATCCTCAACCGGTGCGCCTCTTTGCTGTCTGCCGGCCTGCATCGCAGCCGGAGGACAGAGTTTTCAGCGTTTCCCTGAGACCGCCAACAGATGGCGCTCTAGGACAACAAATGGCAGAGCAAATGACGGTTTTTGCAGAGGATGTGTGTGAAGGTGACACGAGTTTGGTTTAAAACATCATTTAATGATGAAAGTATCTATTTTTAGCCAGTCTGTCAGCTCGGATGACCTGACAGCGGCTCCCTCTCACATCCTCCACACGAAATGAGCTGGTGGCAAGACGTTCCACGGCCGTCTTGCTGAACGTCACCTCAGCCCCGCCCGTCAGAGACCAGCTCTCTTCATCCCGGCAACAGAGTGTCTAACGTTTTCCCAGAGATCCCGAGCAGACGGCGCCCTGGGCCAACAAATCCCAGAGTTCAGGGGGAAAAGATTCAAAATGACGGTCTGCGGAGGGTGTGTGGAAAGATGACACAATGTTGAACTAAAACATAATTCAATGATCAAAGTGTCTGTTTTTAGCCAGTCTGTAAGCTTGTATGAACTCACAGCGGCTGTGCACACATCCTCCACAAAAACAAGCCGGTGTCCTTAAATAAAGGTTTTTTTCAAACTCACCATTGCTCCAGACATGTTGAGACGCTCACAGAACAGAACAGTGGTAATCGAAATAACTCGTAGTCAACCCGAGCTGCCCGATCTTCACCCAAGCGTTGTAAAACGCGCACTCGCACGATGCAAACAGCCTTCACCCAAACGGCGTTGCGTTGATGATGGTGCACACACAGCTCCCTGGCGTTCACCGGCTCACATTGGCATAAATGTGGGACCGTACGTCGGGTCCGGTGAAGGACCTCGTTCTCAGCAAGAGCGACACACGCCTCACCAAAGCAAACGCAGATTTCACCCACTGCGTCTCAGCGCTCGGCCGCTCACGGCAGCATAAGTGTGAGACAGCTGAGCAAACCCAGTGACGAGTCTCGCCTCCAGCGAGAGCGGCGCGTGTCCCACGAGAGAAAACGTGTGCTTCCGTGGGGCTCGCAGCCTTCACTCAAACGGCACAGCGTAGATGAAGTCGCACTCACCGCTTCTCAGCTCTTGCCCGCTCATGGCAGCATAGATGCGAGATCTCAAAGAGAACCCAGCACAGGACACCGCTCACGGCAGGAGCGACACGCGTTTCACCGCAGTGGCGTTTCACCGCAGTGGCATCAAACGCGCGGCCCCACAGCTTCATCAGCTGTCACACGCTTCGCCTCAACACACACCGGCCCACCTAGACATGAAGGTTGGTCCATGGTCCGAAAGCAGCACACGGGCGGGTTCAGAGCCCTTTCGAGGAAGCCTCGCCTTGGGTCACACGGAAAACATTCCCGTGACACATGACGGCGGTCGAGGCGGTGGACTGGATGACATCCGTACAAAACATGACGCATCATTTAAACGCGTCCACTCCACGAACGTTACGCGGAGTGGCTAAAAACATGCTCGCCAGACAGATGGATGGCCAGGTTGTTAAGCTAGGGTTACACGTTGCAATTTGCAACCCGACCCCTCCATTCGGAGGAATTTTAGAGACGGTCCTGTCATCACCAGACCAAATATCATTTTTAAATGCAGAAGTCCAAGAACTTCTGGTAAAAGAAGTGATCTCCAGGGTTCCCAACGGAGAGGAAAACACAGGGTTTTACTCATGTTACTTCCTGGTTCCCAAACGGACCGGAGGAATGAGACCGATTTTGGACCTGTCAGTTTTTAACAAGGCGATCATGGACAGACCGTTTCACATGTTGACAACCAGACAGCTGTTGGACAAAATCCAGAGAAACGATTGGTTTGTTTTCCGTCAACCTGAAAGATGCCTATTTTCACATACCGATCATCCCAAAACAGAAAATTCCTGCGTTTCTCCTTTCAAGGGATGAAGTATCAGTACAACAGGCTGCCGTTCGGGTATTCCCTTGTGCCTCGTACGTTCTCAAAGTATGTGGAGACGGCCCTGCAACCGTTACACAGAACAGGGATGAGAGTTTTGTTTTACCTGGACGACCTGCGGCTGTTGTCACACTCCAGACAGGAGGCAGCGAGACAGGCCCAGGCGCTGACATCACACCTGTTAAATCTGGGCTTCGCCATAAATTGGAAGAAAAGCTCGATTTTCCCGGCCCAGACAATTGTTTATCTGGGAGTGGAGCTAAACTCGACCACCATGAGGGCTCATTTATCACAAACGAGAATCAACACTCTAAAAGACCAGCTCCGCCATGTAAGACCTGGCAGAGTGATAACAGCTGTTTCCGTCATGAAGCTGTTAGGAACGATGTCATCAGCTCACACAGGAGTTCCGCTGGGTTTACTACACATGAGACGCCTCCAGAGGTGGTTTGCACGTCTGCGTGTGGATCCAGTAAGACAAAAGAGACGGATGATCACTGTTCCTCCCTCCGTGAGAGCAGACCTCCGACACTGGGGAAACACCCTGGTTCTGTCGGAGGGAGTCCCCGTCAGCAGACCCAAGTCACACGTGTCAGTCTTCACAGACGCGTCACTGTCAGGCTAGGGGCGCTGTGGCCCGATCACACATCAGCCCACATAAATGTTTGGAGTGTCGCACGGTGCTGAACGTGATTCAACACTTTGCTCCTGTGCTACAGAATCAACACATTTTGATTCACACAGACAACAAGGTGACTGCTGCGTACATAAACCGGGGGGTGGGGGTGGTGGGGGGTGCTCAGCCCAGACATTACACATTGCGCGAAAACTACTGTGTTGGGCACACCAAAATCTGCTCTCCATCGGAGCAGTTTACATATCCGGTGTTCTGAACAAAGGGGCAGATGTGATGTCCAGGGGCGGTCCACTCACGGGGACTGGACTCTCCATCCAGACCTGATGGCTCAGATGTGGCAGAAATTTGGCAAAGCGGCTGTGGACCTATTTGCGACACGAGAAAACGCTCAGTGTCAACTACGGTTTTCTCTGAGCCCGCGAGACGAACCACCGCTGGGGGTGGATGCGTTTGCCCACAGCCCATGGCCCAAAACGCTTCTGTACGCGTTTCCTCCACCTCCTCTGTTCTTACGGTTCCTGAACCGAGTTTAGGAGGAGGGATTGACAGCTCTCCTGGTGGCCCCCGAGCGCGTGACCGCACCATGGTTCACAGTCCTACAACGCCTGCTGTCGGGGTGCTCGTGGAAACTGCCGTGGAGGGAGGACGCTCTCTTCCAGGCAGGAGGAGCGATCAGGAGTTACTCAGAAATAGGCCAGCACCTATGGGTCTGGCCACTGAGCAGATCTACTTAGAGAGGATGGGTCTCCCACAGGATGTAGTGTGCACAATCTAGGATTCACGTGCTACATCCACCACAGCGCTGTACACATCAAAGTGAACAGTTTTTCAGAGCTGGTGTACAGAGAAAGGTGTAGAGGCCACCTCATGTCCACTAGGCAACGTGCTGTCTTTTCTGCAACAGCTGATGGACAGAAATTTGGCGTCTAGCACGATTAAAACGTATGCTGCAGCCATCTCTTCCTGCCACGAAGGTTCGGAGACATAACAGCTTTTAATCATCCGCTGATGAAGCGTTTTCTAAAAGGTGTACAGAGACGTAGGCCTGTTTCACGCCCACTTGTTCCACAGTGGGATTTAACGCTGGTCCTGTAGGCCCTGATCAAATCTCCATTCGAGCCTCTGGATCAGGTTCCATTTAAATTCTTGTCTCTTAAAACAGCCCTGCTACTGGCTTTAACATCCGCTAAGAGGGTGAGTGATTTATCTGCCCTCTCTTCGCTCTGTCATGTCTCAGAATTCAGGCTGACGGCAGCTCAGCTGATTTAAGACCAAACCTAGCTTTTATGCCTAAAAACATTACGAGTTCTTTTAAATCAAGAGCGATATAGTTGGAGGGGTTTTTCCCTCCCCCCCACAGATCAGAAGAAGAAGCGTCTTTCCATCTTCTCTGTCCGGTGCGGGTGTTGACATGTCACATAGCACGCACAGCTGCAATGCGTCAAACTCAACATCTGTTTGTGCATTATAGAGATGCATCTGCAGGTCGCCTGTTATCCACCCAGTGTCACATTGGCTGTGTGAGGCCATTTCTGAAGCCTACAGAGCATCAGATTTAGAGCCTCCTGTCAACCCCAGGGCACACTCGACTAGGGGTATTGCATCTTCGACTGCTTTGCATAATAATATGTCAATGTAGGATATTTACACTGCAACCGCGTGGTCAACACCCTGCTCATTTATTCACTTTTATCAACCTGATGTGACGGCTCGTTCCATGACACATTCTATACTTGGTGTTTTACAGAATGAATATTGTTGTTTCATGGAACTCTGTTTAACTCACATCTGTCTGCATGCATTACAGTGTGAGATGTGGTTATCAATCACAAGTTTTGATTGTTATTTTGGTTCTATTGTCACTAATCAGTTCATGACTATTGTTACCAATCAGTTCATTTGATTAATAATCAGCTCTCCTGTTATTATTAATCTGTTCCAACTGTTCAGCCGTAAACCGGTTGGTTCATGGCTCCTTTTCAGCACTTTTCCCTCCCCGTTGGAACTTTTCCGTGGCGTTCATGCATTCAGAACGCATAGTTACACAACATGCGTCTGTGCATGGCACACATAATTATGCAATGCGTAATTATGTACATGGGGAGCTGAGTGACAAGACATTTTTTGGAAAAGCTTCTGCTTCATACGGTGTTCGAATGGACCCAGTGAGGCGAGGACCACATCTGCTTCGCCCTTAACCCATCAGCGAGAGTCTTAAAGGGCGAAGCCTATACGAAATAGAACGTTGGTTACGTACTGTAACCCCAGATTCTATGAGCATAGGCGTAGCCCTTTAAGCGTTGGGCCTCACTGGCTCCTAAATGGCTGAAGAAAAAGCTATTTGGGAGCCGATTACCCACTCTTAATGTTATTTATACGGACCGGGTGGGGCCCACACAGCAGGTGGGCGTGGACTAAATTTTTCAGTGTGATGCTCCGCATATCAGGATAAAACCCATCAGTGACAGCCTTAAAGGGCTACGCCTATACTCATAGAATCTGGGGTTAAAGTACGTAACCAACGTTTTATCAAGTGGAAGAAAGCTGACAACAAAAGGAATTCGAGTAAAAATTTGAGTTTGTATTTAGTCATTTTTTCCCTTTTTCTGTCATTTAACAAATCAGTTTTTATCATATATTATTGTCCAGTTTCATTCATTTTGTGTTCTTATTTCCCAGCCTGAGTTACTACTTTAACAAACTCATGGATCTGAAATGTGAGCCAACCGATGAATTATAAAGATATTTCTTTCAATTCCCACCTACTGAATCACAAAATCTGACTCCTTAAAACATGTTATACCTGCTACTTTTTCTTTACATATTTTTCAAAGGTAGTTTCAAAGTTTGGAGAATTAAACAAACATTTTTGAAGTGTCAGTGATAATTACAGTAAAACATATAAGGTTGATAATCTAATGGCCTTTAAGAAAGCATTGCATTAAACCCAATGAGATCTAAGTTTGTATACTGTAACATATCTCGAGTCACTTTATAACAACAACAACAACAACAACAACAACAACAACAACAACAACAAAAGGTTTAAAAAAGTACAAAAGTTTTGGAACTGTAAGAGTTAGAGAAGTGGAAAGGTTTCTCCTGAGCAATGATCAGGTGAACAGTTATTTTATCCAAACTTTTTTTTTTTTTACTTAATTAAAACAAACTATTTTTTTTAAAAATCAGTTAAACAAAATAAGATCACAATGTCTTAGTTTAGAAAGTCTCACAATTTAAATTTTATTGCTCGGTGCTCAAAGGCAAAGGTGGTGTGTGTGTGTGTGGGGGGGGGGGGCTGAGAGAGAGACAGAGAGAGAGAGATGGCAAAAAGAATGAGTTTAAAAACCACAATTGAAAAAAAATGTTTTTAAAGTTTGCATCATTTTTTTTTAACACTTTCATCAGCCTGCAGTTACTGGTAAATTCTTTCTACCAGGTTTAATTTTTGTAATAATGTTTTGTAAAATACTTCATTAAGTCTTTACCTTGCACAAATAAAAAACTTTAGACCAGGCAAAACTTTAGTTAAATGTCTACCTGCACCAGTTAGACCACTTATCAACAAAACTTTAAACCAACATCACTTGGTCCATTGTGGTTGAATTCACTATAATAAAAATCAATAAAAATACAAAATAAGTTAAAGCTTTATTAGAAATTTAAAACACTTATTATTTAAAACCATTTTAGAATTTCTCCTCAATATTGAGATTCTGTTGATGTTCATTGTCCCTCTGTGCACGTTTACATATCATGTGTAATGCTGACAATAAGGCCCGAGTGGCAGTGGCACAAACATCTGGAGCGGAGCGTGCAGCTGGCAGAACAGAGGGCTGTATGTTAACGGTGCCGAAGTGAGGTCCTGCTGCTCCTCCCTCCCCTGCAGGCGCTCCTTCTTCCACTTGGTGCGCCTGTTCTGGAACCAGATCTTGACCTGGGTCTCAGACAGGTGCAGGGCAGAGGCGATGGAGTGCCGCTCCAGCACCGACAAGTAGTGGCACCTCTGGAAGCTGTGCTCCAGCACCTGCAGCTGCTCCACTGTGAAGGCCGTGCGAATCCGACGGCCTTTGACCCCCGAGCTGTGACTCTTTGGGCCGCAGCTTTCTCCTACTGTCTGATGCTGATCTTCCCTGAGAAGATGAGCACCTGGAGGAGAGCAATAAATCATGAGCACAAACAACAACAGCAACAAAAAAACAGGAGTTGGAATGATTTTTTTCTTGATCTGAGCTCTTACTTGTAGCTGATACGTCCTCAGCAGAGATTAGTTTTCCTGTAAATTTAGTTGGATCCAAGATGTCCGCCACAGAATATGGTGTTCTGTGGACTTGTAGCTTGGCTGCAGCCGGCTGCATGTTGCTGCTGTGAAGGCAGGTAGCAGAGTCTCAGTCTGAGTCAGGCCTCGGTTTATATACGCGTGCCTCTCTTTCAAATGTACATTTTCTTCAGAGTGGGCTCATTTGTCTTGTAAGAACAATTGGCCCCCCACCCAAGGCCCAATGGCCCTGAGTGACTGGGGCTTTGAGCATGTCATTTATTGCCAGGCATCTGGTCCACAAGTTCCCTCTTTCTCTCTCTTCATGTTGCCTTTTGTGAATCAGCTTGTAATTATTTGCAAATAGGACACGTGAGCGCTAGTTGTGATGCTAATTTATAAACTTATCAAAGGGAAAGTTAGAACTTTATTCTCCCTTCTATCCTGGTTTTCAAAGGGCCATTTGTGCAAGAACGTTTAATTAGGAGCCCCAAACAATCTGATCAGTCCTAAAACATGGAAAATTTTACTGATCAAATCTTTGTATCTGATCAGCAGAAAAGAGAACTACTGTTATAACAGCAGCTGCTGAAGAGCTTCTTTCAGTTACATGGGGAAACAGTTTTATGTTTTATGTTTCACACGTTAAAAAGTGCTGTACTGTATCACATCTGGTAACAGAAAAAAAAAAAAAACACGAATCACTGAAAAACATTTTGGATTCATCACTTGACCCATTAGGTAAACCCAACAGAAAGTCAACCATTCTTTTTTTTTTTTTACATTTGTGAGACACTATAATTTACCACAGATCCAATTTATTTTTGATTACTCAATACTTTGGGATACCTATTTAATTAATTGTGTCACTGAAATTCAATATTTTATCATGCTGACTGTCTTGTCAAAATAAAATCTGTAAATCTGCTATCAAATATTTAAGTGGGCTACTTTTATCACGTCATGCTGCATGCTCAATAATAGATGAATTTAACAAGGTTAAGTCATGTCCTTTGGACGGATTCTTCTTTGATGAAGTGTCTCATCTTTTATCCAAAAGACTTCTTCAGTCTGAGGAGCTGCAACAAACTCAGTCTTATTAATAACACCTTCTGTGGATCAACCAGTTTGTTGGTGACAGCTAAAATTACCGGTAGGAGTTCACATGAAAAAGGAGGACCATCAGCCTAACAACTGATCGTTAGCACCCTGATGGCTTCTTGCTATCTACAGAGGGCTGAGTGATGCAATAACAGCATTGTAAGAGGGGGACAGGTGAACACAGAGGCTCCGCCCCTGTTTAATGATGGACAAGTTCTTTTCACAAAGATGGCCTCCTTTACTCCTCTCTCACACCATCGTTCCTCTTTGTCAAGAATGTGAACATCATCCCTGAAAGAGTGAGCGCTGGCCTGGAGATGAGTGTAGACCACAGAGTCCTGGCCTGATGATGAGTCTGATGATGTTGATCTTCTGTGCTGGACCATTCTTTTGGCCAGTGGCTGTTTAGTTTCCCCGATGTAAGACTGATCACAGCCCTGAACAGCATACACAATATTACTCTGTTTGTGTCTGGGTACTGGATCTCTCAGACCCCAAAATACAATACGGCAATGACTGTTCATCACAAAGATCCTGTCTCCTTCCATTTTTTATCAGTGATGAATTTCTGGGGCCAGATGTAGTATTTCCAAGGGCCACTTTTGGCCCCTGGGTCTTATATTTCCCACATCTCTGTCCAGGAGGCATCGCAATCAGATTCCCAAACCACCTCAACTGACTCCTTTAAATACGAAGCAGCAGTTGTTTTACTCTGAGTTCTCACCGGATGACGGAGCTCCTCACCCTACAGCTGCCCACTAGCTGCTTAGCTCCATTGGGGTTATCTTTGGCCTCTTGTTTCTTCTGTGACCAATGGCCCCCTTTACCCATTTTCATGCTTGTTACATGTCAAATATAAAGTGAAAGTATGAAGGACAATTCTTACATTCAGCTGAATGAAGTACAGCATCGACTGTAGCTTAGAAGAAAGAGTGAATTAGAAGGTTGGTGTGGGATCCCAGCTTCTTCCACCACACGTTAAAGTGTCCTTGAACACTGAACCCCTTGAAGAACTCAAATCTGTGTATCAGTATGTGCTGGAGTGTGTGAATGAGTGAATGTGACTTGTAGAGTATAATGTTCTTGAATTCAAGTTCAATTCAATTCAAAAATACTTTATTAATCCCAGAGGGAAATTAAAATTTATTGTAACTCATCATCCTGGTTTTGTTAAAGAGTTGTTATAGATGCTGATAGCTGTGGGCAGGAAGGATCTCTTGTAGTGGTCTGTCCTACAACGGATCTGAAGAAGCCTCTGACTGAAGACACTGTTGTTGTATGACAGTCTGATGAAGAGGGTGCTGAGGGTTGTCTATAATGTTCTTCATTTTATGAAGAATCCTTCTTTGTACAATCATCTCCAAAGGTTCTAGAGGAGTCCCCAGAACTGATCCAGCCTTCTTTATGAGCTTGTTGATCTTTTTTTAAGTCACTTGCTCTGGTGCTGCTACCCCAGCAAATGATGGCAGAAGAGATAGCGCTCTCTACAACAGACTTATAGAAGATATGCAGCATCTTGCTGCAAACATTGAAGGACTTCATCTTCCTCAAGAAGTACAGTCTGCTCTGTCCCTTCTTGTAGACGCTTCACTGTTGCATTTCCAGTCCAGTCTATTGTCCAGGTGAACCCCAAGGTATTTATACTTCTCCACCACCTCCACTTCTTCTCACATGATGGAAATAAGGTTGGACTTGTTCCTGTTTCTCCTGAAATCTACAATCATCTCTTTTGTTTTGTTCACATTCAAGATGCGATGATTGTTTCTACACCATGCCACAAAGCGGTCCACCAGTTCCCTGTACTCAGTTTCTTGTCCATCTCTGATACACCCGACAAAGTTAAAGTTAAAGTTGTCAGAAAGGCTAAAGTACTCTGTAAATGCTGTCCTGTTGCATGTTCTTGTTTGTTTGCTGAAGGCAATAATGTTTTTCTTTTTGTCTGTGAGTTTGTCTGTGGCATTAGCAAAATTTATTTGAGCAAACACTTCACAACAAAAATTTAGCAAGCAGTAAATGTCAATAGCTTTCCCAGTTTTACAGATTTTGGGATAAAATTTGTTTTGTTAGTAGCTGAGAGCTCACAGAGTCATCTTACTTTAAAATGCCAGCATGAAAAGCAGTGGGCCAGGCAATAACATGTCCCATCTTTAGTATTTAATTGGTTTCATGAATCTCCAATAGTCCCATTAACTTTACAATTTCACATAATGTCCTATCTTTAAACCACATTAGTGCTGAAAGCTTCCAAATAATCTGTGTGACAGAGCTCCAGCAGGGATATGGGTTGATGGAGAGAGTGGTGGGTGTGAGGTGTAAATGTTCCTGAATGTAGCAGCTGTCAGTGAGTGCCTATAGCTTCAGATACCTACAGAGTAGCTGGTATTGAAGGGACAGGAGAGGACGGCTCATAGCGACAATTAGCAGATGCCAGTGGTAGGCTTGACCTTCTCTGACCCTAGGCTTTGTCTTCTAGGACAGGGGGTTTTTGGGTAAATCCAGGGAAGGAAAGACTGAATGGAAGAAAAAAATGAGTGCAGGAAGAAATGATTAACAGAGGAAAATTTACAGCTGAAAACTAATCATTTGGACTGTGATTCATCGTGTGTTCCTGTTTTTACTTCTATTTTCACCTTTGACTTCAAATGTTGACGTACCTCAAAATAATTACCATTTTCTTCCATGTACAACATGTTTCTAATTACCTAAGCCTAAATAATGCAAACAATTATCATTTCATTGACAAAACTGGACTTACAGAGTTGACTCAAATATGATAAAGATTGGCGAATGTTTTTCAAAACATTTTAGGCAGATTCTACAGCAACATTTAAACAACAACAACAACAACAAGCATTTATAGTTATCTAACAAGGTCAGGTCATCTGGACAGATTGAATATGTCCAGAGAATCTGACTTAACCTTCTTAGATTTATCTCCCTGATAAGTGAGCATGAACCAGGACATATTCATTCAACCTTTATAGTTTTACATTCCTCAGTTGTTTTTCAATAAAGACTGTTGAAAGAGGAAAGAAAGCCTTTTTCGCTCATTTGAAAATTTGTTTATAAAAACAAGACCGTCCTAATTGAGATAATTTGCATGTTGCTATTGCTCATGGGTAAACATGCACAAGAAGTTCATGTAACAACCTGAGAGAGATGATCAGAGTAATCATTGAAATGAATAAGTGAACCCTAGAAGAAATGCATCCCGCCAACTTGCTGTGAAGGGTTTTAACAAAGAACTTAGAAAATTTGTTATCATCATGTGTATGCGATGGGACAATTCTCAACTTCTACCAAACCAGATTTGATCTCAATATTTGTAAAACCGACTGAACCCATTGCATTGGTAAGGCTGATTAGCTGTAGTGGCCATGTTGAATTGGGCTAAACAGTTGAAGATGAACAACCAATAAGTACTTTCTGAGGTACTAGGTAAGTACCCATTTCCATTCAAGTGCATACCAGGTAAATACCCTGTGATGTACCTGGTAAGTACTTGGTATGTACCTAGTCAGTAGTATTTAGTAAGTGGTAGCTAGCAATTAGTAAGTACAATGTAGTACTGGACTGTATTGTCTATTGGTACTGTCTCTACTAGTGACTAAAATGCAGTGAATACACTCACTGCATTTTAGTTTACTTATAAGTGAATGAGTGAACATTTCCAACACGGCCATGGATTCCTGACAAGCCCCAATTTTAAAATCCCGTCCCATGGGCTCACCACCTGTGGGAGGGGCCAAAGGGGTCAGGTGCAATGTGGGATGGGTGGTGGCCGAGGGCGGGGACCCTGGCGGTCTGATCCATGGCTACAGAAGCTGGCTATTGGGACATGGATTTTCACCTCTCTGGTGGGGAAGAAGCCTGAGCTGGTGTGTGAGGTTGAGAGATTCCGGCTAGAAATAGTCGGACTCACTTCAACGCATGGCTCTGGCTCTGGAACCAGTTTCCTTGAGAGGGGTTGGACACTCTTCCATTCCGGAGTTGCCCCTGGCGAGAGGCGCCGAGCAGGAGTGGGCATACTTGTTGCCTCCCATCTTGGTGACTGTACGTTGGGGTTCACCCCGGTGTACTAGAGGGTAGCCTCCCTCCACCTATGTGTGGGGGGTGGGTTCTGACTGTTGTTTGTGTTTATGCGCCAAACAGCAGCTCAGATTACCCACCCTTTTTGGAGTCTTTGGAGGGGGTATTGGAGAGTGTGCCTCCTGGAGACGCCCTTGTTCTACTGGGGGACTTCAAAGCTCACGTGGGCAATGACAGTGAGACCTGGAGGGGTGTGGTTGGGAGGAATGGCCCCCCTGATCTGAACCCGAGTGGTGTTCTGTTATTGGATTTCTGTGCTTGTCATGGATTGTCCATAATGAACATCATGTTCAAGCATAAGTGTGTCCATATGTGCTCTTGGCACGAGGACACCCTAGGCTGCAGTTCGATGATCAACTTTGTTGTCGTCTCATGTGATCTGCGGATGCATGTCTTGGACACTCAGGTGAAGAGAGGAGCGGAGCTGTCCACTGACCACTACCTGGTGGTGAGTTGGTGTCGATGGTGGGGGAGGATGTTGGTCAGACCTGGCAGACCCAAACGTATTGCAAGGGTCTGCTGGGAACATCTGGCAGAGACTCCCATGAGATGGAGCTTTAATTCCCACCTCCGGGAGAGCTTCAAACACATTCTGGAGGAGCTGGGGGACATTGAGTCCGAGTGGGCCATGTTCTGCCCTCTATTGTCAAGGCGGCTTATCGGAGCTGTGGCCACAAGGTTGTCGATGCCTGTCACGGCAGTAACCCTCAAACCTGGTGTTGGACACCGGCGGTGAGGGATGCTGTCAGGCTGAAGAAGGAGTCCTATCAGGCCTTTTTGGCCTCTGGGACCCCAGAAGCAGCTGATGGGTACCGGCAGTCGCTGAGGCAAAAACTCGGGCATGGGAGGAGTTTGGAGAGGCCATGGAGAATGACTTCCATATGGCTTCGAAATGATTCTGGTCCACCATCCGACGTCTCGGGGTGGGGGGGGGGGGGAGTACACCACCAACACTATTCATAGTGGAGGTGGTGTGCTGCTGACCTCAACTCGGGATGTTGTGGGTCAGTGGGTAGAATACTTTGAAGACCTCCTCAGTCCCACTGGCACGTCTTCCACTGAGGAAGCAAAGCCTGGGACCTTAGGTCAGGCTCTCCAATCTCTGGTGCTGAGGTCACTGAGGTGGTTAAAAAGCTCCTTGGTGGCAGGGCCCCAGGGGTGGATGAGATTTGCCTTCCTTAAAACTCTGGATGTTGTGGGGTTGTATTGAATTACACGACTTTAAAATATTGCGTGGACATTGGGGGCAGTTCCCCTGGATTGGAAGACTGGGGGGGTGGTCCGCCTATTCAAAAAGGGAGGCCGTAGAGTGTGTTCCAACTACAGGGGGATCACGCTCTTAAGCCTCCCATGTAAGGTCAATTTGGGGGTTCTAGAGAGGAGGGTCAGTCAGATAGTCGAACCTCGGATTCAGGAGGAGCAGTGCAGTTTTCATCCTCGTTGTGGAACACTGGACCAGCTCTAGACCCTCAGCAGGGTCCTGGAGGGTGTG
This sequence comes from Nematolebias whitei, assembly GCF_014905685.2. Lineage (NCBI taxonomy): Eukaryota > Metazoa > Chordata > Actinopteri > Cyprinodontiformes > Rivulidae > Nematolebias > Nematolebias whitei. The sequence goes on from NC_056515.1 coordinate 14,341,997, forward strand.
TGGGAGTTTGCCCAACAAGTCTACATGTGCTTTGTGGACTTGGAGAAGGCATTCGACCACATCCCTTGGGGAGCCCTGTGGGGGTACTCTGGGAGTATGGGGTACCAGGCTCTTTGATACGGGCTATTAGGTTCCTGTACGACCGGTGTCAGAGCTTGGTCCGCATTGCCGGCAGTAAGTCGGGCTCGTTCCCGTGAGAGTTGAACTCCGCCAAGGTTGCCTTTGTCACTGATTCTGTTCATAACTTTTATGGACAGAATTTCTAGGTGTAGCCAAGGTGTTGAAGGGATCCGTTTTGGTGGCCTTAGGATCACTTCTCTGTTTTTTGCAGATGATGTAGTTCTATTGGCTTCATCAGGTCATGATCTACAGCTTTTGCTGGAGCGGTTCGCAGCCGAGTGTGACGTGGCCGGGATGAGGATCAGTTCCTTGAAATCTGAGGCCATGGTCTTGAGCTAGAAAAGGGTAGAGTGCCCTATCCGGGTCGGGGAGGAGGTCCTACCCCCAAGTGGAGGAGTAAAGTATTTTGGGATCTTTTCATGAATGAGGGAAAAATGGAGTGTGAGATCGATAGGCGGATAGTTGCCACATCGGAAGTGAAGTGGGCGTGGTACCGGTCTGTCGTGGTGAAGAGAGAGCTGAGTCAAAAGGCGAAGCTCTCAATTTACCGGTCGATCTACGTTCCTACCCTCATCTATGGTCATGAGCTTTGGGTTGTGACCGAAAGAACAAGATCTTAGATACAAGTGACCGAAATGAGTTTTCTCTGCAGGGTGTCTGGGTTCTCCCTTAGAGATAGGGTGAGAAGCTTGGTCATCCGAGAGGAACTCAGAGTAGAGCATCTGCTTCTCCACATCGAGAGGACCCAGTTGAGGTGGCTCGGGCATCTGGTTAGGATGCCTCATGGTTGCCTCCCTGTTGTTTCTTGGCTGGCCTGGGAGCACCTTGGGATTCTCCTGAAGGATTTGGCCCAAGTGGCTGGGGAGAGGGAAGTCTGGGCCTCCCTTCTTAGGCTGCTACCCCCGCAACCCGACCCCGGATAATAGGAAGAAAATGAGAGTTTGCCCACTCCTGCTCGGCGCCTCTGACCAGGGGCAGCTCCACAGTGGAAGAGTGTCCAACCCCTCTCAAGGAAACTGGTTCCAGAGCCATGCGTTGAGGTGAGTCCGACTATTTCTAGCCAGAATCTCTCAACCTCACACACCAGCTCAGGCTCCTTTCTCACCAGAGAGGTGACATTCCACGGCCCAATAGCCAGCTTCTGTAGCCGAGGATCAGACCGCCAGGGTTCCCGCCCTTGGCAACTACCCACCCCACATTGCGCCCGACCCCTTTGGTCCCTCCCACAGGTAGTGAGCCCATGGGAAGGGAGACCCACGTTTCCTCTTCGGGCTGTGCCCGGCCAGGCTCCATGGGTAAATGCCCGGCCACCAGGCGCTCACCAGCATGCCCCACCTCCAGGCCCAGCTCCAGAGTGGGGCCCCAGTGACCCACGTCCGGGCGAGGGAACACTGATTCCTTCCATTTTTTTTTTCATCATAAGGGGTCTCTGGGCACACACACACATTTCAGGTTTTTTTTAATTTCACAAGCTTTTTGATAGTACAAAAATTCTAAATAAATAAATATGCCCATAATTGGGGGAGTGGTGACAAAGAGGCTAGAGAAGGTGGGCCTGTGATCGGAAGGTTGCCTGTTCAACTCCCCAGACTGACAACATAAGAATGTGAGTGGGAACGGTAAAACACCCACAAACGTCTCCACCCTCATTTGCCACACTCAAGACCCTTGAGCAAAGCTCTTAACCCCCACCATCTGCTCCCCCGTGTGCCCTAGATAGCAGCTCTCTGCTCCACACAGAGGGCTGAGGTAGCTCAGTGGTCTGTGGTTGTGCCATGAAGGGCATCCGGCGTAAAAATAATTGCCAAATCTTTGTGCGAGTTAGTTTGATGTGGCAACCCGTGAAGAAGGGAGCAGCCAAAAGAAGAAGGAGTATGCCCTTGAGTACTGGTATTTTATATTTAAATTTCCAGTCAGAAGTTTTGTGAAGACCCTGCAGACCACCGGACCCTTCAGATTCAGTAGCCAAAAATGAGGCTTTGTTTTCTATTAATTTTTCTTTCGTCTCCCCGTCTTCAATCATGGAGATTTTTTTCTAATTTTCTTTTTTCTTCTTCTTCTTACTACTGTATTTTCTATATATATATATATATTTAAACTCTGTCCTCCTCTGTAGAATCCCTACTTTCTAAATAGTTTTTTGCCTGTATTGACCTGGATATACAAGGTAGCTGAAGGTGCACGGTACATCTGTCAATTACTTCCTGCCTTCGGATAAACTGACGGCAGTCAGCTGCTGTCAACAGTTGAGCATCCTTCTGCAGCCTGCATGCATGTGAATCAGCTTATAGTATTAAATGTTTACTTGTGCACATTATAAGTGAGTTTTTGTACGTTACATCTAAACTAATAATTTTGTTGGATGAGATGAGAGGCGACTGACCAGAAAAGACATGCCTTTGCTTCTTCTCCTTAGATCTTGGTTCCCTTGTTTGTCAAGCCAACCATCACAAATTTAGGGGTCAAAATTGACGGTGTACTTAAATTTGACAGTCAGATTAAGGCAGTGGGGAAATCTAGTTTCTTTCATCTGAGGCAGCTGGCTACAATAAGGCCAATTCTTCCGCCGCATGTGTTTGAAACAGTGATTTGTGCCTTTGTTACAACTTGGCTGGCCTAATGTAATGCTCTTTATGCTGGGGTCAGTGGGTCTGTTGCTGCTGGTTTACAGATGGTGCAAAAGGCTGCTGCACGTCTTTTAAGTGGCGCATGAAAATACAAACACAGTACACCTGTTTTAAATTCCCTGCTTTGGTAACAATCCGTTAGAATTCCGTTTAAAATTCTTGTATTTGTTTTTAGATTATTAAACAGTCTTGCCTCTCCTTTCCTTTCTGAGCTGTTATATCCATACACACCTTCCTGGACTCTCAGATCTGCTGCTCAGCTGCTCCTGTGTGCACCCAGAACTAGCTGTAAGCTCAATGGGACCAGGCTTTTGTGTTGCTGCAGCTTAAAGTTATGGAACGGCCTGTCTCTGCACATTAGACAGGTCTCCGCATTAGCTGCTTTTAAAGCTTCACTTATAATCCAATTAAATTCCTTGGCTTTTGCACCTTTTAAGATGTTGATTTTCATGGTCTTTATCAGCTTTTATTCTTTGTTTTTATTATTTGAATCTTTTTATTGTTTGAGTGTTTCCTTGTTTTACTGTACTGCACTGTACAGCACTTTGCTCCCTTTGAGGAGTTTGAGGCTTTTCAAATAAAACTGGATTGTGAATTGGATTTTACAGGGTAAGTTGAAACGTGTTGTGGTAGATCTTTGCAGAAGCTCTCAAATATAAAAGCAGAGCACCATCTAGTGAGCTGATATAAAAATTTGAAAGTGTAATTATAAAAGTAAAAAAGAAAAAAACATTAATGGGAGGAATGCATTATTTTATGATAAATATGGGATTATAATTTGCTTTTAAGATGTATTCTAATATGACTGATTTTTCTCTTAAGGAACACAAGTGTGTAGTAAAGTTACTATGAGCATTGGAAAAAAAATCTGACAAAATAAAAAGTACCATATTTTCCGCTGTACACGTTGCACCGCAGTATAAGCCGTATCAGTCTAAATAGGTAATAAAGAGGAAAAATCCATAAATGCATCACTTTGCCATCTATTATGCATCACCACAGACAACCTGGAAATGTGGGCCAGTGTTGTGCCAAAAATTGATTGGCAGCCACGGTGGCGGGCACGGGAGGACTTTAACAAGAATTTAACTAGATTAACACTTAAAAACAATTATTTGTTTGCTCGAAATTATAGCAAAGGTGTGTCTCAGTCGAACTTTTACTTAATAAATGCACTTTGACAGTCAAATCAGTGCATTTCAAAAGCAGATTTGCGGAAGCAGGAGCACACAGAGGGACAATTCATTGTGCATTTCTTTGAAATTTAACAAGATGACCACCTAAAAACAGTTATTTGTTTGCTCGACTTTATAGCAAATGTGTGTCTCAGTTGAACTTTAACTTAATAAATGCACTTTGACGGTCAAATCAGCTGCATTTCCAAAGTATTTGCTGCCTCGGTGCTCCGTGAGTTCGCAGAGGGAGGAAATCAGGAAGGAGGAATGCTGCGCATTTCTTCAATATTTAGCAAGAGATAACCACCTAAAAACAATTATTTGTTTGCTCGACATTATAGCAAAGGTGTGTCTCAGTTGAACTTTTAATTTAATAAATGTACTTCAATGGTCATATCAGCTTCATTTCACCAGGGCGGCGCAGTGAAATGAGGTGAAATGAAGCTGATTTGACGGTTGCTCCAGGCAAGTTGAACGAAGGTAGCAAGCTGATTGTGTCATTAATAGACACTTTTACATGACACAACAGCATGCCATACTACTCGAGTGCCATCTAGCGGCTGAAAAGGGTAGTGTTTAATCCAACATTTTTCAGTCAGGTCATCTGGACAGTTTATTTTTTTGTGCTGAAACGTTTCGCCTTTGATCCGGAAGGCTACATCAGTCAAGGAAACACACAACAAAACTGATTCTTCCTCCAACAGCTTACTCCAAAGCGGAACAAACCAGTTCTGCTTGTGGTTAGATGGTCTCTTTGGTACGCCCCTCCTCCATTGCCGGCCCTCTTCCTTGTTGACAGTCTTGTCAAACTGGTTGAAAACAACAAAGTCCATGTTCAATAATCCATCTTATCACAAGCAGAACTGGTTTGTTCCACTTTAGAGTAAGCTGTTGGAGGAAGAATCAGTTTTGTTGTGTGTTTCCTTGACTGATGAAGCCTTCCGGATCGAAGGCGAAACGTTTCAGCACAAAAAAAGAAACTGTCCAGATGACCTGACTGAAAAATGTTGGATTTTATACCTGGATTATTGAGCATGGACTTTGTTGGTAGTGTTTGTGGGGTGGAGTGGTGAGCGTCAGATTACATTTTCTCCAGGCAAATTCAGATAAGGTGGCCTTCAAGACCAGCCAAGGGAACCAAATTTTAGATAAACACACAGTTGTTTTGGGGACAGGCAGGACTTAATTACATCTACCTTGAGTCTGTGTTGGTCAACTCAGTTCCGAAATGTCCAAAATAACATGGCCACACCGATAGAACGTGACTGAGTAAAATCCCCAAGATCTGATCCATTCAGCCCAAAGCATTTGAGTCCGGGTACACGAGACACGAACAAGCCATCAAAAAGGCAAGCAGCATGATCGAGTCCAAATTTGCTGCCAATGACTTCCTTGATTCTAGATAAAACCAGCACCAGTTGAATCCAAAACAGCAGGAACCAGTTATCGAAAATCCAATTAAATATGCATCCTTAAAATCCACAGATGGCAGCAGAGAAAGACACATCATCAAGTCTTCCAAGTCGATGAGATATCCAGCTGCGTGCGTGCCAACAAGGCAAATCAGCTCGCCTAAAGCCTGTCTTCTCTTCGAAGAAATGTTGTAAATTGAATTGAGGGACCAACTGGTCAAAACAGTCCATAATTAAGGTTCAGAAGAAATGCAAGAGAGTCTCACAGCAGTTTCACCGACAGACAGAGCAGCAAAGCGGAGAAGGAGGGAGGGAAGCATCCGATCTCGGCTAGAGCAAGTGGTGAAGTCTGCATTCTTGAGTCATGTTTACCACTAAACCTGGTGGTACTTTTGTTTTACCTTTAAAATGTTTAATGCATGTGCAACAAAATCACTTTTACTTCAAATGTATACCAAGTTGAAAAAGGTAGACAGCAGCTTTCTACAACTTGGTCCTGATGTCACAGATGGTTCTCCTCTGGAACAGGAAAGGGGAGGACACATCCATTATTTTTCTAACTACAACTTGAGGGCATTTACTGCAACACCCAGGGAGGCCGTCAGGATCCTGGTGCTTCTTTGTGCGACGTCTGTTGGCGCACTTCTCTTTTGTGTTCAACATGTTTTTAGTGTTAAATGACCCCACAGACGTCTTAATAGCTCTGAGATGCACGGGGTGGCCTAGACTAAAGCTTTTTTTTTTATTGCTCTTTTCTGAAGAGCAGACATTACAGAGTCACAATACAGTTACTCATCAGAATCTAAGATGTTACATGTAAATGGACATGTTCAAACTTAATTTGTGCATTCATTTAACTAATAATGTCTTAACAGTTGAGATGCAAACAATTTCCTGATTAGTATGAGTTTAGGAGTACTCTCAGCTGTTACTGGTGGAAAGGTTCTCTGCTCGTGTCCCTCCCAAACGCACCAGTTTCAGTTTATTTTTCACAAGGTGTTGAAAATTTACCATAGATTCATTAGTGTCCCTTTACTGGTTCCTTGGCTCTGCATTATTGGCTTCAATGTCATGCGTCTGGCTCCTTTGAGCTCCCTGTATAGAGTTCCTTGAGTTTCTGTAAGTTGTGCTGCCACGTTTTATTTTGTTAATTGAATATATAAGTGTACTTTCTTTCAAGATCCCATTGTTTGTCTGCATTCTGGGTACAAAGCCTCCTGTAACTGTGCCAAATAAAATCACTGAGACATGGAGTCTGATTCAGTGGAGTTCATTCACATAGCAAAAAAAAGCCTTACTCTCTAAGAAGTGAGTACTATGGATTTTACAATTACCGAATTTTCCGCCGTACACGTCGCATCGCCCTATAAGTAGCATCAGTCCAAATATGTCTAATAAAGTGGAAAAATCCATAAATAAGTCGCATTTATTATGCATCACCGCTGACAAGCCAGAAATGTGGGCTGGTGTTGTGCCAAAAATCGATAAAAATGGCGGCTGCGGGAGCGTGTATGGGACAATTGCTCGAAATTATAGCAAAGGTGTGTCTCAGTCTAACTTTTCCTTAATAAATGCACTTTGATGGTCAAATCAGCTGCATTTCAAAAGCTGATTCGCGGAACCGGGAACGCAGAGGGATGACTCACTGTGCATTTCTTCCAAATTTAACAAGATAACCACCTAAAACAATTATTTGTTTGCTCCAAATTATAGTAATGGTGTGTCTCAGTTGAACTTTTACTTAATAAATGCACTTTAATGGTCAAATTTGTTAGGATTAAGGTTGGATCAGAACCACAAGAATTCAGAAGAGGTTTTAAAGGTTTTATTAATAAACAAAGAGCTGCCACTCTCAGCTGGTGTTGGTGGTCAAGGAGCCGGAGCTGGGTCTTGTAAAGCTCAATGGGCCGGAGGCAGAGCGCTGAACAGCGCAGAAACGTCACCGAGGGGTGGTGTGCGTCGGTGGTCTCAAGTGGACGATCCAGAGGCAGAGTCGTGGGCAGAAAAAAGGTTGGCAACAGGATCTGATAAAGGTGACAGTACCCAAGAGCAAGGCAAAACTCGGAGTCTAAAACAAGCAGGTAAAGGCAGCAAAAAGGCAGATGAGCAGAGGTACAAAAGGGCAAGACAAAAATCAGAGGTCGAGGGGAAGGCAGGAGACTGTGAACAAGATCAGGATACTAGAGAGAAACGCTGGAAGACTACTCACCTAGGGCTTTCGATATTCTGGCACCAGACCGTGAGGGAGAGAAGCTTTTAAGCACCAGAGCACAGGTGTTTCCCATGAACACTAATGAGCTGCAGCGAGAGGAGGTGTGACAGACAGAAAGCTGCAGATAGGAAGCAGAGCTGACAGAAACCAAATGAACATAGAGAAAACTAGAACCCAAGCAGTGAAAAGAGTGTTTTAGCAAAGAGCAAAGTGTGCATCGTGACACAAATTAGCTGCATTTTGCTGGGGCGGCACAGCATAGGCGTTGCAACTATTATATGTGAAGGGGACAAGTCCCCCCCACATAAAAAAAAACGTCCATTTCGCCCCCCCCCCCCCCCACTTTTACTATGAAACATTAGTTCAGGCGGCGCAGTTTCTCTTTCTTCGTGAACGAATCCATTCCACTTGATTAATAAGAGAATACTCAATCTAATAAAACTCCACTCCAGGTTTTCCTTGTTACCTCCAGGTTACCTCCACCTCTACACACAGAGCAGAAACTGTGCAGGCAGCTGCTGCTGAGTCTCCTGCTTTGGTAGAAAACGTGCACAGGTGCAGGAGGTGGAGACACCTCTGTGTTGCTCACTCGCCAGTTTAGCTAGCTTAGTGCGGGCAGTTGTTGACCAGGGGGTTGATCATCAACATATATTCATGTTAGGAGGATGCTTGAGTGCAGCGCTATGTCTATAGCATGTTCTCTTAGCAGTAACTGTGACGCTGTAAGACTCTGCAGGTGTAAGAGACGCTGTGTGTTCAGGTGCATTAAAGCTGAAATGTCTTTAAACCCCCACACCTTATTGTCCTCAAGCTTCGTGAGAAACATCATTTACGTAGCTGAGTAGTGTTGAACACAAGTAAAAATGTCTAGTGGTGATGTTTTTTATTTCTCTATAAACACAAATAGTGCAGATCTGACGCTCTGTATTAAAGTGTATTAAAGTTAAAATGTCTCTAAAACCCACAGCTGAATTTACACAAACTTGGTGAGAAATATGCTTTAAATGTGTGGAATTAAAGCAAATCTAGGTGAAATGTTGATTTTTTTGTATATTAGTGTACATTTTTTTTGGCGTACAGGCACGCGCGCACACACCTACACACATCGTTGTGTCCCCCCCACATTATGGATGCTTCTGACGCCCTTGCGGCACAGCAAAATGAAGCTGATTTGACGGTTGCTCCAGGCGAGCTGGACAAAGGTGGTAGGTAAGGCAAGTCAATTGTGTCATTAATAGACACTTTTTACCCATTACATGACACAACGGAATGCCATACTGCTCGAGTGTCATCTAAAAGCTGAAAATGGTAGTGTTCGATATTTTCAGTCAGAATTAATGAAAACAGTCATATCTCAGCCAAAAATTGGTTTATAAATATGGGGGGAAAAATCCATAAATACGTTGTTTTGGCGTATAAGTTGTAGGGCATGCAAATCAAACAAAAAAATGTGACTTATAGGCCAAAAAATACAGTAATAATATTCCAAGTCATCTCATCTCACATCAGCTGGCAATCAAACAGACCGTTTGTTTTCATATGCATTGTTTTTCTTTGACAACGTTGTAGACTAAATGAAAAAAAGAAAAGAAAAATAAAGCCAAGGCCTAACTCTGATCTTTTAATAGGTACTGGGATAACCTGTGTTGTTGAGCAGCTGCTGAAGCAATACATTTTTTTAATTCAACCTTTATTTCATTCAACCTTTATTTAGACAGGTGCCTGAGCCTCGAGGACTCATTTACAAGAGAGACCTGATTTCAACAAAGAATGATGACAACAATGGACAACAGTGACAACAATAAACAGTTATAAAAAGTCATACTACAGTTTTTTTTTTTTTTTTAAACAAATAGGATGGCTAAAAAAAGGTAACAAAAAACAGCTAGATTCTAAGGTGAATGTAGAAAACTAAAAACAGGAACATGTCTGCATTAGTCCCTGCCAGGAGTCCAACAGATTCCTAAAGCCACTTAGAGGGGTCAAGGTCGAGAGCTTCAAATGTTTTTGTAAGGTATTCCAGGAAACAGGAGCGGAGTAAGAGAAGGCCCTCTTGCCTAGTTCAGTCCTCACTGAGGGAACACTGCAGGTAATAATGTCCTGAGAGCGCACGCCGTAGCTGCACTCACGCAGAGACATGTAGGAGGAGATGTATGAAGGCAGCAGACCAAGAAGTGATTTAAAGATGAAAATGTACCAGTAAGAGAGTCTGCGTGAAGTTAATGATGTCCAGTTAACCAGTGAATACAGGGTGCAGTGGTGGGTACGATAATCACAGCCAGTTATGAATCTTAGTGCACCACAATAGACAGCATCCAACATCTGCAGGGTTCTTGTAGGAGCTTTCATGTAAATAATGTCACCGTAATCAATGGAGGGAAGGAAAGTCACAGATACAAGGCGTTTCCTAGCATTCAGGGTTAGACAGGATCTGTTTCTGAAAAAGAAACCCAGTTTAACTTTCAGTTTCTTTACCAAGTTTTCCACATGAAGCTTTAAAGAGAGATGCGAGTCGACCAAAATACCCAACTATTTATAGGAATCAACAAACTCAATCGGGACACCATTTGAGGATAAAATCGGAGGAAGAACTGCTGGGACCAACTTCCTATTTGAAAAAAGCATCCCTTTGGTTTTGTCGGCATTTAGGACAAGTTTGAGGTGGAACAAAGCTGTCTAGATGTTGCTGAATGCAGATTTCAAAAGCTGGAAAACCTTATCAACAGTTTTAGCTCGACAATAAACAACTGTGTCATCAGCATAGAAATGTATGGATGCATTAGGGATGTTTTTACCTACATTGTGTATGTAGATTGTAAAGAGGGTGGGTCCTAAGACTGAGCCTTGTGGTACACCATTGTTGACTGTTAAATAACTGGAGGAAGTACCATTATGTTGAACAAATTGCCTCCGGTCTGAGAGATAGTTAGAGAACCAACCAACGATGTGATCTGAGAAACCGATTTCTGAGTTTATGACACAAGATGTTATGATCCACAGTGTCAAAAGCTTTGGACAGGTCTAAGAAAAGTGCAGCACAATAATCCTTAGCATCCAGTGCTTCAACAATGTCATTAAGAACCTTCAGTGAAGCAGTGGTTGTGCTGTGTTGCTTCCTGAAACCAGATTGATACCATACCATACCATACCACTTTATTTATAGAGCACTTAAAACAGCGACAAGGCCAAGAGGTAAGATGTTAAATGAGTCCAGGTATTTTTTGATTCGAGAGTTTATCAGTTTTTCTAGATCCTTGGCTAAAATGCAGAGTTTAGAGATTGGTCGATAGTTGTTCAGTGAGGTGGGGTCACCTCCCTTCAGCAAAGGAAGAACAAAGGCTGTTTTCCAAGCGTCTGGAATGGAGTTTTGTCTTATGGAGAGATTGAAGATGTGGGTCACAGGGACTGTGATGATATGAGCAGCCAGCCTTAAGGAATAAGGTGGGAGTTCATCTGGTCCTGTAATGATTAAGTAAACTAAGGACCCAGAAATACTACCAACACACAAAAAAAGCATTTACAGGCTTTATTTTAAATGAAGACTGCAGCTCTGGACACTGGACCTCAGGGACTGATTTGCAGATCTGAAGCAGAGAGAGGCAGGTGAGTGACAGAGGCAAGGCAGGTCAATTTTAGCTCAGAAAGATTAGACCAACCTGTCAAGGATTAGGACATCCCAAGAAGAGCACGATCCAAGCAAATGGTCCAGATAGATGATGAGGTCTTCACAGAACAAATGGGTTAGAGAAATCGGCAGGCTGAGCAGAATCCAGAGGGCCAGGCAGGGGTCAAACCATAAGATCCGAGAGCAACAACTTGTCAGGCAGAGGAGCAGGCAGGGCAAAGTAAAAAGCCAGGCGGGGGTCAAAACCTTGAGATCAGAGAGTAAACGTTGGCAGATGTTATCAGGCATAAACAGGGGTTCAGAAAGGCAGAAATGGGTCAGGTTCTTTAAAGAGCTTGGTTTGGCTTGAAAAGGCTGGATCTCTTTGGCTGAAAGCTTCAGATAATCTGGCACTGGTGCAGTGGCTGAGAGAGGCTTTTAAACAGCTTGAGATAATTAGGCAGACACAGGTGAGCTGTGTTAAGTGATGGGAGTTGAGGGAGAGCAACAAAAAAAGGAAACATGACATGAACAGTCCAGAAAACATGAATCATGACAGGTCCTGCAGATTTTTTAGGATCAAGATCTTTTAACAGTTTATTAACCTCACTGACTGAGAATGGAGAAAAAGAGAAGCTGTGTTTAACTGAGGATTGACTTGTAGAAGGGATTTGATTTGTAGAAGTTTGATTATTAAGTGAAGTGGCTGATTTTCCATTAGTAACTAGTAACTAATTAGTAACATGCCACTCATATGTGCTTGTAGTGCTGTGCTAAAAGGTATCTTGATGGGGTGTTATAGGGGGTGGGATGTGTAATCATTCTCACCTCCGGAACCTGTGCCCACTCTCATATGTAGCATGTAGACATTTAGGGTTCTAGGCAAGGGTTGGGGGGGCGAACGGGCACTGCCTGCTCTCTGGGGAGGGGGTGGGTCTGTGCCATTCACTGCCTCATCCCCCCCATTTTAAACGCACTATATAGCAACATGCATCTACATCTTATTTGAGTGGGGGGAGGGAGGAGTTGGGTCTTCCAGTTTTCCTTAAACCCTCATTCTCCGTCTGACATTTGGGGTCGGGGTCGGGGGGGGGGGGGGGGAGGGCGCGCGGGGGGGGGGTGGGGGGGGGGGCGGTGGTGGGCCTTTGGGGGCGATTGGGGGTGGGGCTGGTGCTCCGGTTCTCCCTGGATTGTTTGGATCCTTTGATCGGGGTTCCTGGTTCCGATGGCCAGCCCTTTGGCTGGGGTGGCTGCCGGGTTCTGGCGGGAGGTCGGCTGTGGTTGTGTGTGTGTGGTCATTGGTAGAGCGTGGCGGCGGTCGGGGGCGTGGCTTCGCTTCGACGGAGTGCTGGCTGGTCGGCCTGATGTGACATTCACGGTGCGGGGTGCTGTGTGTGTGTGGTGGGTGGGGGGGGGCATGCCGGGGCTTCTTCGGGCCTGTGGTGTGGGGCTTTAGAGATGCATTGGTGCGCTGGGCCGACCTTCCTCGGCTGCTGCTACCTGCTGCTCTGGCCCCCGGCCTGGGGCCGGCTTGCAGTCACTGTTGGGCAGGTGGGGCGCATGGACGGCCCAACAGAGGCTCTGTCGGGCTGTCTCTGTGTGCCTGTTTGTCTCAGGTTGGGTTTTGGGTGGTCCCCCTCTCTTGGACCAGTTTTGGCCCCCCATTTGGTGGGTTGTGCTCCCCTCCGGTGGTGGGCCCCCCCTGCCGCCCAAGTAGGTATCTCTGCAGCCAAATTCGGAAGGCGTATCTGGGCGGTCATATCTGATTGGACTATAGGAAAATGGGCGTATCTGGGCGATCATATCTGATTGGACTATATGAAAATAGGCGTGTCTGGCCGGCCGCACCTGATTGGACGATAGAAAAATGGGCGTGTCTGGCCGGCCATATTTGATTGGACGATAGAAAAATAGGCGTGTCTGGCCGGCCACATCTGATTGGACGATAGAAAAAAAGGCTGAACGATAAAATGCCATAACCACAGACACATTATGTCTAAAAACAAGGTGTTATTGGCAGATTGTGTTAACCACAGGCATATTATGTCTATGGTGTTAACCGGTTCGACATTAGCGGTGTCTCAGGTTCAACACTGGCGGCGTCTCGGTTCGACATTGCTCCAGTATACTGCCGCGGCGTCTCCATAACTTCTTTTTTCGACTCTCTTAACACAGAACTTCCGGTTACATTTCAAAATAAGAGCAACATAACTGGGTAATGGGGGAGCTAAATGTTAGGTTTTTTTTTTAATACCTAGCCATAACATTAAAAAACAAATTCCATTTTGGTTGTTGAAAAATGTGAACAAAGTTACAATCGATTCATAAAGAAAGAAAAATATTAATGATACTTAAACTGGCCTTGGGACAAAGGATGTTTCCTTTAACTTCACATTTTCTTGTTCAACCTGCGGTCACTGCAGATGAGTGATTCTCAGGTTCTGTCAGATTTCTGCACCTGGAGCAGGTATTCTGTTTACTGGTTAACTTCCTCAGCTGTCTCACATTTTAAAGGTCAACACTACTCCATGTTTCAGTAGAAAACAAGCACATTTAGGAGTCAGTACATAACCAGACTTTTGGCCCTCACACCTATACCCAGTTGCTTATGCTGCATGATGAGATCAGATTTATCCATATTTTAGAAATTACATTTAGCTTAGTCGACAAAACAATACAAATGAAGACCGTCTTAAAAAAACCTCTTGGTTTTGCAGTAAGCAGCCTGATTTCAAACTGACATCTTGGCCAAAGGTAAAATAAAAATCTTTTGTGTTCTCAGAAAAGTTGTTTCAGGACCTCCAATAAACTTATGTACACATCAAAGCACACAAGACATCCATCCATCCATCCATTATCTTTACCCGTTTATTCCATTTTGGGTCACGGGCGTCGCTGGTGCCCATGTCCAGCAATCACTGTGCGAGGGGCGGGGTACACCCTGGACGGGTCGCAAGTCCATCACAGGGCCACATAGAGACAAATGAGACAAACAAACATTCACTCTCTCACTCACACCTAGGGGCAATTTAGAGTTACCAATCAGCCTAACATGCATGTTTTTGGTCTGTGGGAGGAAACCGGAGTACCCGGAGAAAACCCACGCATGCACGGAGAGAACATGCAAACTCCACCCAGAAAGGCCCCTGGACCCGG
>NC_056515.1:14361302-14415589 GCF_014905685.2 Nematolebias whitei
AGTGTGCAGCATGACAGAGGAGCTGACAGAGAGCAGAGCTATGACAGAACCCCCCCCTCAAGGTCCGGCTCCTGAAGGACCACCAGGCTGGAGAGGGTTCAGTCGATGAAAGTCTCTAATGAGGGTTTTGTCCAGAATATTGCGTGAGGGCACCCAGGAACGTTCCTCCAGGCCGTACCCCTGCCAGTCTACCAGATACTGGAGTCCTCTCCCCCACCTTCTGGATCGAAGAAGGCGTCGGACCGTGTAGGCTGGGCTCCCCTGAATGAGTCGGGCGGGTGGTGGGAGGTCGGTGGTGGGTCGAAAACGTGGCAGGACAAATGGCTTGAGTCTTGAGACATGAAACGTTGGATGAATGCGCATGGACCTGGGTAACTGTAAGCGAACAGAGACAGGATTGATTATTTTGGTAATCAGAAAAGGACCAATGAAACGTGGTGCTAGTTTCTTAGATTCCACACGGAGAGGAAGGTCCTTGGTGGAGAGCCACGCTTTCTGGCCCACCTTGTACAATGGTTGAGGCGTTCTCCTGCGGTTAGCCCCCCGAACGTACCTTTTGGTGGCCAAAATTAGGGCTCTCCTGGCTTTTCTCCAGACTCGCTGGCAACGTAAAATTGCGAGTCGTGCAGAGGGAACCCGAGCTTCTCTCTCCTGGACTGAAAAAACAGGGGGTTGGAATCCATAGACAACATGAAAGGGTGAAATACCTGATGTAGAGGATGGAAGAGAGTTGATTGCTTGTTCAATCCAAGGGAGGTTGGACGTCCATTTCCTCGGGTCCCCCTCGCAGAGGAGCCGAAGCTTGGTCTCCACCTCCTGGTTGGTACGCTCAGATTGTCCATCCGTTTGGGGATGAAAACCTGACGAGAGGCTGACCGAGATCCCTAGCAGGTTGCAAAACTCCCTCCAGAACTTGGAAATGAATTGGGGACCTCGGTCAGACACAATGTTCTGGGGGAGCCCATGGAGCCTGAAAACCTCCTTGGCCATGATAACGCTGAGCTCCTTGGAAGAAGGTAACTTGGGGAGAGGAACCAGGTGGACCATTTTAGAAAAACGGTCCACAATGGTCAATAACACTGAATTACCTTCAGAAGGGGGTAATCCAGTCACAAAGTCCATAGCAATATGTGACCATGGGCGTGAAGGAATTGGCAGGGGTCGTAGCAGCCCGGCAGGTGGGCGATTGGAAGACTTGGCACGATTGCATTCGGGACATGACTTGACAAAGTGCTTGGTGTCCTCCGTAAGCGTAGCCCACCAGAATCGGGCGCGAATGAGTTGGAGGGTCTTGGTGATTCCAGGGTGACAGAACAACTTTGATGAATGGCATAATTCAAGAACCTCTTTTACCTTTTGATTGGGGACAAACAGGCGCATCGACCTCCACAATGAATTGTTTCTCGGGGTCTGGGGAGTGCAAGATTGGAGCAGAGGAAAACAATGTTTTGAGCTTCTGGAATGATTGGTTGGCAACGGAGTCCCAGATGAACTTGGTCTTAGATGAGGTGAGAAAATGAAGAGGAGCTGCAACTGAACTGTAGTTCTTAATGAACCTCCTATAAAAATTTGCAAAACCGAGAAACCTTTGCAGCTGTTTACGATCCTTGGGCTTGGGCCAATCCACCACCGCTGATACCTTCCCGGGTTCCATGGATACTTGACCTGGAGAAATGTTGAACCCAAGGAATGAGGTGGACACTTGGTGGAAAGCACACTTCTCTGCCTTGACAAACAAGTTGTTCTGTAAAAGGCGGGTTAAGACAGCTCTGACATGGCGACGGTGAGAAATGCTATCTTGTGAAAAGATAAGTATGTCATCAAGGTAAACAAAAGCGTAAATGTTAATCATGTCACGAAAGACATCATTAACCAGGGCTTGGAAAACGGCAGGAGCGTTGGTGAGGCCGAATGGCATAACAAGATATTCATAATGGCCATCTGCGGTATTAAAAGCCGTCTTCCATTCATCTCCCCGCCGTATCCTGACCAAATGGTAAGCGTTGCGAAGATCCAGTTTGGTGAATATCTTAGCATTTTGGATTATATCAAAAGCAGAGTTCATGAGGGGCAGAGGATACTTGTTCTTTATGGTTATTTTGTTAAGTTCTCTATAGTCAATGCATGGACGAAGTGACCCATCTTTCTTCCCTACAAAGAAAAAACCTGCACCAGCGGGGGATGCTGAAGGTCTAATGATACCAGCTTGGAGGGACTCTGTTATATATTTCCTCATGGACTCTTGCTCGGGACCAGACAAAGAATATAATCTACCCCGAGGGGGGGTAGAACCTGGGATCAGGTCAATACCACAATCGTATAGACGATGTGGCGGAAGGGACGTAGCTTTTGATTTATTAAAGACCTCTTTCAAATCATGGTACTCTTTAGGTACCTGACTTAGATTAGGATAGGTCTCCTCATTGGCTGTGACAAGGGCTGGTGAACTGGATTGGCTCTGAATACATGTAGAATAACACTCATTAGCCCATCCTACAATCTCTTGGTTCCTCCAATCGATTTGGGGGTTGTGTTTGCGTAACCAAGTGGAACCTAAAACCACTGGGAGTTGGGGTGAATCAATAACAATGAATCTGATCAGTTCCGAATGGTTGTTGGCCGACACCATGGTGACTGGAACAGTTTCAAGACTAGATTGACTTAAAGGATGACCATCTAAAGCGAGGACCTTATGGTTGTTAGGTGATGGAACAATGGTCAGATCTATGGATTTGGCAAAGGTTTTATCAATGAATTCCGTGTCGGCCCCTGAATCAATAAAAGCTGAGACGATGACGGGTTGACCACCCTTTATTATGAACTTGACCTTGGACTTGGACATGATAGGTGGAGAGGACTTGATCTTATGACTAAGACTCAACAGGAGCCTCTCTTCTCCTGCTGAGCCTGGTCTTTTACTGGACAATGATGACAATCATGACCGCCTTGACCACAATAAAAACAGAGATGGTACCTCCTCCGACGTTCTCGTTCCTGGGTGGTCAGACGACTTCTTCCTAGTTGCATGGGTTCCGTAGCATACAGAGGATCCTGAGGGCTCTTGGTTTGTTCCGTTTTAGGTTCATGATCCACAAGGTGATGTCTGGTTCTGGACATGGCTGTGGCCTTGCCTCGACTCTGTTCACGGTCACGCTCACGCTCACGCAGGCGAAGGTCAACACGGGTGGCCACCTCCTCCAGCTGGCGTAGGGATGAGGGATAGTCCATTGTTGCCAGCACATCCTTAACATCTTCATTAAGCCCCCTGAAGAAGGCGTCAGTGAGTGCGTGTTCATCCCAATGACTGTCTGCTGAAACAGAGTGAAAGTGAATGATGTATTTGGTTACAGAATCCTTGCCTTGTTTAATATCAAAAATTCTTCGGGCTGCCTCTCTCTCAGGGAGGATGGGGTCAAAAACCCGACACAACTCTTTGGAAAATTCAGAAAAATTACGACATACCACGCCACCTTTTAACCATTCAGAAGTGCCCCACGTCTTGGCTCTTCCAGCGAGAAGTGAGACCGCATAAGCTACTTTAGCATGCTCAGTGGGAAAACATGAAGGTTGCAATTGAAATTGAATGTCACACTGAGTCAAAAATGGTCGACATTGCTCAGGCTCACCTCTGAAATGTTCAGGGGGGGCTAACCGTGGTTCTCTTGGTGCAGGAGTCAACAGGGTTTGGTTGATGACTTGGTTTGACTGTTGGGACAAAGCTTGAAGAGAAACAACCATTTCCTGAAGCCCTTTCTCAAGTTTACTAACAGCCCCTTCTACCTTAGAGCACCACTCTCGGGTTGGTGTTGGATCCATAATGGCCAGATTCTACTGTCATGAACCAGAGGCCGGATCGCAAACAACAACAACAACCACTGAGAGGGTTAAAAGATTTATTGTGAAATAAAGTAAAACTCTGGAGTAGGTCCGGTTCTGGGCTGGTTCCGATCTTCTGATTGGTAGTTCGTGATTGGGTAGTGTTGTAGTGGCGGGCTGCCAGTAGAAGTAGAACTGATGTTAAGGTCCACTGGAACGGAATCCAACAGACTTGCAACTAAAAGATAAAGGTTAGTAGATGCAGGGGGAAAGAGACTAATTGGGGAAATGAATCTGTGGGAATCAGATTCAGGGGTAAGGATAAGTCCGTGATACAGAATGAGCTTGACCTTTAATCCGTGATCCAAAAAACAGTCAGAAGGGAAAAGCAGAGTTCATACCGTGAAGTCAGTTGTTCAGCAGAAGTATCCAGTACGTGATCCAAAAAGAGAGTCAAAAAACAAGAGCATGAGTCGGTACCTGATCAGATGAGCAAAAGCAGACGAGGGCTGAGGCAAAAGCGTGGTCGTGGTCAAGGCAAGGGTCATGAACGTGATGAGTCAATCAATGGAATGCTGGAAAGTCTACTGCTGATGAGACAGGATAGAGAATCTGGCCCAGACTGAGAGGAATGAGTGAGCTTAAGTACTGACTGGACCAGGTGGTGGAGCTGTGGGATAATGAGCGGTGACAGGTGACATGAGTTGAGTGATTACTGAGTGTGCAGCATGACAGAGGAGCTGACAGAGAGCAGAGCTATGACAGGATTTGGATAATTTACTTTTTACAAGATTTATGTGCTGTTTCCAAGACAATCTGTCATCAATAACCACACCCAAAAACTTTGTTTCACTCACTCTACATATTTCAATATCATCGATTTTGAAAGGAACATCAGTAGTTGTCACTCTATTACCAAAAATCATATAATTTGTTTTATTAATATTCAATGATAACTTGTTTAAATTAAACCAAGTTTGTATTTTGACAAACTCCCTCTTAATTAACTCTAACATTTGTTCCAAATCAGTACCGGAATAAAAGAAAGTGGTGTCATCTGCGAAAAGAACACATTTTAGGATACTGGATACATCAATTAAGTCATTAATATATAAAATAAAATAAACAGCTTAGGACCAAGTACAGAGCCTTGAGGTACTCCACATGAAACATCACAGAGGCATGATCTTATATCATCTATCTGTACAAATTGTTTTCTGTCCTGCAAATAACCGCAGATCCAATGAAAAGCTGGTCCTCTTATACCATATTTATCCAATTTATCAAGAAGTAAGGTGTGGTCAATTGTATCAAATGCCTTTTTTAAATCAACAAAAACACTCACACAATATTTTTGTTGATCCACAGCTGTAGTAATGTGTTCTATCAACTCCATCAGAGCCATTGAAGTCGAGTTATTTGATCTGAACCCATATTGACTATTACTCAATATATTATGTTTTTCTAAAAAGAGGTCAAATCTGATTACAAATAATTTTTCCAAGATTTTCGAAAATTGAGGCAGCAAAGAAATGGGTCTGTAGTTGTTAAATTGACATTTGCTGCCATTCTTAAAAAGAGGGACTATCTTGGCTATTTTCATTCTGTTAGGAAATGTTTCTGTTGAAAATGACAAGTTACAAATATATGTAAATGGTTCAATTACACAACTCATTATTTCCTTCACAACCGTCATATCCATGTCTTCACAATCCCTTGATTTTTTATCAGCAAATTTATTTACAACCATCATTATTTCTTCTTTGTCAGTTCCCTTTAGAAGCATACTATTTACACGACTATTTATTAAATAACTCACATTTGCATCAACATTTGGTATTGTTGCAGCGAGGTTTGACCCGACATTCACAAAATAATTGTTGAATCCATTTACAATTTCATTTTCATCGTGGATTTCCACGTTATTTTCAACAAAATATTTTGAAATACCATTTCCAACCTTATTTTTATTAAGAACAGAATTTAATACTTGCCATGTTGCCCTCATATTTCCACTACTTTTGTTTAATAATTTGCTGTAATATTCCCTCTTTTGTTTTCGTATAATCCCTACTAATTTGTTTTTGTACTTTTTATATTTGGTTGCAACAAGGTCAGCAAATTTTGACTATTACTATGAACTATGTTAAACTTTGGGGGCGATTTATTTTGAAAGTCAACATCAGATGTTGGTCAACATTGTTGAGCAACATCTTGGGGTCTTCTAGAGTCAACCTGAAGTGAGAGTGGTCCCTGACATGGCAGAAAGACATAGATATAATTAACAGCTTTTATTTATTTATTTTTCAGCTAATAACAACTATTATTTATTTGTTTTTCATATTTTTCAGTTATACTCAGCTTTTAAATATTTATTTTTCAAGTATTAAGAACTTTTATTTTCAGCTTTTATTTTGAAAAGCAACACCCAGTTGTTGTAAACGTGCACAGTGAGAGCTGCTGGAGCCGAGTGGAGGCTCACTTTACCTCAGTGCGTTACGACAACAACGAGAGAACGGTCGAAACTATCGTGACCTACAATAAACGTACTTCAATAAAATGCATAAGTGAAAACATAACATACTTTATAAGTACAATAAACCATATTTCTTTGTCAAACATCGCAAAGAAACGTTACCTCATCAATAATCCTCGTGACTTTAAGGGTTACCCATAGCCAATCAGTGTTCGCCGCCGACAAACGCCTATTAAATACTGTTAGCCAATCAGTGTTCGCCGCCCATAAACGCCTACTCGCCAAAAACGCCCACTTTTGGTCTGCAGAGAACCCCTTCTCCTGCCGCCGGTGCATTGGTGGCTCTCAGCAGCTGAGGCTGGGAGGTGGGGTGTGTGTGGGCCCGCCCTGGTGGCTACCTGCGGGGGCCTGGGTGCCCTGGCTCTGTCGGGCCTCTGTTGGGGGGTGGTATGACCTCGGGACTCAGGGCTTGGTGTCCATGGCCGGATCCACTCTGGAGGGGCGGGTTGCCGGCGGGGCCTGTTGACTTGTCGCTACAGCCTCCTGGAGTTTCTGCATTGTGGTTGCTGGGGATCGCCCAGGGCTTCCCTTTGCTTCTCTCTCTGGGGGATGCAGGCATCTCTGTTGGGGGACTACCGGAGTTCCGGGCTTGGGGGCCGCTGTATGTCTGTGGTTCCGGTCTTCCCTGTGTTACCTTCGTGTCCTGTGGGGATGGGTTTATGGGTCCCCACATCCGCTATTGAACATTTTTATGGAGAAACCTTATAGTGATAAGCATGCTCACACTGGTGTTTAGATTCAGGTGTTTATCAGATACACACTCAGTTGGGTTGTGGTGGCCATCAAATATATATTGTATTACCATGTACTGTATAAAATACTTTCTAATGATGTTATAAGTATCATTATATAAGTTGTTTGTTGTTGTGGTTTCTTGGTTTTGTCGTTTTTTTTTTTTTTTTTCTCTTTATGCAGGTCTAGAGGCAGACTTCAATGATGTTGATTTGTGTTCTCTTTATCCGTCTCTCTCTCCTCTATTCCTATCTCCTTCTTTACATTTTAACTATTCTCTCACTTTTCTGCTTTGTTATCTTCTTTGTTTTCCGTCCGCGTGTCCATTACATCTGAAACAAACCCAAAGTATATTCTAATAAAATTTAATTTATATATCAAGTGGAGCATTAAGGCCAGTCATAATGCTCTGCTTGTGAATCTGTTGGGCATCACTTTGACACTCAGACAATAATTCTAAGTGTCACAATGCCGGACAGGACAAGGGAAAAATAAAAAATAAAAATTGAAATATTTGGATTGGAAAGATGAAAGATTCACCCGTGTTGGCTCCACTACCCTTAAGCAAAGCCCTTGGAACCTCCCCCCACCCACACACACACACACACACAGCTGCTCCCCAGCACTTTAGGCAGCCCTCTGCTTTGTGTGTGCTCACATGAGTGATGGGGAAAATGCAGAGAATTTATTTCCTCATTGGTGATTAACAAAGTTAACATTGGTATTATTAATAATAATACATGTAATTTCAAACCGAAATTGGTGTCTCACTGCATGGACCCGAGGTCTGCAACCTGTGGCTTCACTTTGACTATATTTAATGTTTTAAAATAAGATAATGAGATATTTTTTCCCACAAATATGGAGAAGACTCTCAAAGGCCTTGATAGGTATTTTTTAATTTGATAAAAGGAGGTATAAACTAGAAAATTTATTTGTTTCTCTTCACATAAACATGGTGTTTTTTTTGCCATAATTTGTAAAAATGCCAATAACAAAAATATTTTAAAACAGATTTTTAATTGTATAATTTACCCATCACTGCTTTTTGTATGCAAAACATTTAAATAAACTTATTCTGTTCAATTATTAGATGGAATAAGGGAAAGGGGAAGCTAACTAATTAAGAAAACAAAAACGAAAGTTCTGTCTGACTAATAAGTCTGATTATTACCAAGTCAAGTCAAGTAGGTTTTAGTACCATTCACATCACATGTGGTACGTGAGGTGGAACAAAATTGTGTACACAGGGTCCCAGTTACATCCAACAATAGCAAATATATAAATTGTAAAAAGAAATAAGTAATAAGATCTACAATATAAACTAAGAAATACGTTAAACACTAATAGGGCCAAACAATACGCAGAACATCAGCAGCACAAACGTGTTTGTGTGAGTAGTTGAGTATGAATGAATATAGCAGCATGAAATAATCAGCAACATGAGATCAGCAGCCTGGATAATCAGCAGTAAATATCACCAATCAAAGTAACATCGCAGTGAGTTTTTTTTTCAGTGATAATCCTGCTTAGGGTTTTACGAGTCTACCAGCTTCAGGCTAGAAGCTGTTCCTCTCTACCAGCCCATAATATTAAAATTATGTTAGGGTAAATGGATGTAAATCGTTGGTTACGTACTGTAACCCCAGATTCTATGAGTATAAGCGTAGCCCTTTAAGGCTGTCGCTTGGTGGGTTTATCCCGTTATGCGTAGCATTGCACTGAAAAAATTTAGTCCACGCCCACCTGCTGTGTGGGCCCCACCCGGTCCGTATAAATTACGTTAAGAGCGGGAAATCGGCTCCCAAAATAGCTTTTTCTTCAGCCATTTAGGAGCCAGTGAGGCTCGACGCTTAAAGGGCTACGCTTATACTCATAGAATCTGGGGTTACAGTACGTAACCAACGTTCTATTTAGTATAAGCTTCGCCCTTTAAGGCTGTCGCTTGGTGGGTTAAGGGCAAAGCAGATGTGGTCCTCGCCTCACTGGGTCCATTCGAACACCGTATGAAGCAGAAGCTTGCCCAAAAAACGTCTTGTCACTCAGCTCCCATGTGCGTAATTACGCATTGCGTAATTATGTGTGCCATGCACAGACGCATGTTGTGTAAATATGCATTCTGAGTACATGAACGCCCCGGAAAACTTCAACAGGGAGGGAAAAAAACTGAAAGAGCCATGAACAAACCGGTTTACGGTTGAACAGTATGAACAGATTAATAATAA
This sequence comes from Nematolebias whitei, assembly GCF_014905685.2. NCBI lineage: Eukaryota > Metazoa > Chordata > Actinopteri > Cyprinodontiformes > Rivulidae > Nematolebias > Nematolebias whitei. The sequence continues at coordinate 14,370,612 of NC_056515.1, forward strand.
CAGGAGAGCTGATTATTAATCAAATGAACTGATTGGTAACAATAGTCGTGAAACTGATTAGTGACAATAGAGCCAAAATAACAGTCACAGCTTGTGACTGATACCAACATCTCACACTGTAATGCATGCAGACAGATGTGAGTAAAACGGAGTTCCATGAAACAACAATATTCATTCTGTAAAACACTAAAGACAGAATGTGTCATGGAACGAGCCGTCACATTACATAGATAAAGCGAATAAATGAGCAGGGTGTTGACCACGCGGCCACAGTGCAAAATGTCCTGCATTGACATACATTATGCAAAGCAGTCGAAGATGCGATACCCCTGGTCGAGTGTGCTCTGAGGTTGACATGAGGCTCTAAATCTGATGCTCTGTAGGCTTCAGAAATGGCCTCACACAGCCAGTGTGACAAGCGCTGGGTGGATAACGGACGACCTGTAGATGCATCTCTATAATGCACAAACAAATATTGACGCATTGCAGCTCTGCACGCTATGTAACCCGTCAACGCCCGCACAGGACGAAGGAGACAAAAGATGCTACTTCTTCTGATCTGTGTGAAGGGGGGGGGGGGACCCCTCCAACGATATCGCTCTTGATTAAAAGAGCTTGTGATGTTTTAGGAATACAAGCTGGGTTGGTCTAAAATCAGCTGAGCTGCCGTCAGCCTGAAATCTGAGACATGACGGAGCGACAGAGAGGGCAGATAAAACACTCACTCTCTTAGCGGATGTTAAAACCATCAGCAGGGCTGTTTAAAGAGACAAGAATTTAAGTGGGACCTGATCCAAAGACTCAAATGGAGCTTTGATCAGGACCTGCAGGACCAGTATTAAATCCCACTGTGGAACAAGTGGGTGTGAAACAGGCCTGCGTCTCTGTACCCCTTTTAGAAAAAGCTTCATCAGCGGATGATAAAACCTGTTCTGTCTCAGAAACCTTCGTGTCAGGAAGAGGTGGCTGCAGCGTACGTTTTAAACGTGCTGGATACAAATTTCTGTCCATCAGCTGCTGCAGAAAAGACAGTATGCCACCTAATGGGCATGAGCACCATCACAGACATATACACCTCCAGATGCAGGAAGAGGGCCATCTGCATCATGAAGGACCCCACTCACCCAGCACACACACTTTTTGCCCCACTCCCCTCAGGAAGGAGGTTAAGGAGCATTAAGTGTAGAACCACTAGACTGAGGAACAGCTTCTACCCTGAGGCTGTTAGACTCATGAATCTCTAACTAGAATAATCACTGTGAAAAACCATATCATGTTGCTGCTGATCTGTTTCATGTTGCTGCTGATCTGTTTCAATGTTGATGTGTTCATGCGTGCACATCTGCTCACAGACTCATGTTCATGTTTGTGCTGATGTTCAATGTTTTATGTTATGAGTGCTTAGTGTATATTTAGTTGATGTTTTTCTTAGTTCATATCTTAGATGTTATTACTGTTTTTCTTATACATTTTATTGTTGGATGTAACTGGGACCCCGTGTACATAATTTCACTCCACCACATGTACCACATGAGGTGCAAATGACAATAAAGCAACTCTGACTCTGACTCTGATGAGGTGGCCTCTACACCCTTCTCTGTACACCAGCGCTGAAAAGCTGTCCGTTTTGATGTGTACATCGCTGTGGTAGATGTAGCACGTGAAACCTGAATTGTGCGCACTACATCCTGTGGGCGACCCATCCTCTCTAAGTGGATCCGTCAACGGCCAGACCCACAGATGCTGGCCTATTTCTGGGTAACTCCTGGTCGCTCCTCCTGCCTGGAGGAGAGCGTCCTCCCTCCACGGCAGTTTCCACAGGCACCCCGACAGCAGGCGTTGCAGGACTGGGAACCATGGTGCGCTCACGCGTTCGGGGTCACCAGAAGAGCTGTCAATCCCTCCTCCTGAACTTGGTTCATGAACCGTAAATCAGAGGAGGTGGAGAAAAAAATGCGTACAGAAGCATTTTGGGCCATGGGCTGTGGGCAAAAGCATCCACCCAGCGGTGTTTCGTCTCGTGGGCTCAGAGAAACGCATAATTGACACTGAGCGTTTCTCGTGTCTCAAACTGGCCCACAGCTACTATATCAATCTGAGACAAAATGCTCCATAAGAGGATGATTAAAGGTTGTTCTGTCTCTGACAACTTTGAGACAAGAAGAAAACATGGCTGCAGGATACGATAATCGTGCTGGACACCAGATTTCCTTCCATCGACTGCTGCAGAAAAGGACAGCATGTCGAACAGTGGACATGAAGTGGCCTCTACGCCTTCTCTGTACAGCAGCATTGAAGAAACTGACCACTTGATGTGAACAGCGCTGTGGTGGTTGCAGCACGTGAATCCTGAATCATACGCACTACATCTTGAGAGAGATCCATCCTCTCAAAAAGATCCGCACTGCGGCCAGACCACAGGTGCTGGCCTATTCTGATTAATTCTTGATCATTCCTCCCACCTGGAGAAGAGGGTCCTCCCTCCACGGCAGGTTCCACGAGTGTCCTGATAACAAATATCGTAGGCCTGGGAACCATGATGCGTTCATGCACTTGGGGCAAAGGAGCTGCCAGTCCCTCCTCCTGAGCTCGGTTCAGAAAACCGTGGTATCAGAGGGAAAGAGGAAGGTGAAAAAGCATTACAACCACAGGCTGTGAGCAGGCACGTCCACCCAGCGGTGGATCGACCCATGGCCCCACGATAATTATAATTGACATTGAGCGTTCTCTCGTGTTGCTACACATCCACAGGCGCTGGCAGGATTTCTGCCGTGTCTGAGCCATAGCTCTGGGAGGAAGGTCCCAGGTCCCCATGCCGCAAAGGACCGTCTTGGACATCACATCCGCCCCCTGTTCGGAATACATGAGATGTACCCACTCCAATGGAGAGCAGATTGGGTGTGCCCCACACAGCATCTGTCTCACAATGTGGCACATGGGTTGAACACATACATCTCCTGCCAGTATGTATGCAACAGTCACTTGCTGTCTGTGTGAATCAAAAAACCCTGATGATTCTGCAGCTTAAGGTCAGTGTTGAGTCACATTCAAAGAGCCCCTGCGACGCTCCAAAAACATTTAAATGAGCTGCTGTGTAGAGAGCTACAGCGGCCCCACAGCTTGTTAAATGTGTGTTCCTCTGTGAAAAACTGACAAGTGTGACGTAGGTCTGCTGACGGAAAACAGCTGATGTCACTCAACCGATTCACGTGAGTTGCACTGCTGCCATCTGTCTGTACAACTGCTCAACAGCAGCAGGTGTCCAGATAAAGCAGAGTTAAGGCGGCTCGGGCGCATAATGGAGTGTTGTTTCTCACAGTTCAGAGATTGACAATCTAGAATAAATCTCATCATCCAGTTCGTTGGGACTAGGAAGTGATGAGAGAGGAACCTTGCGTTTTCCTCTCCTTTGCGACTCCAGAAATTACATTTAAAACAGAATTTCCTGAGCTTCTGCGAGAGGGGACGAGATCTGTTCATAAATGACAGAAAAAACGTCACAGAGTTCCTCCACACCGGGTTTTGAGCTGAACTGCAGCGTGAATCCCCGGATGAAAACGGTTCGTCCATCCGTCTGGAGCGCGTGTTCATAGCCACCCGTTATAAGTTACAAAGCGGGCACGCGTTTATGCTGTGAAACTCACATGCATGCTGATGTGAGCTGGAGCACGCTGAGTGAGAAAGAAAAAACATGCGCGTCCCCAAGCATGCAAGACGTTGTGTGGAAGCAGCTCATCTGTGTTGTACTCACGTTGTGTGCAGCTGCTCCGTGTAAACGCTCGGGAAGCGGGTGCACGTATGAGTCGACATGCCCTGAAGGGTCGTGTGTGCGCGTCTTCATTAATGCGACGCCTTAAGCCAGGATTGCCGCGGGGGCGCGTGTTGGCACTGGTGCGGTCAGGAAGCAGCGTGCAGCATCGGTGGAGAGGTTACCACTGGCTCGGTCTCCTTCGCGGATGCCGGGGCCGAGCCGCTGTGAAGTCTTGTACAGCTGCTGACGCCGCGGGAGCGCGCGTTGGCACTGGTGCGGTCAGAAAGCAGCACGCGGCATCGGTGGAGCTAGGCTACCACTGCTCGGTCTGCAGAAACACGTTCATTCTTGGCTGCAAGTCATGTAAACTTTTGAGTGATTCCACGAGCTGCAGTATTAATTCAGAAAACCTTCTTCGAGGATGCCTGAGCAGAGCGCTAAGAGGCTTGTGAAAGCTGCTGACGCCGCAAGAGCGCGCGTTTGACACCACTGCGATGAAAAAACGTGTGTCGCTCCTGCCGAGAGCGAGATACGTTGCTGAGCTCGTACCGCGGTCTCACGTTAACGTTGACGTGAACGGCGGGCGCTGAGAGCTGCGTGCGCACTTTCATCCCGCGGGAGCACATATCGGCACCGCTGGCAGTGAATGAAAAACAACCTTAAAAAGGCTCATTCGTGATGAGTGTGTGTGATGGAGCCGCTTGTCAGATAAACCATGCTGACAGCCTGGCTAAAGGACACCATCATAAATTGATGTTATTTCACATCGTGTCATCAACACACCTCCAGCAACCCGACACCTGGTTACCTTCCCTTGAGCTCTGTTTGTTGTCCTGGAGGGCTCCCTGTTGGTGAAGTCCGGGAAAAAAAATGAACTTCCGGATGCCGGGGACGTCTGACGGGAGGAGCTGGCGTAGCAGAGCTGGCGAGGCGTTGTGCAGCCGTGGAGCAACTTGAAATGATCTCTCGCTGATGAAAAGAGGACCTCCAACAAAAACTCCTGCAACTCTCCTGAGAGGAAGGTGGAGTGACGAGCCAGGAGAACCTCTGGGACCTTGTTCTCCGGCTGCGATGCGGGGCAGCAGACAGCAAAAGAGGCGCACCGGTTGAGGATGACGTCAGCTGCCCTGTAGACGGAGCGTACTGCAGGGGCCGGCAGCGTCGTTAGCAAGCAGCCACTACGAGAGCGGAGCGAGCCGAAGGACAGAGGGGCACGTCTCTTCCCGCCTCTGGGCGTGTACGCCAACAGCGTAACGCGTTGTTCGCTGCGGCCATGTGGAACGCATGCTGGTGAGCTCAGAATTATAGTTATGGTTATGCTAACCGGAGGCACGGGACGCTGGTCCACCTCGACATCTTGCTCCAATGAAGCCTCCATCAGGCTCGGCTCCAGGGGGCACGGGGGGACGTTCCGCTCAGTGAACCCCTGCTCTGGAGATGGGTGCGGACTGTGGAGACCGGCTCCCCCAATCTACCAGGAAAGAAATGTCTGTGGCCTCGTCCGTAGGACGTCCTGTTGGAACACGAGGCCATATGGATCAAGACGGTGAGCCGGAATGGAACCCAGTAAACCTTCCCGCCGGATCATCCGAACTGGCGGGAAAAGGCGTGGGACGTAGAAAAGGGGTCCCTTCATGTCAGTCGCCTCCTGGGTTACGCCGGGCAACCCCTGAGGGCGCCGTCGGCCGGAGCGGTGTGATCGCCGATGCGAAACGAGGTGGGATGGGGTGAGCATTCACTCAGCCCCCCTCCACCGACACTACGCTCTCCAGGAGGGAATGAGCAGCGGGGGGCTGCAGCTGAGCGCCGCCTGTCCCGGAGGAACCATCCGATTCGCTCCGAGGGTCGGCGATAAGAGGAAAATTACAAGATGGCGTTGTCCAGCGTGTAGTGACCTGTCACTGAGAAATATTCCTTGGCGCTTACCTTGAAATAAGACTGCTCGTCAGCTTCTCCTCAGGGAGGAGAACTCACCGGACGACCGGAAGTTGACTGCCGGGCCAAGTGTCCTTAACAAAGGTTGGTCATCTACACAACTTTCCTTCTTCGTTCTTCTGACAGTGCTATAGCTCGCTGAAGAAAAAATGGGAGCCGATTTCCCACTCTTAACGTAATTTATACGGACCGGGTGGGGCCCACACAGCAGGTGGGCGTGGACTAAATTTTTTCAGTGCAATGCTACGCATAACGGGATAAACCCACCAAGCGACAGCTTTAAAGGGCGAAGCTTATACGAAATAGAACTTAATGACTTGGGCTGTTTTTAGTTCAATCTTGTGGCTCAAGGTTCACCAGCTTTTCTGACTAGAAAAGGTCTTCCAGTAGGCTGGAATTGCCCCACTGACTGCCAGTTGATGGTTGTTGTAACAAGATTGTATTTATTATTATTTCTTTGTTTGTTTGTTTTTTATTTAATTAATTTTTCTCTGGGTGTATTTATTCAGTGGAAGGTGGCACAAATACCTCTTTTGAATGTGAAAGTTGCAGCCCCAGACGAGCACAAGTCAAATACGTAGGTATCTCTGCAGATAAATTCTAGCTCCCTCAGGATCCTGTGACGTCACTTTTGGTCTGTCTCGTTTCCGCTCACCGGAAGTTGAAGTCTCGCGATACTTTCTATTTTTCATTGATTTCGAACATGGCGTCTGAAGTAGAGGCGGGTACCTCTGTAGCAACAGAACAAGAGACAGAAGGAGGGTAAAACGGTTTTATATTTTCTATTTTGCATTTTCTTAAAGTGCAATATATAAATCAGCTAATTTGTGCTAAGCTAACCTTCGTCTTTAGTTTGCTTTTCGTCAAAATACCATTAGCGAACCGGCTAACAGATGATAGAGTGAACACAATGATGTTGACAGCAGCACTCACTTTGTTAATAAAAAAAACCACCTCTTTGTGTTATAACCTGCCGAATAAAGGCCACCTTTATTGCCTTGAAACTTTTAAATTTTGTGAATTTAGGTTTAAACATTCCGAAATAACCATCCACTCCGTTTGAATTTTAAACCAGTAAACCTTGGCTAATATCCTAAATGCGTCTGGGAGCGCTTAGATCTGCCTTTTTATTCAAGTTAGTGCTTCTTTTTTTTTCTTCATGATTTTAGGAAGTGTTGAACACGTCCTTACTGTTGCATATTACATAACTCTAGTAGCGTTGTAATAATATGCACATAAATAAAGACAGACACGCTGTATACCTATGCTCACGCTCATGTGCCAGTAGTTTGTGACTTCTTTCTCTGGTACCATGGTATAAACGTGTTTGTAAAGCCATTTCAACTGAGTTGGACATTTCCTCAATTCATCAGTCTGTTGCACAACTTACCCATACAAAAATTTGTTCATCTTGTACGTACAGTAGCATGTTTTAACTTTTAACTCACCTCAAATTATATTTATTATAAAACGTTTTACTTAGCATGCTATCAGGAAGTTGTTGCTCATTTGCTTTATTAAATTGTGAAGATTGAACTTTTTTTTTATTTTATGAATAGGGGATTTACATGACCTCAGTAACCAGTGCTAGGTATTGTTCTTAATAGCAATGTTTTACAATAATATAGATAATGACCACAATGAGCATTTACAATTATCTCTCCAAATATCCATCCATCCATTATCTTTACCCGCTTATTCCATTTTGGGTCACGGGGGTCGCCGGTGCCCATGTCCAGCAATCACTGTGCGAGGGGCGGGGTACACCCTGGACGCAAGTCCATCACAGTCTCTCCAAATCTCTGCACAGTTATTCAAATATGATTATACCAGTGAAAAGTTCAAAATGTCAAGTAATCTGTGGTACAGAAAGTGGTTTACTTTATTCAATGTTGAACATGTCAACATAATTTTAGGTGTCTGTATTTGTACATTAACACTTTGATGGTCTTTAGTAACTTAAGTAGTGTTTTGTGTGAAAAAGAGCTGAACTTATTTTAATATTAAAATAGATAAATGTTTAACACGCATCTGGTGGTGGTGTTGTGACAAGTTGTGTTCTCCCAGTATAATAGATTTCCAACCATTGGAATGTGTTTTCTATGCTAAAATGCATAAATTTTAGCATAGAAGAAGAAAAATCTCAAGATTTGTTCATCGTGAGGTAACAAGTTAGCTGTACATTTTGGACAAATGATTGAACCTATTGAGCACAGGGGAATTATTTTTCAGTGGTGATATTTAGCTGTCAACATGTTTCCTTACATGGGCACCGGCGACCCCCGTGACCCAAAAAGGAAAAGTGGGTAAAGATAATGGATGGCTGGATGTTTTCCTTGTTAAAAATACAAAAAAGAATCAAAATCTATTTTTAACATCTTACTTAAAATATAATTAATTAAACAACAGAGATGGACCAAAACTTGTAGGAAAATTAATCTTGGTAGGTTAGAGTAATGTATCCTGACACAGCACTTGTGTTTTTTAATAATGAAAATTAGGCACATTTTAACACATAAGGTTGTAATATCTCTCAGAAAAAAAAACTGTCTTATAATGCAGATTTTTTTAAAAATAAGTTTTTAACAGCTTATATAGGTTCAATTTAAAATAGCCCACTTAAAGTCATCTGGTCTCTCCACTGATTTTTAGGGAATCTTCCTTTGGGGAGCTGCCTACAAGCATGGATACAGAGTCATCAAATGGCAAGGAGGGAATGGTAAATTTATTATTTTTTTACTTTTATTATTGTTATTATTATGGTTATGTTTTTCAAAAGAATTTGTCAAGCATGTACTCATGATAAAAATGTCCTTCAGGGTTTTTTAAAGCATTTATTGAAGGAAGATAATTTTGATCCTTAAAATATTCAGTGTATCTGTAAATATTCACTCTGTCAAATAAGTAAGAACAAAAACAAAATATGTGTATGTTTATACATCTACATAAAAACACATTTCGTTATTACTAGGAGTCATACTTTGGACACCTTGTCCATTTTATTAGATTGTTGTTTTTGTCTTGGATCAATTTTGGCCCCCCATTTAATGTAGGGTCAACTTCCCCCTTTCGTGCTCCCCTCTGGTGGTGGACCCCCCTGCCACCAGTGCATTGGCGGCTCTCAGCAGCCAGGGCCTGGGTGCCCTGGTTCTGTTGGGCCTCTGTTGTGGGGTGGTATGACCTCGGGGCTCAGTGTCCATGGCCGGATCAACTCTGGAGGGGCGGGTTGCCGGCGGGGCCTGTTGACTTGTCGCTACAGCCTCCTGGAGTTTCTGCATTGTGGTTGCTGGGGATCGCCTGGGGTTTCCCTTTGCTTCTCTCTCTGGGGGGTGCGGGTGTCCCTGTTGGGGGGCTCCCGGAGTTCCGGGCTTGGGGACTGCTGTGTGTCTGTGGTTCCGGTCTTCCCTGTGTTGCCATCGTGTCCTGTGGGGACGGGTCTGTGGGTCCCCACATCCACTATTGAACATTATTATGGAGAAACCTTATAGTGACAAGCATGCTCACACAGGTGTTTAGATTCAGGTGTGATATAGAAATTATTATTTTAATGCTTTTATGCCAATCTAGACCTATATTATACTTATTTAAACACACTTATACTCACTTTTGATGCAGCTTATCTGCTTATTCAGTCATTCCTGTGCTGCAGATGTGTTTTGGAGTAATTAAAGTCCTCCGGGGGATGCTCTAGCCAGAAGATGGGGCCCCGTTTTCAGGTTACAGTGACCCAGGTTTTGAAGGACATGTTTATATGAAATCGCTCTGTTGCACAGATTGCTTTGATGAAGGAAAAACAGATTTAATTAAATCTGTTCTCCTGGCAACCATCAAAACTTGCTTTGATCTGCTCTCACGCGATCCGGTCAGGGAAGAAGGTATATAAGAAATGTATCAAACAACAGAGAGTTAGAAGTCTTGTTCTGGACCAGCGCGCGGTGCCAGATCGCCTGATTGAGTTCTCCTCATTGGATCGAAAGGCTTCCCGATCATTTTGTCACGGTGAGGGATACTCATATCAATTTGTGTGTTAAGAGTGTACATGACTCTTTTGCTTGGCTGTTATTTCTTGTGGCAGATTAATAAATGACAAATATTATTCTAGCAAGTTACAGTCTGTGTGTCATTTTTTCCTTCGTCTGAATAATATGTGCCGATCGTTCACGAACCTTTGATAAAGAATTTCACAATACAAGGTGTTTATCAGATACACACTCAGTTGGGTTGTGGTGGCCACTAAATATATCTTGTATTACCATGTACTGTATACAATACTTTCTAATGATGTTATAAGTATCATTATATATGTTGTTTGTTGTTGTGGTTTATCGGTTTTGTCTTTTTGCTTTTGTTTTCTTTCCGTAGGTCTAGAGGCAGACTTCAATTATGTTGATTGTTGGGCGGCTGTGGCTGAGTGGTTAGAGCAGTCGTCCTCCAACGCGAGAGTTGGGGGTTCGAATCCACCAGCAGTCACATGTCGAAGTGTCCCTGGGCAAGACACTGAACCCCTCAAAGCCTCTGATGTGTGTCCTATCAGTGTATGAATGTGATCTAAAACACTGATTAGAGTGCTGTATGAATGGGTAAATGAGGACACAGATTGTAGTGTAAAGTGCTTTGAATATCTTGAAATAAGATAGAAAGGCGCTATATAAGTACAGTCCATTTACCATTTACCATTGATTTGTGTTCTCTTTATCCCTCTCTCTCTCCTCTATTCCTATCTGCTTCTTTACATTTTAACTCTTCTCTCACTTTTCTGCTTTGTTATCTTCTTTGTTTTTCATCCCCATGTCCATTACATCTGAAACAAGCCCAAAGCAAATTCTAATAAAATTTAATTTATATATCAAGTGGAGCATTAAGACCAGCCATAATGCTCTGCTTGTGAAAGTAAATCTGTTGGGCATCACTTTGACACTCAGACAATAATTCTAAGTGTCACAATGCTGGACAGGACAAGGGAGGAAAAAAAAAAGATTGTTGTTTTGTTTGGTCAGATTGCCCAACTACACAACATTCATCTGTTTGCAATTTTTTTCAAACCCTTATTATAAACAGTTTATTTGCTTTTTTGGTTGTTGTTGTTATTTATTTATTTATTGCTTTAGGAGGCTACTGGTGACGGCTCAGAAGTTGCTGATGCTCTCACTGGATCTGGAGATGAGGAGAGTGGGAGGCAGCTTGGGGAAGTGGAGCTACAGTGTGCTCTGTGCATGAAGTGGTTCACTGCAGACACGTTTGGCATTGATACTGCGTAAGTGTATGCAAAATGTTAAAAACTGTAAAATATGCAGGAAAGTATCATTTACTGTCCTCCTTCTGTTTCACAGGACTTGTCTCCCGTTCATGACCAATTATGTGTTTCATTGTAATGTCTGCCATCACAGCGGGAATACGTACTTCCTCAGAAAGCAAGCAAGTAGGTCTTCTGTTTGCTGTAACTTCACTTCATCACAGTTTCATTTGTCCTCGTTTTGTGTTTGAGATTGTTAAATACATTGTTTTGTCTGGCAGATCTGAAGGAAATGTGCCTCACAGCCTTGGCAAACCTTACATCACGGTCCAGAACACAGGATGAACACCCCAAGACCATGTTCTCCAAAGACAAGGTAGAACTGATACTTTCTGTTTAAATAAATAGGGAAGAAGCACAACAACGCTCTGAGCTGCTACAGTCTCGCTTCCCGGATGTAGCAGAGCTGTCTGCCTTGGTGGCGTGGGGTTTGGTAGGCAGGGCGCTCGGTTCTGTTGCTAGGGCGGGACGCCCTCCTTGGATAATGAAAGAGAAGGCACTGATTTTGGAAAGATCTACAATGTTCATCGCACAAAGTTTTTTTCATTTACTTTTTTTGTTGCAGGATATCATACCATTCATTGACAAGTATTGGGAGTGCCTGACAACTCGTCAGAGACCGGGGAAGCTCACCTGGCCCAACAACATAGTGAAAACCATGGTAATAAAATTTAGATCACTTTGGAAATGCACAACAACCATCTGATAAGTCAGTTCTATCCAGTGTGCACACAGGGGGCTGGATTATACTGTTTTTGACTTACAATATGTGGGGGTGTAAAAAATGACAAAAAATCTCAGCAATTATTGTACTATATTAACATGTTATATATACAAAAACAAGCATGCTGGTAAACAAACTACAAACCGGATTCCAAAAAAGTTGGGACACTAAACAAATTGTGAATAAAAACTGAATGCAATGATGTGGAGATGGCAAATGTCAATATTTTATTCGTAATATAACATAGATGACAGATCAAAAGTTTAATCTGAGTAAATGTAACATTTTAAGGGAAAAATATGTTGATTCAAAATTTCACAGTGTCAACAAATCCCCAAAAAGTTGGGACAAGTAGCAATAAGTGGCTGGAAAAAGGAAATCGAGCAAATAACGAACAGCTGGAAGACCAATTAACACTATTTAGGTCAACTGACAACATGACTGGGTATAAAAAGAGCTTCTCAGAGTGTCAGTGTCTCTCAGAAGCCAAGATGGTAAGAGGATCACCAATTCCACCATTGTTGCGCAGAAAGATAGTGCAGCAATACCAGAATGGTGTTACCCAGTGTAAAATAGCAAAGACTTTTAAGTTATCATCATCAACCGTGCATAACATCATCAAAAGATTCAGAGAATCTGGAACAATCGCTGTGCGTAAGGGTCAAGGCCGTAAAACTCTACTGGATGCTCGTGATCTCAGGGCCCTTAAACGTCACTGCACCTCAAACAGGAATGCCACTGTCAAGTAAATAACAGAATGGGCTCAGGAATACTTCCAGAAAGCATTGTCAGTGAACACAATCCACCGTGCCATCCGCCGTTGCCAGCTGAAACTCTACAGTGCAAAGAGGAAGCCATTCCTAAGCAAGCTCCACAAGCTCAGACGTTTGCACTGGGCCAGGGGTCATTTAAAATGGAGTGTGGCAAAATGGAAGACTGTTCTGTGGTCAGATGAGTCACGATTTGAAGTTCTTTATGGAACACTGGGACGCCATGTCTTCCGGACCAGAGAGGACAAGGATAGCCCAAGTTGTTATCAACGCTCCGTTCAGAAGCCTGCATCACTGATGGTATGGGTTTGCATGAGCGCTTGTGGCATGGGCAGCTTGCATGTCTGGAAAGGCACCATTAATGCAGAGAACTATGTTCAGGTTCTAGAACAACATATGCTCCCATCTAGACGTCATCTCTTTCAGGGAAGACCCTGCATTTTTCAACACGATAATGCCAGACCACATTCTGCAGCAATCACAACATCATGGCTACGTAGGAGAAGGATCCGGGTACTGAAATGGCCAGCCTGCAGTCCAGATCAGAGTCAGAGTCAGAGTTTCTTTATTGTCATTCGCACCTCATGTGGTACATGTGGTGGAGCGAAATTATGTACACAAGGTCCCAGTTACATCCAACAATAAAATGTATAAGAAAAACAGTAATAACATCTAAGATATAAACTAAGAAAAACATCAACTAAATATAAACTAAGCACTCATAACATAAAAACATTGAACATCAGCACAAACATGAACATGAGTCTGTGAGCAGATGTGCACGCATGAACACATCAACATTGAAACAGATCAGCAGCAACATGAAACAGATCAGCAGCAACATGATATGGTTTTTCACAGTGATTATTCTAGTTAGAGATTCATGAGTCTAACAGCCTCAGGGTAGAAGCTGTTCCTCAGTCTAGTGGTTCTACACTTAATGCTCCTTAACCTCCTTCCTGAGGGGAGTGGGGCATAAAGTGTGTGTGCTGGGTGAGTGGGGTCCTTCATGCATCTGGAGGTGTAGATGTCTGTGATGGTGGGGAGGCTGATTCCAACAGATTTCTGTGCAGCCTTCACCACTCTCTGCAAAGCTTTTCTTTCTGCAGCTGTGCAGCCTCCATGCCACACATTGATGCTCGAGCACAGGATGCTCTCCACTGCACACCTGTAGAAGGAGGTGAGGACTGAGCTTCCCAGACCAGCTCGTCTCAGCCGTCTGAGGAAGTAGAGTCTGATGAGCTTTCTTGATCAGGCTGGTGGTGTTGTTGCTCCAGCTGAGGTTGTCATTCATGTGTACACCCAAGTACTTGTAGCTGGAGACCACTTCCACCGCAGATCCTCTTATGTTCAGGGGGGTGTAGATGTTTTTGTTCCTTCTGAAGTCCACAATCATCTCCTTTGTTTTCTTCACATTGATGTGAAGGTTATTCTCTCTGCACCAGCTCTCCAGGTGTTCCACCTCTTGCCTGTAGCTGGACTCATCATTGTTTGTGATGCATCCCACCACCGCTGTATCATCTGCAAACTTTACAATGTGACAGCCTGGATGGGTAGCTGCACAATCATACGTGAGCAGAGTAAACAGGAGAGGGCTCAACACACATCCCTGAGGAGAGCCAGTGCTGAGGGTTATGGTGGATGAGGAGAGGTTGTGGATCCTCACTAACTGTGGTCTGTTTGTTAAAAAGTCTAGTACCCAGTTGCAAATGGAGGGGCTTAGTCCTAGTGTGGATAGTTTGTCCATCAGGGTTTGGGGGATCATGGTGTTGAAGGCGGATGTGAAGTCCACAAAGAGCATACGGACGTAAGAGTTTTTCTGCTCCAGGTGGTTGAGTGCAGTGTGGACCACAGAGGAGATTGCATCCTCTGTTGATCGGTTCTCACGGTATGCATACTGATGAGGGTCCTCGTTGATGTTGATGGTTGTTTTGATGCGAGTCATGACCAGTTTTTCAAAGCATTTAGCGACTATCGGGGTGAGGGCCACTGGCCGATAGTCATTCAGACCAGTCACTGTAGAGCTTTTTGGGACTGGGATGACGGTGGCAGTCTTCAGGCAGGTGGGAACTGTCTCCAGGGTAAGTGAGGTGTTAAAGATGTCTGCCAGCACCTCACAGAGCTGATCAGCACATTCCTTCAACACTTTTCCGGGGATGTTGTCTGGGCCGGTTGCCTTGTGCGGATTAATCCTCCTGAAGGTACTCCTTACTTCTGCTGAGGTCACGCTGAGATGCTCTTCATCCGGTGGTGAGGTGAGTCTGGTGCTGGGTGGTCTGTTCGGGTCTTCAAAGCGTGCATAAAACTTGTTGAGGGCATCAGGCAGAGATGGGTCTTTGGGGCATTGTTCACTCCTTCCTTTATAATCTGTTATGCACTTAATGCCCCTCCACATGCTCCGAGGGTCTTGTGAGATGAATTTACCCTCGATCCTCTGTGCATATGTGCCCTTGGCCCTCTTAATACCAGCAACCAGCTCTTTTCTTGTCCTACACAGCTCCTCTTGAGTTTCCAGACCTGAAGGCAGCGTTCCTGGCTTCCAGCAGGGTACGCACCTCTGCATTCAGCCAAGGTTTTCTGTTTGGGTAGCTTTTAACATTTCTGATAGTGGAGACAGTGTCAGTACATGTACTAATGTAACCCAGAACTGAGGATGTGTATTGGTCAAGATCAAGCGAACCTCCATTTTCAGCAGCTTCTCTGAAAACCTGCCAGTCTGTTCGATCAAAACAATCTCTCAGTATGGGGCCACTGTCCTGGATCCAGCATTTAACTTTCTTTTGTACCGGTCTGGAGCGTCTCAGCGGGGGCATGTAAGCAGGAGCCAGGAAGATTGAGATGTGGTCTGACAGTCCTAGGTGGGGGCGGGGTTCGGCTTTGTATGCATCTTTTACGTTCGTGTAAACACGGTCCAGCGTGTGGTCTCCACGTGTCGGAATCGCCACATGCTGATTAAATCTTTCACCTATAGAGAACATTTGGCGCATCATAAAGAGGAAGGTTCGACAAAGAAGGTCCAAGACGACTGAACAGTTAGAGGCCTGTATTAGACATGAATGGGAGAGCATTCCTATTTCTAAACTTGAGAAACTGGTCTCCTCTGTCCCCAGACGTCTGTTGAGTGTTGTAAGAAGAAGGGGGGATGCCACACAGTGGTAAAAATGGACTTGTCCCAACTTTTTTGGGATTTGTTGATGTCATGAAATTTGTAAACAACAGATTTTTCCCTTAAAATGATACATTCTCTCAGTTTAAACTTTTGATCTGTGATTTGTGTTCTATTCTGAATAAAATATTAGATGTTGGCACCTCCACATCATTGCATTCAGTTTTTATTCACAATTTGTTTAGTGTCCCAACTTTTTTGGAATCCGGTTTGTATTATAGTGCATTAAAACACAGTTTATATATACTGATGAGACCCAATGCTACATTTCCGTGTCACTACATAATCATGGTTCCTCCTTATAGTCACTATGTTATTGTGTTCATGGTATCAGCAAATTAAGGGACCAGAATTCCCTCCAGGTCAATGTAGAAGACAAAGAAGACAAAACAATGCAAGACTGTTGTCAGTTTCCACTGTAGTTTACTTACACTTACCATATACAGTAGTCCCTCGTTTATTGCGGGGGATCCATACCCTTAAGCCATGCGACAAGTGAAAAACTGCCATGTAGGAATAGTAGTACAAGTAGTAAGTAGTAGTTTATTTTAGTATATACATATACTGTATATATATGAAGGCGTTTTAAACCCTTCTCACACTCTTACAATGTTCTAAACAATGTTTCTAAACACTGAACGTTCTAAAAGAGACAGCATGTCATGATTTCAGCTCTCTGCCACCTGCCAGCATGCTCGGCCATGCCCACTTCTCTGCTGCAGAGCTGAGATATGACACACTGCAGCAGGAAGTTTATTCTGCAGTGTGGGTGCAGCAGATACAAAATAATTTAAAATAATTTATTTTAAATAAAAATTCCATGCCTATCTTCTTTTGAATAACCGGGATAGAGCGAGCCTGCAATGAACCGTGAAGTATTGAGAGACTACTGTACTTACTTTGCTTATAAACTGGAACCAGTTGCCTGGAAACATGTGACATGTAGAAACGGTTGGTTCCTTTAAATCAGAACTAAAAGCATAACTATTTGCTGCAACCTTCCCATAATTTTTTTTTTTTAGTTTAGCAGTCTGTTTTAATAGTTAATTTTTAAACTTTTTTTAAAATTGCCCTTTTTACAAATTACTAAATTTAATACAATTATTTTCTTTTTACTTTTTAATATAGTTCTTTCTTTTAATGGATTTGCATTTGTCTGTGTCTGTCCACTTTGGATTGCACTGTGTACTAATGATGCTATACAAATAAATTTGCCATGCCAATAATTTTGTAATATTATTATTTTTAACTTTTTATTTTTTTCTAAGAGCAAAGAGCGAGATGTTTTCCTTATGAAGGAACACCCTGATCCTGGCAGTAAAGATCCTGAGGAAGAGTACCCAAAATTTGGCCTTTTGGACCAGGTACCTGAGATGAGTTCACACACTTTGCAGGCTGTATGCATTTGTATAAAAGTTAAAGTGTCATTTGTGTCACTGTTTTTCCTCTGCAGGATCTGGGAAACATAGGGCCTTCATATGACACTCAGAAACAAACCACTGGAACTCCCACAACTGCTGGGCTCAATGGTGAGAATTTAAACCTGTAACTATCCAAACTGGAACCAAACCACTTTAAAACTAGAGTTGTGCACATTGGGAGAAAGAGCAGTTGCTTTAGACCAGGGATGCCCAACTTTTTTTGAACCAAGATTTACTTTTGAAGTTGGCAGCTTGCCAAAATCTACTTGTCTAGTCATAACACACACACATGCCACCTAACATCCATGTGCAGCAGCAGTTCTGTGTGGTCTGCACCTGCCTCCTCCAAGTAAGGAGACTCGGCAGACTCCTGGCCCATAAAGAGCATGCAGTCTTCATGGCGACATCCATCACTTCTTTCTTGTTTAAAGTCTTCTCACACAATACCTGTTGGTGGATCATGCAGTGATAGTTCAGAATATCTGGGAATGATTCAATCTGCTTGCACAGTGCAAGAAATCCACTGGTGTGACCCGTCATCGCTGGAGCGCCATCAGTTGTAACAGAAATTATTTTAAAGAGGGGCAAGTTGTGCTTATTAACAAACTCCTTAAATGCATTGAAAATATCTTCTCTTGCATGTCCTTTCAAAGGCAAGATGGTAAGGAGCTTCTCCTTGGCATTCACGTCTACAAAGGTCATTCTGATAAAAATCACACAGCTGCGCCACATCCATCATATTGGTTGACTCATCAAATTGTAGAAAGAAACACTGACATTGTTTTTTGTCCTTTTTAAGCTGCACATCCACAGCCATCCCCTCACATCACCATGCTGCAGTATTCTGGGACTGCTGCACATTTTTTATAGCAGCTACAATCTCAATTTTATTTTTAAAATCACGAGGAAGTGCATCCACATCCTCAATGAATGCGTTAATAACCTCGCCATTGCTGAAAGACTTTTTTCTTGGGTCAGAATGAAGCTGACCCAGTATGAGGCTATCGTAGCAGCCTTACCTTTAGTGTTGGGCCGGGTGAAAACTGTCTGCTTCGCTGCGAGCTTGTTTTTCAGCTCCTGAACTTTATGGGTTCGTAAAGCAGTTTTAGGAGGGAAATGCATCTCATAGTGTTCGTGCGTGGTCTTGAAGTCCTGTTCCAAGTTACCCTTTTTGAACAAGGCAGTGCTTGCATGACAAGTAAGACAGACTTCATATTTGAGAAAACAACAAAACAATAGTCCTCTTTGGCTCCTCCCACTCCAGGTGAAAATAAAAAAATGTTGCTTGTCTGTTAACTTGTCAGCCAGTGATCATACTCGGCTTTGTGAGCGCGTGAAGCTAAAGTCTCACAAGATATTTTAAGTCAGGGTGCCCAAAAATAACGTGACTGTTGCAAACGAGACCTGGTTATGTCTCGCGAGAATTTAAAAAGAGGCTGGGCGCTTTTATAGTCAAGGTTTGAGCATAAAATACTGTGTAAAATAAAATAAAAAAAACTAAGTTGTGTTCTACAATTCATGCGATCAACTAGAAACCTGTCTGCGACTGACTGGTTGGGTTGGGCACCCCTGCTTTAGACTGAAGTTGACCTACTACTGACACCCCTCTGATTCTGTGGCAGATACAGTGTAAAGTTGGGGTTATCTTTTTCATTTCTCCACTTTATCAAATCATTGTCTTTTTATACACCTGAATTTACTTCACTGGACTCTGTAAGCACACACAAGAGTGAACCGCCTCTCTTTTGTAATACACAGTAATACACATTCAATGTATGAAATGGCTTTGGTTTTGACATAAATGAAGGTGGACAAAGTGACCTTTAACTTCCACTGTACATTGAAACCAAATGTTTTGTGGTGGTCTGCCTTAATTTATTTTTGGAATCAGAGCTTGTGCATTAAGGGAGCTGTACCATCATTGTGAAAGCCCTGCCCACACACCCATCCAACCACCTAACAGGTTGTCATTTTGTCAATCATAATGTAATATGACATGTTTTAAAGCCTCAAATAAGTTATTGAACTTATAATAATGTAAGGTTTCAAAAACTTTATTTGAACATACAGGAGCATGGAACAAATCATGTGAACCAACAGAAATCAACACCTTAAAAAATGATCTGATGTGGATTTTAATTTGTTTTAGTCAGGAAATTGTCCCATTCATTTACATGGGATAGCAGCTCTTCATGTCCCTGCAGGACTTAAAAATTGTACTACAGTAAGCCTATTTGAGGGCGTTCATCCTTTGAGACTTCGATGTCCGGCTTCTGGTCCCTTCTCTAGTCATATGACTCAGTGGTTTAAACTAAAATGTCTTGGTTTATAATTACATTTGTGTTTGCCAATAGACGGCAGTAACACAGAAGCATCTAAAAAAATTAGAACATAGTAAAAAAGTTCAGGGTTTTTTTTAATTTTTTTTTTATTTTGGTCAATCATTTCAGAAAGTGAAACTCATTTTATATAGAATCATCACACACAGAGTGGCATAATTCAGTTCAGTTTATTTATACAGTGCCAAGTCACAACAGAAGTCGTCTCAGGGCACTGTAAATTTCAAGCGTTTACTTTTTATAATTTTGATGATTATGGCTTACAAATGATGAAAAACTAAAATTCCATCCATCCATCATCTTCCTCTTGTTCCGAAGTCGGGTCGCGGGGCAGCAGCTTGAGCAGGGAGGTCCACACATCTCTTTCCATAGCCACCTCTTCCAGCTCTTCTGGGAGGGCTCCATGGTGTTCCCAGGACCACTGAGAGACATAGTCTCTCCAGCTTGTCCTGGGTCTTCCCTGGGGTCTCCTCCCAGTCAGACATGCCCGAAGCACCTCTCTAGGGAGGAATCCTTACCAGATGCCCAAACCACCTCAACTGGCTCCACTGGATGTAGAGGAGCAGCGGTTCTACTTTGAGTCTCTCCTGATAACTGAACTTCTCTCCCTAGAAACTCATTTCAACTGCCTGTATCCACGATCTCATTCTTTCGGTCACTACCCAGAGCTCATGACCATAGGTGAGGGAAGGAATATAGACCAACCAGTAAACAGGGAGATTTGCCCTACAGCTCAGCTCTCTTCTTACACTCCATTCTTCCCTCACTCGTGAACAAAACCCCGAGATACTTGAACTCCTCCACTTGAGGCAGAACCTCACCCTCGACCTGAAAAGAGTAATCCACACTTTTCCAACTGAGGACCATGGCCTCAGATTTTGAGGTGCTGATTCTCATCCCAGCCGCTTCACACTCGTCTGCGAACCGTTCCAGTGAGAGCTGAAGATCACGGCACGATAACACCAATAGGACCACATCATCTGCAAAGAGCACAGATGGAATCCAGAGGGCACCAAACCAGACTCCTGCCCCCTGGCTGCACCAAGAAATTCTGTCCATAAAAGTTATGAACAGAATCCGTGACAACGGGCAGTCCTGGCATAGTCCGACTCCCACCCTGAAGGGGTCCAACTTACTAAGCATTGTGAACCAAGCTCTCGCACCGCTTGTATAGGGACTGAACAGCCCGCCCTCAATGTCCATGCAATGTTGCAAATGTGTGTCAACCAAGACAGTCCCACAACATCTAGAGCCTTCAGGAAATCGGAGTGGATCTTACCACCCTCTGAGCCCTGCAGCCGCAGTGCTTTTTAACTACCTCAGCCATCTCAGTCATGGTTATGGACAGACCAACCCCAAAGTCCCCCAACTCAGCTTCCTCCATGGAAGATGTGCTGGTGGGATTGAGAAGGTCCAAGAAATATTCCTAAAATCCCACAATTCAATGTCTCAGAAAATTAGAGAATTGTGAAGAAGTTTAGTATTGGACACTCATGGTGTCACACCCTAATCAGCTAATTTATTCCTAAACAAATGTCGTATTCCTGAAATCAAGTCACTTCTGAACCAGAGACAACACCAGAAGCATCTTACCTCGCAGAGGAGCCAAAGAACTGGTTTGTGGCTCAGCGGTCCAATGTCCTCTTTTCAGATGAAGGTACATTTTCATGTCATTTGTAAATCAAGGTCCCAGAGTCTGGAGGAAGAGTGGAGAGGTCCCGAATCCATGTTACTGAAGTCCACAATGAAGTTTCCACAGTCAGTGATGGTTTGGGTCCATGTCCTCTGCTGGTTCTGGACCATTGTGTTTTTAGAAGTCCACAGTCAACGCAGCATCTACCAGGACATTTTAGGGACTTCATGCTTCCTTCTGCTGACGAACTTTATGGAGATGCTGATTTCATTTTCCAGCAGGACTTGGTTCCTGCCCACACTGACAAAGCTGCCTGTGTAATATTCTAATTTTGTTTTTTCATTTTTTTTTAAGCCGACATCATCAAATTTACAAGAAATAAAGGCTTGAAATATTTCACACACTGTGTAATGACTCTATGTATGCTCTGACATGACTGACAAAAAGAAAATAACTTTTTCACTGTACAGTAGTCCCTCGCTACGTCGTGGTTCATTTATCGCGGACTCGCTCTATTGCGGTTTTTCAAAATAAGATTGGACATGACACACAATTGGCTGACTGATGGATGAGCCGCACAATCAGCATGAAATTTTTATTTAAAATTAGTTGTTTAAAATTGTTTAGCACCTGCTGCACATTTGTGCAGCCCACACTGCAGGATAAACTTCCTTCTGCAGCTGATCAGCTGTTGTCTGTGCAGCGTGGAGAAGTGGACATGACTAAGAACGCATGCAGGCAGCTGATAGCAGAGGAGGCAGAGCTAAAATCATGACATTCTGTGCTCTTTTAGAGCGTTTTGAAACATTGTTTAGAATATTGCAAGAGTGGGAAGAGTTTAAAACGCCTTACTACTTGTACTGCTATTCCTACTTCGCGGCTTTTCACTTATCATGGGGAATGTAACCCTTGCAATAATCGAGGGACCACTGTACAGTACTCTATTTTCAATGTAAAGCCCATGGGGGCAGAGATGGGGTAGAGGCAGGGCCGACCTGGGACCTATAGGTCCCAGGCTTGATCCCCAGCCATCCCCACATGTCGTTGGGTCTCTGAGCAAGACACCCAATCCCCAATTGCGCCCCGGGCGCTTACATAGCTGCCCACTGCCCCACCCGGGTGCATCCCAGGTGCGATGAGTTAAATGTAGAGAATTAATTTTGCCATTGTATGGGAACATACATTGATGACAACACATAGCACTTTACTATAGAGTCAAAGGTTTGCTGCTTGTTCTAACACAAGCTACCCAGTGAGTGGATGAGCTGCCAACTTTGGTGGTTTTATTTTGGTTTAGCTTTTGAAATGTTTGGCTAAATAAAATAAATTTATATTCTGTTTGGATGAAGATATAGTTTGCATTTTACTTTTTAAACTGGCAACAAAAGACTCCAAGACTGTGCTGGGTAATGAATTAAAGTTTGGTGTAAAATCAGCTGACATGACTTGGATTTAGAAATGTGTTGACCATAGTGATTGTGTGCATTGTTTTCCAGGTGGATCTACTTTCTCAGGTGAATATGTGGTATTTTGGTCCCTGAAGCTTATCAGTGTGTTTTGTGTCTTGTTAACCCTCTGGATAGAAGTTGGCCCTGAGGTTTCAGTTCCCCTCCAGTTTGCTTTTTTTTCCCTGAACTCCTCTCTAACCAAACTGATTCTGAACAAGCATCTTGTGGGCAACTTTATCCATGTGCAGTTGTATTCTTGTCTGCTCTCTGCATCTCTTTGGTGCTCCTCCTCCTTCACAAAAAAAGGCTTACCTCCCCCCATTGGTGAATATACTTTTCACGTCCCCGGCTGACTGCTAACAGGGTCTGAAACCCTCCAGAGTCTCTCCCGACTGAAATGGCAGTCTGCTCTTCAACGTGAAGTCCACTTGAGTTCAGAGTGCCATTTCTGATTTGCAGATGGCTTTTACCAATACTTATTAGTCTCACCCTCTTCACTTTTCCTTGGTTGCAGATTTGTTTGTAAAATAACATTAGAACCATTAAATTTCATTTTCAAAAATTTAAATTTCATTTCATTTATTCTGAGGTCCAAACTAACATTTTTCACATTTGAAAGCCAGTGTTTCAATTAGTTAAATCTGCCAAAATCTGTTACCTATGAAGGTGAATAAATTTTCTTATTGCAGCTCCTGTTCCTTTTTATTCAAACATTTTAGAAATACCAGAAAATTTAACAAGATTACTTACTTCAGCATGATGTTGGACTAACTGATTAAAAACATTAGGTTTACTTTTTGAAGCAAATTATCATTCTCAGCCATTAAATACACTGAACAAAAATACAAACGTAACACTTTTGTTTTTGACTCCAATTTTGAAGAGCTGAACTCAAAGGTCTAAGACTTTTTCTTTAGGGTGTATTCACACCAGCCCTGTTTAGTCCGCTTTAATCGAACTCTAGCTCGTTTTCCTAGAAAGTCCGGTTCGTTTGGGGAGGTGTGAATGCGCCATCAAACTCTGTCACGGAACAAAAAGGCAAACTCTGGCCCAGGCTAAATCCTAGGTCTCGGTCCGGTGGAAGAGAACTCCAGCGCGGTTCGAGTACAGTGTGAATGTAAACAGACCGAGCCCCGCTCCATAAGCGAGAAGTGGAGGACAGCGCAGGGCAAATAAACATGCATTTCTCTTATCTTATATGGAGCCGTCAGCTGCCTTGTGTGAAAAACAACATTCTCCATGGTTTTCTGCCTCATCTTCTGCTCATGCTGAGTCCATTTTTGAAAAATGACAAAATATAACTCCTAAAACTGCTAAAACTTGATGTCACTCATAAAAAAGTTAAATCTGGTCCTCTGGACATTCAAAAAAAACAAAATAAAGCAAAACAACAAAAAAATGTAGAAACGTTTCGTCTTTCATCCGAAGTTTCTACATTTTTTTGTTGTTTTGCTTTGTTTTGTTTTTTTGAATGTCCAGAGGACCAGATTTAACTTTTTTAGATTTTTCTACCTGGATTATTGAGCATGCATCAGGATATTTTGATGCCACTCCGTTTTTATTTTTATTTCCAGAAGAAGAAGTGTCTTCAGAGGTTTTTGTGTTGTTTCTTTCAGTAGTTCTTGGTGCAGCGCCCCCACAGGCAAGCGGGGTAATAGGTTGGTTCAATAGGTTGGCTCGTCTGCACAGTGCAGTGTGAATGCAAACGCACCAGCTCAAATGTAAACAAAAGTTCATGAATATTGGTCCCGAACCGAGTCTACTGGACTATCAGGTGTGAAAACAACCTTAGACTCAACAGGCCTTTTCCTCTCAAATATTGTTCACACATTTGTGTAACGCTGTGTTAGTAAGCACTTCGCCTTTTGTAGAGATTATCCATCCACCTCACAGGTGAGGCAGATCAAGATGCTGCTTACAGCATGATTAGTGCACAGGTATGCCATAGGCTGACCACAATAAATGGTCATTCTAGAATGTGCAGTTTTATCACACAGCACAATGACACAGATTTCACAGGTTTTGAGGGAGCGTGCAGTTGGCATGCTGACTGCAGGAATGTCCACCAGATCTGTTGCCTGTGAACTGAATGTTCATTTCTCTACCATAAGCCATTTCCAAAAGTGTTCCAGGGAATTTGGCAGTACATCCAACCAACCTCACAACCACAATCCACATTTAAATACACCAGCCCAGGACCTCCACATCCAGCATCTTCACCTCCAAGATCATCTGAGTCCAGCCACCTGGACAACTGCTGCAACAATTGGTTTGAATAACCAAAGAATTTTTGCACAAAGAGTCCTCATCGGGGTCCCCACCTGACTGCAGTTCATCGTTGTAACTGGCTTGACTGGGCAAATTCTCAAACTCTATGGCGTATGGCACGTTGGAGAGGCGATCTCCTCACAGATGAATCCCGGTGTTCACTGTACAGGGCAGATGGCAGACATATGGTTTTGTGTGGGTGAGCGGTTTGCTGATGTCAGCGTTGTGAATCGAGTGGCCCATGGTGGCGGTGGGGTTTTGGTATTCAGGAAGGCATATGTTATGGACAACAAACACGGTAGCATTTTATTGATGGCATTTTGAATGCACAAAGATACAGTGACTAGATCCAGAGGCCCATTGTTGGACCATTCATCCATGACCATTAACTCATGTTGCAGCATCCATCCATCAATTATCTTTTACCCGCTTCTTCCATTTTGGTTCACGGGGGTTGCCAGTGCCCATGTCCAGCAGTCACTGTGCGAGGGGCGGGGTACACCATGGACAGGTCTCCAGTCCATCACAGGGACACAAGAGACAAACAACCATTCACTCTCTCTCTCTCACACCTAGGGACAATTTAGAGTTACCAGTCAGTCTAACATGCATGTTTTTGGTCTGTGGGAGGAAACTGGAGTACCTGGAGAAAACCCACGCATGCACGGAGAGAACATGCAAACTCCACACAGAAAGGCCCCCAGACCAGGATTTGAACCAGGGACCTGCTCACTGAGAGACAGCAGCTCTACCAGTTGTGCCACCGTGCTGCCCATGTTGCAGCATGATAATTCAATTTTCAATTCAGTTTATTTATATAGCGCCAAATCACAACAAAGTTGACTCGGCACTTTACAGGAAAATTCACATACATAAAAAAGCCAATTAGTAAAGTTCTCTATTTAAGGAATCAGCAGACAAGTTGAATCTTCACTTCATCACAGTCTCCCATTCTGAGCAAGCACTGTGGCAACAGTGGAAAGGAAAAACTCCCTTTTAAAAAGAAGAAACCTCCAGCAGAACCAGGCTCAGGACAAGCAGCCATCTGCTTTGACTGACTGGTTTGAGAGGACAGAAAGGAGAGACAAACGAACACAGAGTGTTGGGTCCAAAAATAGGTCCAGGTGTACCTGAAAGACAAAAATTCATGTTAAGGATAGAAAAAATAATTACAAATACAAAACAGGTTGAGCAGAGTGAGTAAAGACAGTAGCAGAGTGAAAAAGTGTGGTCAGTTTGTCCTCCAGCAGTCTAAGCCTATATCAGCATAACTAAGGGATAGCTCAGGAAACCCAAGCCGACCCTAACTATAGGATTTATCAAAAAGAAAGTCTTAATCCCAGTCTTAAAACTGGACAATGTGTCAGCCTCATGGACAGAAACTGGAATTTGGTTCCACAAGAGAGGAGCCTGAAAACTGAAAGATCTGCCTCCCATTCTTTTCTGTAATGCACTGCCACATGTTGCTAGGACCTGTACACAATTCTTGGAAGCTGAAAACATGCTAGTTCTTGCATGGCCAGGATACTCACCAGACATGTCACCCATTGAGCATGTTTGGGAAGCTCTGGATCAGCATATATTACCACTTGTCCAGCAACTTCACACAGACATTGAAGAGAAGTGGTCCAACACTCCACAGGCCACAATCAATAACCTGATCAACTCTATGTGAAGGAGATGTGTAGCACTGCATGAGGCAAATGATGGTCACACCAGATACTGACTGGTCCCTCCACGATATAGTAAAACTGCACATTCTAGAGTGACCTTTTTTTGTGGTCAACCTAATGCACACCTTTGCACTAATCATGCTGTCTAATCAGCATCTTGATCTGCCTCATCTATGAGGTGGATGGATTATCTTGGCAAAGGAGAAGTGCTCACTAACACAGAGTTACACACATTTCTGAACAATATTTGAGAGGAAAAGTCCTGTTGTAAACACAGAAAAAGTCTTAGATCTTTGAGTTCAGCTCATGAACAATGGGAGCAAATACAAAAGTGTTACGTTTATATTTTTGTTCAGTGTGTTTAGTTCAGTTGATAATAAATTGTTCAGTTGTTAGTGGC
Organism: Nematolebias whitei; assembly: GCF_014905685.2. Taxonomy (NCBI): domain Eukaryota; kingdom Metazoa; phylum Chordata; class Actinopteri; order Cyprinodontiformes; family Rivulidae; genus Nematolebias; species Nematolebias whitei. Next base: position 14,397,433 of record NC_056515.1, read on the forward strand.
CCTTTTCAAAAAATCACACTGTCTCTTGTGTGTTGCTTTCTTAATTCTCTTTAAATATCTAAAATTTGATGATTTTCTAAAGTGAGACCCTGCCAGAGTTAATTTTAGTAGACTTTTATATTTAAATTAGAAGTTAGCCATACAGACTGAACAAATGGCGGTGTGACATTGAAGAGGTAACATCAGAGACTGATGGTGTTTGGTAAAATGCCATGCTAATTAATTCCTGCCTTTTTTGCTCGCTCCCCTCCCCCTGTGGACCTGATAACCTGCTTTTGCTCATTGTGTGTGTGCGTGTGCGTTTGTGTTCAGTGGCAGGCTCTAATGGCGTTATCATTAGTAAGACATAAAATGTCAGCTTGTTGTGTCAAAGCATTGCCCTGCAAAAGTTTTCCATCGTTGTTGCATTACAAGCTGTACTTTAATTAACATGTTTGTAATGAGCCTTTTAAAAAACTGATAACTGAAACTGTATATATAATTTTTACTAAAGAAAATACTATTCAGATGTTCTCTCATTCTTAGTTACTACAGTACCTTGCGAAAGTATTCGGCCCCCTTGAACTTTTCAACTTTTTGCCACATTTGAGGCTTCAAACAAAGATATAAAATTTACATTTTTTATGAAGAATCAACAACAAGTGGGACACAATCGTGAAGTGGAATGAAATTTATTGGATGTGTCAAACTTTTTTAACAAATAAAAAACTGAAAAGTGGGGCGTGCGATATTATTCGGCCCCTTTACTTTCAGTGCAGCACACTCACTCCAGAAGTTCAGTGAGGATCTATGAATGATCCAATGTTGTCCCAAATGACTGATGATGATAAATAGAATCCACCTGTGTGTAATCAAGTCTCCGTATAAATGCACCTGCTCTGTGATAGTCTCAGGGTTCTATTCAAAGAGCAGAGAGCATCATGAAGACCAAGGAACACACCAGGCAGGTCCGAGATACTGTTGTGGAGAAGTTTAAAGCCGGATTTGGATACAAAAATATTTCCCAAGCTTTAAACATTCCAAGGAGCACTGTGCAAGCAATCATATTGAAATGGAAGGAGTATCAGACCACTGCAAATCTACCAAGACCCGGCCGTCCCTTTAAACTTTCATCTCAAACAAGGAGAAGACTGATCAGAGATGCAGCCAAGAGGCCCATGATCACTCTGGATGAACTGCAGAGATCTACAGCTGAGGTGGGAGAGGCTGTCTATAGGCCAACAATCAGTCGTACACTGCACAAATCTGGCCTTTATGAAAGAGTGGCAAGAAGAAAGCCATTTCTCAAAGATATCCATAAAATGTGTTGTTTAAAGTTTGCCACAAGCACCTGGGAGACACACCAAACATGTGGAAGAAGGTGCTCTGGTCAGATGAAACCAAAATCCAACTGTTTGGCCACAATGCAAAATTATATGTTTGGCGTAAAAGCAACACAGCTCATCACCCTGAACACACCATCCCCACTGTCAAACATGGTGGTGGCGGCATCATGGTTTGGGCCTGCTTTTCGTCAGCAGGGACAGGGAAGATAGATGGGGCCAAATACAGGACCATTCTGGAAGAAAACCTGTTTGAGTCTGCAAGAGACCTGAGACTGGGACGGAGATTTATCTTCCAACAAGACAATGATCCAAAACATAAAGCCAAATCTACAATGGAATGGTTCACAAATAAACGTATCCAGGTGTTGGAATGGCCAAGTCAAAGTCCAGACCTGAATCCATTCGAGAATCTGTGGAAAGAGCTGAAGACTGCTATTCACAAACGCTCTCCATCCAACCTCACTGAGCTCGAGCTGTTTTGCAAAGAAGAATGGGCAAGAATTTCAGTGTCTCCATGTGCAAAACTGATAGAGACATACCCCAAGAGACTTGCAGCTGGAACTGCAGCAAAAGGCGGCGCTACAAAGTATTAACGCAAGGGGGCCGAATAATATTGCATGCCCCACTTTTCAGTTTTTTATTTGTTAAAAAAAAGTTTGACACATCCAATAAATTTAATTCCACTTCACGATTGTGTCCCACTTGTTGTTGATTCTTCACAAAAAAAAATTTAATTTTATATCTTTATGTTTGAAGCCTGAAATGTGGCAAAAAGTTGAAAAGTTCAAGGGGGCCGAATACTTTCGCAAGGCACTGTGTATAGTGCTGTCGGTTTCTTTGAGTAGTTAAAGGGATATTCCAGTCAGTTTAGAATGGGGTTCTGTAGAAAGGTTATAAACAATTAATATCTTACCTGTTGTAGATACTGTAGCTGTTTGAACCATCTCAGTATGGAGAAATAGTTTCTTTCTGACAAGACTGGCAAGCTAACTTCTCATCCAAACACCACTGTGTTTCGATGAGTTGTCCTAAATGGCTCCAATCTAAAAACAATTTGTAAGAATTCATACTTTTCATAGAGCTAAAGAACAATTTTGCAAGCGCAAATAGCAGCAACTCTGATTTATAACACTTCTAGTGCAGCTTGGGGTCAAACCTGGCAGGAACTGCATAATATTTTTGCCAAAATACATGTACTGTATAATTAATAACAGGTAGTAATGTAAAGGTTTAAAGAGGTGTTTGCACTAAACTTTGTCAAGTTTTTAAAAATTCGAAGTCTATAAGATGACAGCGATCCATTTTGGAGCTGGTTTTGTTTTGACAAGCTTGTCTGAGTGGACTCTGTTTCTGTCTTAAAACAAACACGATAGAGCCACATGTGGCACAAACCTGAAAAACTTCATCTCCATTCTGAGGCACGGAGGGGACAGTGTCATGATGAAGGAATGTTTTTTACAGATTTAAAGGAAGATCATTACAACTTGACCCCAAGAAAACTGCAAGTGTTGAGTAGTTTAAAACTGAATATTTAAAATCTTGTGAATTTTCCTTGTTAATACTCAGATGTCAGTCTGAGATGAAGACGCACTCCTAGACATCTGGACTGTTTTTGTAGCAAAAGTGTCTCCACAGAGTTTTTTAAGCTGCATTAGTACATTAAATCTGTGTGAACAGTTCTTTCTTTTTACCTAGTTTCATTGTTTTCTTTCTTGCATAATTAAAAATACAAATAATTTTAAAATGTTGCACATTCTGTGTTGATCAGATGTTATCAATTTAACAATCTTTTTAATTACCGGTTGTAAGGCAACAAAATAAAGGAGTAATAGAAAATTCTATCTGAATGGACAAACTTAAGTATAGCAGTTTGCTATTTAAACAAAGATGAACAATATTCGTGTTGCAAAACTTTCTTACCGATTGTTTCAAAAGACCTTATAGGTTTAAACTTAATACTTTGACGGGTGTACTCCTGTGACTTCAGCTAACTAAAGAATACCATGGAAATGGGAAACCTTCTTGACAGTCTGCTGTGATGGATGTAATACAAAATGAACAAAGCTTAAGCGAGTGATTATTAGAGGGCCGTTGAGTATTTTAAGACTAGTTAATTTGCTGTAATAAGTTGTCAGATGTGTGTGTGCGTGAGAGCATCGCCTTTGCTACTGACTGATCTTGTAATCATTTGTGTTTATTTGGGTTAATTTTATTTATTGTTTTGTTCTTTTGAAGGTGCTCTGGCCCCTGGCCCAGGGAAAGGACGAGGAGCCAAACGTAAGCAGCAGCAGCAACAGGAAGGTACAGCTGCAGGAGCAACAAAGAGAACCAGGAGGTAAGAAATGTATCTGAATGTCTCAATCTTACATAAACTCTTGGATTATGATCAAAACATAACTGACTGATCATGACTGGGGTCACTGAAGACTCTCACTGTTTTTTTTTTATTATTTTTTTTTTTACCTCAGCCACAACAGCGATATTTAATGTAGCACAAGGCTAATTAGAAGATAAATGCAAAATTACAGATACAACATTACCAAAGCTATTTCTAAATTTCTTGATCTACATCATTGGGCTACATTAAAACCTGTTGCCATTCATCAATATCACTGAGTCATTCAGAAGTACCGCAGACAGAGGAGACAGCAACACACTTATAATTATGTAGCAAAAACCTGTGTTAAATGTAAATATAGAACAGTTACTATTCAGTATCATAGAATAGATTACGGTATAATTTCAAGTTTTTATTTTGGACAATTGCTCGCTTCAGGTCCTTCCACAACATTTGGATTGGATTAAGATCAGGACTTTGACTTGGCCATTCTAAAATATGAACTTTAATCTTCTTGAACCATTCTTTGGTAGAACCACTTGTGTGCTTTGGATCACGTTCTTGCTGCATGACCCACCTTCTCTTGAGATTCAGTTCATGGACAGATGTTCTTTCCTTTAGAATTCTCTGATATAATTCAGAATACATTGTTCCATCGATGATGGCAAGCCTTCCTGGCCCAGATGCAGCAAAACAGGCCCAAACCATGATTCTACCATCACCATGTTTCACAGATGGGATAAGGTTCTTAGTTTAGTTCTTAGGTTCTCTGCAGGAATGCAGAGTTTACCTTTCTCCAAACATAACACTTTTCATTTAAACCAAAATGGACCCTGGGTCCTTCGTGACCTCGCCGACTATTCCACGCCTTGCTCTTGGAGTAATATATTTTGTAAGCTGTGATCTTTGTTGGTCCACCACTCCTGGGGAGGGTAGCAATGGTCTTGAATTTCCTCCATTTGTACGCAATCTGTGTGACTGGATTGGTGGAGTCCAAACTCTTTATAAATGGTTTTGTAAACTTTTTCAGCTTGATGAGCATCAACAACTGTTTTTCTGAGGTCCTCAGAAATCTTTTTTCGTGCCATGATCCGCAAACATGTTGTGAAGAGCAGACTTTGATAGATCCGTGTTCTTTAAATCAAACAGGGTGCCCACTCACACCTAATCATCATCTCATTGATTGAAAACACCTAACTTTAATTTAATCTTCAAATTAACTGCTAATCCTAAATGTTCACATACTTTTACCACTCACAAATACACTATATGGCCAAAAGTATTTACTCACCTGCCTTGACTCACATATGAGCTAAAGTGACATCCCATTCCTAATCCATAGGGTTCAATATGACGTTGGTCCACCCTTTGCAGCTAGAACAGCTTCAACTCTTCTGGGAAGGCTATCCACAAGGTTTAGGAGTGTGTTTATGGGGATTTTTGACCATTCTTCCAGAAGCACATTTGTGAGGTCACATACTGATGTTGGACGAGAAGACCTGGCTCTCAGTCTCCGCTCTAATTCATCCCAAAGGTGTTCTATCAGGTTGAGGTCAGGACTCTGTGCAGGCCAGTCAAGTTCATCCACACCAGACTCTGCCATCCATGTCTTTATGGACCTTGCTTTGTGCACTGGTGCACAGTCATGTTGGAAGAGGAAGGGGCCAGCTCCAAACTGTTCCCACAAAGTTGGGAGTACGGAATTGTCCAAAATGTCTTGGTATGCTGAAGCAGTCAGAGTTCCATTCACCGGAACTAAGGTGCCAAGTCCAGCTCCTGAAAACCAACCCTTCACCTTAATCCCCCCTCCACCAAACTTTACATTTGGAACAATGCAGTCAGACAAGCACCGTTCTCCTGGCAACCACCAAACCCAGACTCATCCATCAGATTGCCAGATGGAGAAGCGCGATTCGTCACTCCAGAGAAGGCGCCTCCACTGCTCTAGAGTCCAGTGACGGCGTGCTTTACACCACTGCATCCGACGCTTTGCATTGCACTTGGTGATGTATGGCTTGGATGCAGCTGCTCGACCATGGAAACTCATTCCATGAAGTTCTCTGCACACTGTTCTTGAGCTAATCTGAAGGACACATGAAGTTTGGAGGTCTGTAGTGATTCACTCTGCAGAAAGTTGATGACCTCATTGCACTATGCATTTCAGCATCCACTGACCCTGCTTCGTCAGTTTACGTGACCTACCACTTTGTGGCTGAGTTGCTGTCCCAAACACTTCCATTTTTTCATAATACAGCTGACAATTGACTGTGGAATATTTAGGAGCGAGGAAATTTCACGACTGGATTTATTGCATAGGTGGCATCCTATCAGTTCCACGCTGGAATTCACTGAGCTCTCGAGAGCAACCCATTCTTTCACAAATGTTTGTAAAAACGGTCTGCATGCCTAGGTGGCACCTGTGGCCATGGAAGTGATTTGAACACCTGATTCCGATAATTTGGATGGGTGAACAAATACTTTTGACAATGTAGTGTATGTAATATTGGATCATTTTCATCAATAAATAAATGATAATAATATGTTTGTCTTATTTGTTTAACTGGGTTCTTTATCTATTTTTAGGACTTGTGCGAAAATCTGATGATGGTTCAGATCATATTTAGGCAGAAATATGGAAAATTCTAAAGGCTTCACAAACTTTTAAGCATCACTGTAAAGTCATGGGACAATGAAAGAAAGATATGATAAAATCTCTTAATTTTTTTCATCCATCCATCCATCCATTATCTTCCGCTTGTTCCGAAGTCAGGTCGCGGGGCAGCAGCTTGAGCAGGGAGGCCCAGACATCTCTTTCCACAGCCACTTCTTCTAGCTCTTCTAGGGTGACCCCAATGCGTTTCCTGGCCAACCGAGAGACATAGTCTCTCGAGCATGTCCTGGGTCTTCCCCGGGGTCTCCTCCCAGTTGGACATGCCCGAAGCACCTCCCTAGGGAGGCGTCCAGGGGGCATCCTTACCAGATGCTCGAACCACCTCAACTGGCTCTTCTCGATGTGGAGGAACAGTGATTCTACTCCGAGTCTCTCCTGGATAACTGAACTTCTCACCCTATTTTTAAGAGAATGTCAAGCTACCCTGCAGAGGAAACTCCTTTCATCTACCTGTATCCACAATCTCATTTTTTCGGTCACTACCCAGAGCTTGTGACCATAGGTGAGGGTAGGAACATAGACTGACCAGTAAATAGAGAGCTTTGCCTTACAGCTTAGCTCCCTCTTCACCACAACGAGATATGCAACGCAATACTGCAGACATTGCACCAATCCGTCTGCCAATCTCACGCTCCATTTTTCCCTCACTCGTGAACAAAACCCCGAGATACTTGAACCCCTCCACTTGAGGCAGACCCTCACCCTCGACCTGAAGAAAGTAATCCGCCTTTTCTGGATCAGGACCACGTCTTCAGATTTGGAGGTACTGATTCTTATCCTAGCCGTTTCACACTCGGCTGCAAATCGCTCTGAGAGCTAAAGATCACAGCACAATAACGCCAACAGGACCACATCATCTGCAAAGAGCAGAGATGGAAACTTGAGGCCACCGAACCGGAAACCCTCCACCCCCTGGCTGCACCGAGAAATTATGTCCATAAAAGTTATGAACCGAACCAATGACAATGGGCAAACCCGGCAGAGTCCAACTCCCACCCTGAAGGGGTGCGACTTACTACCAGCAATGTGAACCAAACTTGCACTGCTTGTATAGGGATTGAACAGCCCATAACAATGGGCCCCCAATCCCATACAAATGGAGCACTCCCACAGTGTACCTCGAGGAACACAGTCGAGTGCCTTCTCCAAGTCCACAAAACGCATGTGGGCAAACTCCCATAACCCCTCGAGGACCCTAGTGAGGGTAAAGAGCTGATCCCGTGTTCCATGGCCAGGACGGCTTCCTGGTGCCAAGTGCACTTATGGACACCCTTATGTTCAAACATGGTGTTTGTGATGGACAACAATGACTAGCACAGAAGTCTAACAACAGAACACCGCTCGGGTTGATATCAGAGAGGCTGTTCCTCCCAATCACACCCCTCCAGGTAACACTGTAATTTCCCACATGGGCATTGAAGTCCCCCTGTAGAATAACAGAATTCCCAGTTGGTGCATCTTCCAGCACCCCCGCCAAGGACTCCCAAGAAAGCCAGATACTCTAAACTGTCATTTGGCGCATAAGCACAAACAGCAGTCAGAGCCCGTTCCACTACCCGAAGGTGCAGGGAAACGACCCTCTCATCTACCGGGGAAAACTCCAACACACAGGCACCAAGTCAGGGGGGCTAAAAGTATACTCACACTAGCTCGATGCCTCTCACCATGGGCAATTCCAGAGTGGAATAAAGTCCAGCCCCTCCCCAAGAGATTGGTTCTAGAGCCCATTCTATGCGTCGAGGTGAGCCCAACTGTATCTAGTCAACCTCACGCACAAGCTCAGGCTCCTTCACTACCAACGTTCCATGTCCCAAGAGCCAGCTTTGATAAACTACGGTCAGAGTGCCAAGGTCCCTGCCTTCAGCCACTGCCCATGGATTCACGCACCCGACTCATATGGCCCCTCCTGCAGGTGGTTGGCCCACAGGAAGGCAAACCCATGTTGCTCATTCAGGCTGAGCCTGACTGGGCCAGTTCTCATGGGTAGAGACCTGGTCACCAGGCACTCACTGACGAGCCCCTCCCCCAGGCCTGGCTCCAAGGTCCCCATTAACCCACGTCTGGGCAAGGGACACGTAGTTCCTTGCTGTTTCATGTCCATAAGAGTCTTTGGAATCACTCTTTGTCGGGCCTGTCACCTAGAACCAATCTGCCTTACGAGACTCTACCAGGGGCAATTAAAATTGCCCCAGACAGTGTAACTCGTAGGATCATTCAGGTGCACAAACTCCTCCACCATGATAAGGTGGCGATTCAAGGAGGAGTTTATTTTTTCCACATTGGGGAAATTCAGATGTCACAGTAGCAACAAGACATAGTACGGAAGAAACAAGGAGTAAAACAAAAAAATAAGTAAAACATTCAAAATCTATTTACATAAAAAATATGAACATATACATAGAAATAAGTATGTACAAATATATAGTATGCACATAGACACACAAGATGTATATACATATATGCACTCTATATTGCATCATTTCTGTTTATATACTAGCTAATGTACATAAAAAAGAAGACAAACGGAGGAGAAGTGCAAAAAAATTAAATAATCACAGTTATATGTTCTAATGGCTGTGGGCAGGACTGACCTGCGGTAGCACTCGTTTCTGCACCAGGGATATAAACATCTTGAGCTAAAGGTGCTGCTCAGAGACTCTACAGTGCTGTACAGGGTGTGGAAGGACTTGGCCATGATAGATGATGCTTTGCCATCATCCTTCTCTTTGCCACATCCTCAATAGAGTCCAGTGGGCAGCCCAAGACAGAGCTGGCTCTATTTAGTTTTACCATTACCATACCTATTTTTAACAAGCCTAACCTGCACATCCTTTCCAGCCTGATCCCTCTGCCTTGCCAATTGGTACAAGTCCTTCTCGCCATCTTTAGTGTCCAGCCTCCCATACAAGTCATCTTACGTGTTCCACTTTGCCTTAGCTACCTCCCTCTTTGCTCTACATTGCATCTCCTTATATTCCTGTCTCCTCTCTTCAGTCCTCTCACTGTCATATTTCTTCTTAAATTTAATTAATTTTTAATTTAATTATTTCTATAGCACTTTACACAACCATGGTGATGGTGACCAAAGTGCTTAACAAAAAACAGTACTTAAAATTACAATAGGTTAAAAGCAAGAAAACACAACATAATAGCACAAATAAAACCAGAAATGTCACCACATATTTACGTACTAAAAGATTGTTGGAATAAAAAAGTCTTAAGCTTTGATTTAAAAGGGCCAAGTTCAGTAATCTGACGCAGATCAAGTGGGAGCTTATTCCAGAGTCGAGGTGCGGCCGCAGAAAAGGCACGGTCACCCCAGCGTTTATATTTAGTCCTTGGAACAGAGAGCAGGAGCGGGCTGTCTGACCTCAAAGATCTGGAGCGGGCGGGGAAACTTAGCATCTCAGTTATATAAGGAGGAGCAAGGCCATTCAGAGCTTTAAAAACAAATAATAAAAGTTTAAAATCTATTCTAAAATAGACAGGGAGCCAATGTAGTGAGAATAAAACAGGTGTGATGTGGTCCCATCTAGGAGTGTTGGTTAAAAGGCGCGCTGCTGCATTTTGGACAAGCTGGAGGCGACTCAGTGATGACTGTGGTACACCGACATACAGAGCGTTACAATAATCGAGCCTAGAACTGATAAAAGCATGAACAGCTTTCTCCAGGTCGCGACAATTTAAAAAGGGTTTTCCTTTTTTAAAAGGCGTAAATAAAATAATCCCGACCGGACAACAGAGGCAATATGTTGGGCAAAGTGTAAAGCCTTATCAAAGGTCACCCCAAGGTTTTTCACACAGTCACTGAAGTTAATGTCCAAATTTCCCAGGCCAGTTGCATCTTTGTCATCAAATAAAATCCATTCTGTTTTACTGTCATTTAAAAACAGGAAGTTCTTGTTTAGCCAATGTTTGATTGCAGAGATGCAGTCAAAGAGAGAAAGCATTGGGTTATTGGATCCTGGCCTTAATGGTAAATAGATCTGCAAATCATCTGCATAAAAATGAAAGTTGACATTGTGTTGTCTTATAATAGATCCAAGTGGCAACATGTATAATGAAAAGAGCAAAGGACCCAAAATGGAACCCTGGGGCACCCCACACAGAAGAGGGGCTGTAGAGGAAGAGAAGCCATTGAGCAAGATAGAAAAGGTTCTATCAGATAAATAGGACGTGAACCACTTCAGAGCAGTACCATGAATCCCAACAAAATCATGGAGGCGAGACAGAAGGACAGAGTGGTTCACAGTGTCAAAGGCTGCTGTAAGGTCGAGGAGCACCAGAGCTACTGGGCACCCAGAGTCAACTGACTGAGCTATGTCGTTATGAACTTTCAATAATGCAGATTCTGTGCTATGCCGGGATCTAAAACCAGATTGAAATTTATCCAGGATTGTGCTTTTTTCCAGAAAAGGCTGAATTTGCGTAAGAACAATTTTTTCTAAAACTTTGGAGAGGAAGGATAAATTAGAAATAAGTCTAAAATTTGATAAAACCAAGGGATCAAGATTTGTTTTTTTTGAGAAGGGGGCGGACCGTTGCATGTTTAAAAGCAGAAGGCATAATTCCAATGGACAAACATGAATTGAAAAAAGGAAGAAGGTAAGGACCAACAATATTAAATACCTCTTTCAATAATCTGGTGGGGAGAAAATCAGTGGGGCAGTTGGTGGGTTTAATGGATTTGACTATTTTGTTCAAGAGGGAATAAGACACTGGTTCAAACTGCTCGAATAAAGCAGAACCAGCAGAGATAAAAGAACACTCTGAAACAGAAGTAGCAGGTGTGCCTATGGCTTGTCTAACTGATGCAACTTTATCAATAAAAAAGGAGAGAAAGTTCTCACAGGTGGAGGCTGAGGCATCAGGTAAGACTGAGGTGGGTGGATTTAAAACAGAGTTAATTGTATTAAATAACACCCTGGGGCAGTGGCTACTGTTTGTGATAATGTTAGACAGAAATTGTGATTTTGCATCATTAACAGATCTCTGATACAGAACAAGAGTTCTCCTTAATAAAACCAAAGAATCATGTTGCCTGTCATGCTTCCACTGTCTTTCAGCCCTTCTACATTGTCTCCTGAGTTTGCATGCAGTAGGATTTTTCAGCCAAGGCTCAGCTCTGGGTTTAGGGTGTCTGAACCTCACCGGAGCAATAGAGTCCAGGATCCCAGTGCAGGTATCAGAAAACAATGACAAAAAATCTTTGGGACACAGAGAAACATCAGTACCAACTGAATAAAACTGTGAGTCCATAAAAGCAGTGGTAAACTGTCGGGCACTGGCTGAGGTGAGACAGCGGCGATGACACCCCGCAGCCAGAGGCCTCCTGGCTGGGTGGGGGGCTGTAAATTGGAAAAAAATGGGAAATGATCCGAGATGGCAGACTCAGAAATTTCACAGTGAGAAATGGACAGTCCATGAGAAATAATAAGGTCCAGAGTATGGCCAAGATGATGTGTTGGTGAATTCACTGTTTGTGATAAATTAAAAGAGGCTAAAAGCTTTAAAAACTCAGAAGCCAGTGGGTCGGTGGGACAACAAATATGAATATTAAAATCTCCACAAATAAAAAAACTGTCATAGTTAGAAATAATATCAGCAAGGAATTCAGAGAATTCTTGAATTAATTCCTTATTATATTTAGGTGGGCGATAGGCAACAGCACATAAAACATTCGGGGTGAGCTCAATCACAAATATCTGAAGTTCAAAGGAGGAGTAAGTGATGGTGGGCAGAAGTCTGCATTTAAAATTGTCCTTATAGATAGTGGCAACACCACCACCGCGGCCTGTCAGACGTGGGGAGCTGAAGAAGGAGCAGCCCGAGGGGGAGAGATCAGAAAACGCGCTGTTATCGCCCGGTCTCAGCCACGTTTCTGTCAGCAGCAGAAAGTCCAGAGAGTTTGCGCAGAAGAAATCGTGGAGAATAAAAGTTTTATTTATGACAGATCTAGTGTTCAGAAGAGCCATCCGGATGGAGCACTGGCTGTTATCCTGGGATGCGTGGCCAAAGGAGCGGAGGTTCTCCTGAACCCTGCCACGCCTACAGATCTTTGCACGCCGAAGACCAGGAAATGCGCCGCTGCCGGTGTTCGTATCCACGACGTGTAACCAGCTGTATGGATATTCCATGGGGCATCGTATGTCCACAAAGTTGTATTTCCTGAGAATCTTGCGTGAAGACTGGAATGAAGAAGAGGCGAAGTGATCCCGAAGCTTCACAAGCAACCCACCCCTCCTGCCGCTGCAGGCGACCACAACACAAGGATTCCGTAGAAATGGAGGTATGGATGCCAGGTGAGGTGGAGGAAAAGTCTTGGATCGTCCACAAAGGTCATGAAACGGTACTTTTCCCACGATGGAATTAATATTTAAAAGTGTCTGGCGGTCATAAGTAAACAGTGATGACACAATCTGAACAAAAGTCAGGAAAAATAGCACAAGAAGTAACAACTTGAGGAGAGACAGACGACAAGCCACGTACAACGGCGGAATGAACAGTCATTCCTCTGGGATCTGTCTCACTTTGACTGGCATCGTATTCTGTTAACTGATGACGTGAACTCTGCTTGGAACTATTTCCATAATAATTTCATTTATTTCCTGAACATATATGCTCCTTTTCGTCAGTTCAGAATAAAGGGACGAGACAGCCCCTGGTTTACTCCAGAGCTAGCTGACCTCCTGCACAGGAGAGATCATCTTTGGGCTGCAGCGAGAAAATCTGGCTCAGACACTGATTGGTTGAGTTTTCGACAGATGAGGAATAAATGCACAACTGCTGTCAAAGCAGCAAAACGCAACTATTTCTTATCTCAGACCTCCAAAAATCTAAATGACCCCAACAGATTCTGGAAAACCATCAAATCTCTCTCAGGCACCCCCCAATCATCTGACCTCCCATCACAACTTCTCATTAACTCTGTTCCTGTGTCAAATAAGCACGAGATCCTGAACTGTCTCAACAAACATTTTGTTGCTTCTGGTTCTTTATTTGACACAGTTACTAATGGAAGATCAGCCATTTCACTTAATAACCAAACTTCTACAAATCAAATCCCTCCTACAAGTCAATCCTCAGTTAATCACAGCTTCTCTTTTTCTCCATTCTCAGTCAGTGAGGTCAATAAACTGTTAATAGATCTTGATCCTAAAAAATCTGCAGGTCCAGATGAACTTCCACCTTATTTCTTAAGGCTGGCCGCTCATATCATCACAGTCCCTGTGACCCACATCTTCAATCTCTCCATAAGACAAAACTCCATCCCAGACACTTGGAAAACAGCCTTTGTTCTTCCTTTGCTGAAGGGAGGAGGCCCCACCTCACTGAACAACTATCGACCAATCTCTAAACTCTGCATTTTAGCCAAGGTTCTAGAAAAACTGATAAACTCTCAAATCAAAAATTACCTGGACTCATTTAACATCTTACCTCCACATCAATCTGGTTTCAGGAAACAACACAGCACAACCACTGCTTCACTGAAGGTTCTTAATGATGTTGTTGAAGCACTGGATGCTAAGGATTATTGTGCTGCACTTTTCTTAGACCTGTCTAAAGCTTTTGACACTGTGGATCAGAACATCTTGTGTCATAAACTCTCAGAAATCGGTTTCTCAGATCACACCATTGGTTGGTTCTCTAACTATCTTTCAGACCGGAGGCAATGTGTTCAACATAATGGTACTTCCTCCAGTTATTTAACAGTCAACAATGGTGTACCACAAGGCTCAGTCTTAGGACCCACCCTCTTTACAATCTACATACATAATGTAGGTAAAAACATCCCTAATGCATCCATACATTTCTATGCTGTCGACACAGTTGTTTATTATCGAGCTAAAACTGTTGCTAAGGCTTTCCAGCTTTTGAAATCTGCATTCAACATCATCCAGACTGATTTGTTTCGCCTCAAACTTGTCCTAAATGCCGACAAAATCAAAGGGATGCTTTTTTCAAATAGGAAGTTGGTCCCAGCAGTTCTTCCTCCGATTTTATCCTCAAATGGTGTCCCGATTGAGTTTGTTGATTCCTATAAATAGTTGGGTATCTTGGTCGACTCACATCTCTCTTTTAAGCTCCATGTGGAAAACTTGGTAAAGAAACTGAAAGTTAAACTGGGTTTCTTTTTCAGAAACAGATCCTGTCTAACCCTGAATGCTAGAAAACGCCTTGTATCTGTGACTTTCCTTCCCTCAATTGATTATGGTGATATTATTTACATGAACGCTCCTACAAGAACCCTGCAGATGTTGGATGCTGTCTATCATGGTGCACTAAGATTCATAACTGGCTGTGATTATCGTACCCACCACTGCACACTGTATTCACTAGTTAACTGGACATCATTAACTTCACGCAGACTCTCTCACTGGTATATTTTCATCTTTAAATCACTTCTTGGTCTGTTGCCTTCATATATCTCCTCCTACATGTCTCTGCGTGAGTGCAGCTACGGAGTGCTCTCTTAGGACATTATTACCTGCAGTGTTCTCTCAATGAGGACTGAACTAGGCAAAAGGGCCTTCTCCTATTCCGCTTCTGTTTCCTGGAACATCTTACAAAAAGATTTGAAGCTCTTGACCTTGACCTCTCTAAGTGTCTTTAAGAATCTGTTGGACACCTGGCAGGGTCCAATGCTGACATGTTCCTGTTTTTAGTTTTCTACATTTGTCTTGGAATCTAGCTGTTTTTTGTTTTGTTACTTTTTCCTTTTAGCCATCCTATTTGTTAAAAAAAAACAAAAAACTGTAGTATGCTTTTTTATAACTGTTTATTGTTGTTGCTGTTGTCCATTGTTGTCATCTTTCTTTGTTGAAATCAGGTCTCTCTTGTAAATGAGTCCTCGAGGCTCAATGGGATTTTTCTGTATAAATAAAGGTTGATTGATCTTGTCCTCTTGACTAACCTCTTTCTTTGAATAGCTTCCTGTAATTCAATTTTTCACCACCAGGTTTCCTTATCATTCATTCTATGTCTAGATGACACACCAAGTACCTTCCTACCTGTCTCTGTAATTACTGTTGCTGTAGTAGCCCTGCCATCTGGAAACTCTTTCTTATCACCCATACCCTTTAATCTCCTAATTTCTCACAACATTCTTCTTTTCTCATCTTCCACCATTTGGTCTTCTTCTCTGATTTTACTCTTTTTCTCTTCTTCACAACAACAGTCATTCTACACACAAACATCCAATGCTGTCTGGCCAAGCTCTCCCCTGCCACAACCTTACAGTCCCCAATCTCTCTCAGGTTTCCTCTTCTACATAGAATGTAGTCGACCTGCGTACTCCTTCCTCCACTCTTATAGGTCACTCTATGTTCCTATTTCTTTTGGAAATATGTGTTGACTACAACCATTTCCATTCTCTTTGCAAAGTCCACCACCATCTGTCCTTCCTGGTTTATTTCCTTGACACCAAACCTACCCATCACTTTCTCATCCCCTCTGTTTCCTTTCCCAACATGTCCATTCAGGTCTGCTCCAATAACTACTCTCCTCCCTGAGAATACTCTATATCACTTCATCTAGATCCTTCCAAAATGTATCTGTCTCCTCCACATCACATCCAACTTGTGGAGCATAACCACTGACGATGTTTAGCATCAAACCTTCTACTTCTACCTTCAGGCACATCATCCTATCTGACACTCTCTTCACCTCTACTACATTCTTTGCCAACTACTCCTTCAGGACCACCCCTACTCCATTTCTCTTTCTATCTACACCATGGTCAAACAGTTTAAACTATGGGGTGTCTAACTCACTTACAAAAGGTGGCCAAAATTAAACCCTTTCTCAAACTAAGAGCCAATTTCAGAATCTCAAGTTAGATATCAAACTTTTTTTTTTTGGTTGCAGATTCCTCAACAAAAGTTTGATTGGTCTCATTTGACATTTTCTGTTGCATTTTTGACATCATAATCAAAGATTACTGAAAAAATAAAAGTGATAAAAAGTATTTTACATTTAAAATATCATCTTGGAGGCCAGATAAGATGTCAACGAGGGCATTGGGCCCCGGGGCTTGAGTTTGACACATATGGTATAAACCCTGCTCCAATGCTGCGAGCCTTGCTGCCCTTCCACTTGGTCTTTTGGACACATAAAACATCTACCTTCCTTCTCTGCATCATGTCAGACAGCTCTCTACCTTTGCCTGTTATTGTCCCCACATTTAGAGTTGCAACCCTCAGTTCTACATTCTTGACTTTCCTCTTCTCCCTCTGTCTCCTGACATGTTTCCCTCCTCGTGGTCTTTGACTAACAGAAGCACAATTTCCGCCGGCACCCTGTTTGTCAACAGCACTGGTGGCGGTCATTGTTAACCCAGGCCTCGACCGATCTGGCATGGTTTCGCTTTGATGAGCTTGCATTGTAATTTTGGCAAAAGTGTTTTACATCCAATGCTGTTCCTGACACACCCCTCATCATTTACCTGGGCTTGGGACCAGCACAAGAGATGCACTGGCTCGTGCTCCCTAGTGGCTGGTTCAAATAAGCTACAAAATAATTTAAAAATGAAAGTAGCAGCCAGGTGCAGCTGATCAAATGATCATCATCAGTGTGTGAGAAGTGCTAGCCTTACCTGATAGAAGCACTTTAAATTCAAGTAGTATAGCCAAGTTTTATTTTTTTGTTGTTTATTGGTCGCTTCTTCAAAGGTAAGGGTAACTCCAGTCTATTGTTTGTTTTTTTTTTTTTTTGTTTTTTTTTTCCAACTTTTACATTCAGTCTACATGTTAACACTAGATGATATAAATATGTATTTCTTTCCTTGCCACGGCAGTGATCCTCTCTTCTCGGCGCAGCGGCTCCCCCCCCACGGTTACCCTCTGGAGCATCCATTCAATAAAGATGGGTATCGGTACATCTTGGCAGAACCAGATCCTCATGCTCCAGACCCAGAGAAACTGGAGCTAGATTGTTGGGCAGGCAAACCCATTCCTGGTGACCTGTACCGGGCCTGCCTGTATGAGAGGGTGCTTCTAGCCTTACATGACAGAGGTACTTAAAGTCAAGTAGTCCTTTTAAAGAGTTGTGAAGATTCCTTACTGTAGAGATAGTCTTGAGTTTTATGTTTATACTGTTTCATTTGATTTTGTTTCATGCATTACATGATGTGTTGCAGCACCTCAGTTGAAGATCTCAGATGACCGCCTGACAGTGACGGGAGAGAAAGGGTATTCCATGGTCCGAGCCTCTCATGGTGTGCGGAAAGGCTCCTGGTATTTTGAGGTTTCAGTGGATGACATGCCTCCAGAGACTGCAGCTAGGCTCGGCTGGTCTCAGCCACTTGGTCAGTAGTGCTTCACATTCACACAGACACCTAAGGCATGCTGGTGATGTTCTACATGTTAAACACCACCTTAAAGGTGAAAGATTCAAGTCTGACTGGTGTTTGAACTTGTTTTAATGTCAGAAGAGTTAACTCATTATTCCATGGTTATATTTCAGGTAACCTACAGGCACCTCTGGGCTACGACAAGTTCAGCTACTCATGGCGCAGCAAAAAGGGCACCCGTTTTCACCAATCAATAGGCAAACATTACTCCTCAGGCTATGGCCAGGGGGACACGCTGGGTTTCTTCATAGAGCTCCCTGACGGCACAGAGACAGCCAAGGCTCTACCTGACACATACAAGGACAAGGTAGATGCTTTAAGAACCAACTCTGCTAAACTAGCTGCACAAAACTTCATCACGAACACAACAGACCTCAAATAAAAACCTCAAATAAGCTCTAAATATTCAAAAGCAAACTCAAAGTACAAAGTTTGTTTTCTCAGTCATCCAGGTATGTAACAACAAAAAAGGT
>NC_056515.1:14425589-14438731 GCF_014905685.2 Nematolebias whitei
CGAGAAATGGGTGAACCAGTTCTCGTTGGTTCCAGTTCAGTTTTAGGTTAATGACTCCTTCTGCGGTCATTACCTGTGAACTATTGGGAACTAATGGAAAGCGGAAAGCTTTTTTAATTAGTTCTAGACCAACGTGTTTGTGAACCAAGGTTTCGTAGAAAGCTCGGTTAATTGCTGATTTATCTGTCCACAGAGACAGAACAGCATCGTTGGTGTGGGACCCTTGGATCTCTACACCCTTAACTACCAGTGGTAGGTAGTGTTTGGTGGACTCTGACTGCTCCAGCTCACAGAGGAGGCTGTCTTGTTGGGTCAGAGTTTGGACCACCGGGTGGGTCTCTTTGGTTTCACATGATGTCAGAGGAGTACTCACCGGGCTCGTGTCCTCGGCTGAGGAGTCCTGTGCGCCTTCCGCGGTACCTGCTGTTGGGCAGTCTGTGTCACACTCCGGAGGCGTATCGATTGGCAGTGGGTTGCTCACTGTTGTCCACATTGTTTGATCACCATAATCTATAATCGCGCCGAAGCGATTTATAAAATCCTGGCCAACCAAAAATGGGAATGAGTCAACATGAGTCACGTGTACCGGATGGTACAGTGTCATATTGCCAATCTGCATGTGAACCATTGCTATAGCTGTCAGGGTTGTTTTCATTTCTGAGAGACCCTGCATTTCTATAGCACATTCAGAGAGAGGTATTATCCTGTTAACACTGGCAGCGGCCGTCCTCAGCTCCTCGAACAGTTTAGCTGACATGATTGTTATGTCTGCCCCACCGTCCAAGAGTGCTTCGTGTGTGAGGACACCTTCGAGTGTTACTGACAGGTACGCCTTTTTGGCGACCCCCTTTCTGATAAAGTTACACAGAAACCTCTTGGGTTTTTTCTGACGCTTATTCACGCGTTCAGCCTTTTCTGTGTAATTTTGGTTTGCCTGAACCGTCAGCATAGCAGAAGCTGTTTCTGAGTGTTCAGCCTGCGATGACACGTCATCGTTCATGTGTGTGTTTACCCCCCCTTCTTCCGATGAGGGGTTGTTTGAGGCACCAACAGCAACGTCTTGGTGTGTTCCACCGACATCTGTTATGTTGTCATTCGCGCCCTCAGATGTAATAGGAATTACATTACTGCAAAGTGCTCCTGGTTGGGTTCCCGTGTCAGTGTGTTTCAAAGTTTCTAACAACCTGCGTAGTTTCTCTGTCTCTTCCGAGCTCAGAGGTGTAGGGCCTTGTTTCTGGAACTTTTGTGATTTTTTCGCCTCGGTTCGTTTCATCCGAGGTGGGGGACGGTCAGGTACGTCTTGCGGGGTTTCCTTTACGTACTGCCCCTGCTGATATGGTTTCTCATATCGTTGCGTCCTGCGCCCACCCCTTTTTCGATAATCACTGTCTTCCTCTGAAAGAGGAGCCTTTTTGTCCCAGCGTGCACCTTCAGGACGCGGTTTGTTAGCTTGAACAGACTGTTTTCTCTCTTTCTTCTTAGGAGGAGGCGGCGAAGCACGTCGTCCTTCTAGTTCAAGAGGGAGGGGTTTAACCTTTACACTAGGAAACACTTCTATGGGCGTCTTAGCATGAGAACATGCTTCAAACACATTCACAGCACACTGCTTAATCTCACTGATGGATTTTTCTCTGAAATTTGCCATCATTTGTACTGATTTTTTAAAATCAGAGTGGAGATTTTTGCTGAAAACAAACTTAAAACCATCATCTTCTTCCATTCCGGTCTCATTTCTGTTACCAAAATAGGCTTGGAAGATTCTTTTGTAATAAACTTTTGGATGTTCATTTTTACCCTGCATGACCTTGTCTGCAGCTGGGAAACCAGCAGGTCCCGTGCAGGGGTCGTACTCTCTGATCAAAGCTTCACACAGAAGGTTGTAATCCCTCTTCGTTGCATCAGGTAGACGCTCGATGAAGGTGAACACCTCTCTGTCTGAAGTGAGCCGCATCAGACTTATCTTATCGTCTACCGTAGCATTAGGATAAGATCTCAATCTGAACTCCAGATCTTTGAGATACGCCTTTGTTCCTGCTGACCCCATAGGCCCGGGAACAAAGCGTTGTACATACTTTGAGATTTTCTGCAAGTCATCCATTGAAGGAGACTGTATCACCGGTCTAACTTGTGTGACTGGTGGTGCAGACTGATCAAGGCCTGCCCCTACTGCCCATGGTGGGGGTGGGGGTGGCTGATAAGGGTTGGTAGGAGGAGGTGCATATTGGTGCAGGTCTGTCCCCACCCTCCGAGATGGGGGTGGAGTTGACTGCCTGGCGTCAGGAGGAAGAGGCGCATACCGGTGCAGGTCGAACCCCACCGCCCGAGATGGGGGTGGAGGTGACTGCCTGGCGTCAGGAGGAAGAGGTGCATACCGGTGCAGGTCGAACCCCACCTGAGATGGGGGTGGAGGTGACTGCCTGGCGTCAGGAGGAAGAGGTGCAAGTGGGTGCAGACCCGTCCTTATCCCCCGGGTTGGGGGTGTTGAAACGGGGCTAAGGGGAGGAGGTGCAACAGCATCTGTCTGGGGTGGTTGTAGCTGACCCTGCTCGACTCTGAGTCTCGAGCCAGCTAGCTCCATGTCAGAAATCAGGTTTGTAGCTGTAGCTAAATTCTCCTCACAAGCTGTCAGGCGCTCGTGTGTTGACCGATTTTCACGTTGTAAAGTCAGCCAACTCCGGGTTATTAACCCCTTGTCTGCCTTGCAAACGTCAAGCTCCCTTAAAGCGGTTTGCAACTGTGCTCGTAACTTATCGTTATCTGCACACGCGTCTTGGTACGCTCGTTCCTTATCCGCAACCTTCTCCTCATATGATCGAGCCTGTTCTGACAGCTCTTTCTTTGAGAGGTCCTTATCAGTTTGAATCTTTTGTTTCAGCAACTCAGATTCACTTATCAGCTCGGCACACTTCTCCTCATATGATTGAGCCTGTTCTGACAGCTCTTTCTGTGAGAGGTCTTCAGCAGCCTCAAGGTGTTGCTTCAGCGACTCAGATTCAATCATCAATTCGTCACACCTCTCTTTTTCAGACTTATATCAGTTGAACAGCACGCCCTTTTCTACCACCAATCGGTCTAATTCCGCCTTCAGAAGCAGAGAGATTTTTGCTAACCGTACGCGGCTTGATTTTGTGTCCTCCTTCACTGTAGCTGCTCTTGATAAACTCTGCAGCTCCTCATGTCTTTGATCGTCATCAAGGTCTCGCAATTCCTCCAAATTTTTGCCAATAATTGAATTTGTTAAAATGTGTAAGGCTGTCTGGACCGCATCCTCGGATTGTGAGGGGTCAGTGTTTACCTCTACGTCCGCCATTATCTGCTATTTAGAAATTAAATAGTAGATGTAACGTTTAGGTGGTAACAGAAAATCAGAAAATCTCTTTTTCCTGATAAGCTTTACTCTTATTTAGTGATTTATCAATTAAACGTGCGTTATCTTCTAGCAAAATGAGTAAACTATTCAACTCTGTGAATATTTGTAACTGTATCTTATTTAAAAGTTTCTAAATTTTTATTATGTACCTGTTTCTCAAGGATTTATCAGTGAATAAAAATTTGTTTGGTAAAAGCCCTTTGCATAAATACCTTCATAACTTTTAAAACGCAAGATAACAGTGTTTATTCAGCTTTGAGGAAGTTTTTCAGCTCAAAAATTGCCTTACAGAAAAATAAAAACGTCTAATTTCACTCTTTACCTAAAAACGAAGTGAAAACCTGTGATCCCACGTCTTCTCCACAAGATGTCAGCAGATCCTCAACAATTTTAACTCAGACACTGTTTGTGTCGTCCACTAGGGGCGCTATAACTTCCTGTGGCGTCCGGTCGTTAGCTTTTTAGCTAAAATTAGCATCGGCTCGCTTCGGTGAAAACCAACACTTCTGAACGGATTTTTTACACAAACGTGGCAAAATTTTTTCAATCAGACCTTATATCATGAAACATGAGTTTTGTGGGACAATATCGCAGCTGTATTTAGCGAATTTAAGCACGGTAAAGCTCATTTCCGACTTGGGGGAAGTGACGTGACACGTCATCCATCCGGTCATTAGCTTAACATTTAGCATCGCTAGCGTAGTTCAAAAGCATCATTTTATGACGGTCTTTAAACTCAAACGTGGCGAACTTTCAGCGAATATGCTTCGAAGAATGTAAACAGCGTTTCAGAACACAGCTTTAATACGCTTTCCAGCGTTAAAAAGCAGATTTTATTCCCTATGAAAACGAGTCTTCATTTCCGGGTGACGTGATTGACACTTCCCTCATCCAATCAGAACGTTACACACGGTCTTTCTCAACCAATGACGCAGCGTAGGGGTGAGGGGAGGTGACGTCAGTCAACCTTTCTCAGCAAATCAGAGCTTTCCAAAGCAGCAAACAACCAACCACGAAGCGTTAGCAGCCATGTTAATGTAGCCTGAAACTTTTCTATCACTTATCGTCTTCTAAACCATCAAAATGCACTTTCTCTGCTAAAAATGTAACGAACCAACCCCTGAGCTGCCCGGAGTCCGCTACTCCGGTCTCAAAACGTCTTTCTAGCTATTTAACAACTCGTTCGAACTTTTCCAGAACCGAGTCGGAACCACAGAACCGAACCGGACCAGAACAGCGTCTGGAACACAGTTTAAACAGAATAAAGCGTTTCTACAGCTCAAAGCCAGCTTATGTTACACATACAGACGTACAATTCAGCTTTATAAAGACTCAATGACACAATTTCAGCTTTTAAAACATTGCCAGCGTAACACAAGCGCAAAGTTGCAGAGCCGAGCTCCAAGCGCTGCGTAAAGACGCACGGTTTCAGCACAGCTGATAAACTGTTATTGTACAACCTTGCCAACATGAAAATCAATGTGTACACGGTTACAGTCCATTTAGGAGCGCGTAACGGGCCACCAGTTTGTAGATGAACAGATGCTGGGATATATTCATCATTTAGCACGGGTTCCTCATTTTTCTGGACTGAATAAAACGTGCATTGAATTTAAGGAAAGGCAAACGTGAGACGTCATTTAAATTTGACCCATCAAAATGAATGCGGTCATTTATTTACAGAATCAAATTTAACATCAAACATTTACATTAATTTGGCAAATTATGAAAATAACAATATAAGCAATCAATCAGGAAAAATCATACGGCCATGATTTTTCGTTGCTGCACCACAGACATTTATAAAACTGTACAACTATGATCTTTTACCCACACGGATGTGAATAAGCACTTTACACAGACATTTCTAAATATCTGGGAGAATTTCTACTTGATAGAAAGTTAAAGATGAAAGAAGTTAAAGGGAGTAAGATTGAATGGGAAGGGAGGAATGTTCACCAGAACCGACACTCTCCATCAGAAGCCCAGCTCTCCTTCGGTACGCTTGGTAGGAAACTTGATCCATTACCTTTCTGAAGATTTATCAGCAGATATGGAATTCCGTTAACGCTACCTGTCCAGCGTCTCCTGATGGTGGCTGTAGCTCGTCAGAAGTAGTGGCTAGTGAAAGTTATAATCCCATGGAACTCGGAAGAGCCTTTTGTCATGTCAAGATCATCCCGTCTCTAACAGAACTTGAGCAGAACCAGCAGAAAACTCTCCAGCACTCCAGCAACTTCAGAACTCCAGAACTCTGAACTCTGAGAACTCCGAAAACTCTAGAAGTCTGACAACTCTCCAACCCTGTGTAGACCAGGAAGTACTGACATTTTAAAGACTCTTTCCCGGTTCACTTTTTGGGATTTGTTCATTGGTCAGAATCGACCAGAAGGGGTGTGTTTTTGTGACGTAAGAGGTTAGAGACAGCGAGAATTGTTATGAGACAGGTCAGAAATGTTCTCACAGACCGAGAGGGTTTTGTTTTGGCGTGTTTAAGAAACAGGTGCAAAACATCTCTATTTACGTCTGAGAGGATTCTAAAACATGACAGTTTTAACATAACAACTTGTTTTTCGTTTGACTGTAACCTTGTAAACGCACACACTTGCTCATTCAAAAGCAGAAATCAGAAAAATGCATAATTACTCTGCAACAGCTTTTAACATGAGTTCTAACTTTTGCATGAGAATAAAAACCATTACTCAGTTAATAAAATTGATTAGTTCACTGCAACATCTAAAATGGTTTGAACTAAGACACTTTGATTATCAACATTTGAACAATAGTAATGATAATAAAACAGAGAGTGTTCTTTTCACTTGAATCTTCAAGAGAGAAAGTCTCAGGATGGGTGAACCTGTATTTCTGAGTTCAAATGAATGAAATGACAGTTCCTGTCCCACAAGGTTCTTAAGGTCAAGAGTTTTGACCTTAGACTTAGTTTCGACGTAGGCCTAGTCCACTACAACTTGCATACCCATCTCTGAAGCAGTAGAAACCGTCAGAAAACAACTTCTACAAGACAAGGACTTAATCAACAGGACTAACTTCACCCCAGACCAGATCTGCACCCTGTTGGATCTCTGCCTCTCCACCACTTATTTTAAGTTCAATGATAGTTTTTACAGACAGAAGCACGGCTGTGCCATGGGATCTCCAGTGTCTCCCATTGTTGCCAATCTCTACTGGAGGAAGTGGAACAGAGAGCCCTAAACTCCTTTGAGGGAACAACGCCAAGCCATTGGTTCCGATATGTGGATGACACCTGGGTCAAAAGCCAAGCTAAGGAAATAGAAGTGTTCACCAGACACATTAACTCGGTCGATAACAACATCAAGTTCACCAGAAAGGATGCAAATAACAACAAGCTGCCTTTTTTGGACTGTTTGGTTCAGATGGAAAGAGAGGACAGCCTCAACATGGAAGTTTACAGAAAACCAACCCACACAGACCATTATCTTCTGTTTGACTCCCACCATCCACTGGAACACAAACTCTCTGTCATCAGAACTTTACAGCATCAGGCCAAACGTGTCCCCACAAAGACAGAAGGGAAGGAAAAGGAACAGAAACACGTCCAAGAAGCTCTCTAAACATGTGGATATCCTAACTGGGCTTTTGTCAAGTCAGCGAGGAAATCTACAAAACACACAAACAGAAAAAGGAGAACAACAGACGGAAAAACATTGTCATCCCTTATGTTGCTGGAGTATCAGAGAAATTCAGAAGGATTTTCAACAAACATAACATCCCAGTACATTTCAAACCCAGCAGGACTCTCAGACAGAGGCTGGTCCACCCTAAGGACAAAACACCCATACACAAACAGAGTGGTGTAGTGTATGCGGTCCAGTGCAGCGAGGACTGTCCAGACAGACCTCTACATTGGAGAAAATAAACAGCCTCTTCACAGACGCATGGCTCAACACAGGAGAGCCAGCTCCTCAGAACAAGACTCAGATGTTCACCTCCACCTCACAGATAAGAGACACTCTTTTGAGGACCAAAATGTGCACATTTTGGACAGAGAACACAGATGGTTTGAGGAGGGGTGGGTGGGGGGTGGGGTGAAGGAAGCAATTTATGTAAAAAGAGAAAAAACATCTCTTAACAGAGGAGGAGGCTTCAGATTTACACTTTCAAAAACATATAATGCAACTTTAAGAATGATTCCTAGACAGTTTTCACACCTGATGGGAACAGAGGGGCGTCATCTGTGAATTAGAGTAACAAAAACCTTAAGAAACCCCTATTCAATTCAATTCAATTCAGTTTATTTATATAGCGCCACATCACAACAAAGTTGTCTCAGGGCACTTTACAGAAACATTCACATACATAAAAGCCAATTAGTAAAGTTCTCTATTTAAGGAGGTGTTGATGTGTTGAGGTGTGAATTGTCAAATCTACACATGTATGTGTGTCTTATCTCACTCAGCCTTATAACATGAACCCCTCACTCACTGCTCTTTGAATTGAGAAAGCTCCTCGGATGAGGAGCGAAACGTCTTCTGTTACAAATAAAGTCCAGTTGTTTTTGTATTGAACGTTTTTTGAATTCATCATGTCCTGGATGACTGAGAATCTTCACCAGCATATCTCTTTGGGGTCTACCCTAAGGAAACTTGGTGTTTATTTCAATATGATGCTGATGACTGTCAGATTTATCTGCCCTTAAAATCCAATAGTTCTTGCTCCATTCACCCTCCGTTAAAATGTCTTGATGGCATTAAGGCTTGGATGGCTTCAAGTTTTAATGATCAGAAAACTGAAGTTATTGTTTAGCCCTAGGTCTACTGTTGTCTTTGTTCCTGTAAACCTTGGCTCGAGCCATATCTTAAGCAGTCCGTCACAAATCTCAGGAAGGTTTTAAGACCAACTTTAAGTTTAATAAACAAATTAACTCTGTTCAGCAGAAAAGCTTCGCTCAGTGTTGACCAGATCTGACCTTGAAAAATAGTCTGTGCCTTCATTACAATCTGACTTGACTATTGTAATGTGTTTATGTTGGGGTCAGTCAGGTCTCCCTTTCACATCTCCAGCTCAGCTCTTAAAAGGAACTCATAGGTTTAATCATATTTCACCAGTTTTGTCCTCCCTTCACTGGCTCCCTGTACGTAACAGAATATATGTTAAAATTCTCCTGTTGACCTTAACCTTAAGTGCATTAATGTCCTTGCACCCTCTTATCTCTCTGAACTACTTCAACCATATGTTCCTTCTTGGCGCTGAGATCGGCTGATCACCTGTTTTTGGTTGTACCAAAAAACAGGTTGAAGCTCAGAGGAGATCGAGCTTTTTCAGTTGTGGGCCCTGAACTCTGGAACAACCTGCCCCCCATCATTAGAAAAGCCACTTCACTTCCTGTTTTTAAATCTCTTTTAAAAAGTTTTCATTTAACACAGTGTGGTTTGTTTTTGTATTTTATTGTTTTATGTTTTTCTTTTAATGCTTTTAATTCTTATTTTTTTTCTTTAAATTACTGACATTGATTTTTATTGTTAAGCACTTTGGTAATAACTGTTTTTTAAATATGCTTTATAAATAAATTTAATTTTGACTTTTTGTTATTTTCATGTTTAGAGCGACTTCGATCCAAAACTCGGACAGCTTTTTTTTTACTTTGCAGCTAAAGATTATTGATGTTTGGGTGTTACACATCTGGAGGACTGTGTCTCCCCCCACAGAGTCCTGCACACCTGCAGGTGTTTCTGAAAACGTGGAGCAGATCCTCAGATTCACTGTGACAGAAAGATACAGGCAGTCAGAAAGATCACAGAATATCTCATGGATGAAAAAGCTTCTAAATTCAAAGGATGAACCAAACATTTCCAATTGTCTATTAGACAATTTAACAAAGAAACAATTTAAAATTTTAGTTTCTTCTTTCCCAGCAGACTGTTAGAAAAATACTTTGTTCTTGTTTTTTAGATGAATATGTGAAAAAATAAATTGCCCAAAAGAGTATTTATGATTCACAGCGATGCATTTTTACCCTGTAATTAAAAACATATTTTACTTACAGATTTAGTTGGGACCTATTATCCACCTTTTAATGATTATAGATATCAGGACAATGAGTACAAGTACAAAATGCAATATGAGAGTTTAAAGAAACTGAGAATAGCAAATAAATGTTTTACTGATTTATCTATTCATGCACAGCAGACCTTTGCTCAAAACAATGTCAAATAAAACGTTTGATATTTTTGTTTTGTTTTTTTTACTTGAAAAGTTGTGAAAATATTCGAACATTTATTAATTTTCATAAACTTGGCCTGCAGGTCAAGTAGGTATCTCTGCGCGGTTATATCTGATTGGACTATAGGAAAATAGGCGTGTCTAGACGGCCGCATCTGATTGGACAATAGAAAAATGGGCGTGTCTGGTCGGCCACATCTGATTGGACGATAGAAAAAAAGGCTGAACGATAAAATGCTGTAATCACAGACACATTATGTCTAAAAACAAGGCGTTATTGGCAGATTGTGTTAACCACAGGCATATTATGTCTATGGTGTTAACCGGTTCGACATTAGCGGCGTCTCAGGTTCAACACTGGCGGCGTCTCCATAACTTCCTTTTTCCGCTTCTCCTAACACAGAACTTCCGGTTACATTTCAAAATAAGAGCAGCATAACTGGGTAGTAGGGAGGGCTAAATGTTAGGTTTTTTTTAAATACCTAGCCGTAACAAATTAAATTAAAAAACAAGTTCCATTTTGGTTGTTGAAAAATGTGAAAAAAGTTACAATCGATTCATAATGAAAGAAAAATATTAATGATATTTAAAATGGCCGTGGGACAAAGGATGTTTCCTTTAACTTTACATTGTCTTGTTCAACCTGCAGTCACTGCAGATGAGTGATTGTCAGTTTATGTAAGATTTCTGCAACTGAAGCAGGTATTTCTGTTTACTGGTTAACTTCCTCAGCTGTCTCACATTTTAAAGGGCAACCCTACTCCATGTTTCAGCTCATTTCATAGATCAGATCTCATAGAAGAGCACTTCTAAAGAGCAAACTTTGTGTTTAGCGTTTGTTTTGGGCCATTATCTCATCATAGGACTCATGATCTTTAATTGAGACCAGACTTTTTGGACAAATGGGAGCAGATTTCACTTCAGATGCTTCATATTTAATTGTACCCAGACCACACTCAAGCCAACCTGTGTCAGGTGCAGCCTACACCCAAGAACAAAAGAGAATCTTCTTGTGTCTGACAGTAGATTTAACGCTGTTCCTTAAAAACCTTCAGTTTAAAAAAAGAGCTGATGTAACTTACTTAAAGAGACAGTTTTATCTCATTTGTTCATGTGACAATGTTTCAGATTTGCCCACATTAAAAGGAGCTGCCAAAAAAAACAACAACATAAAAGTAGAAAACAAGCACTTTTAGGAGTCAGTACATAACCAGACGTTTGGCCCTCACACCTATACCCAGTTGCTTATGCTGCATGATGAGATCAGATTTATCCATATTTTAGAAATTAAATTTAACTTATCCTGATGCATGCTCAATAATCCAGGTAGAAAAATCCAAAAAAGTTCAATCTGGTCCTCTGGACATTCAAAAAAACACAAAACAAAACAAAGCAAAAAAAAAAAAAAAATTAAATAAATTTAACTTAGTCGACAAAACAATACAAATGAAGACTGTCTTAAAAAAAACTCTTGGTTTTGCAGTAAGCAGCCTGATTTCAAACTGACATCTTGGCCAAAGGTAAAATAAAAATCTTTGTGTTCTCAGAAAAGTTGTTTCAGGACCTCCAATAAACTTATGTACACGTCAAAGCACACAAGACAGATTCAGGAATTGTCTTTGTTTTCCAGATTTCACATTTGTTATTACCTTAAAACATACTCAGACAACATTTGATGTATCATTGAATTTTTTTTATTGTGTTTATTGGGACATCCATTTTTAGAAGTCATCGTAGCATCTGTTGGAAACACAAAACATAGTACAGTTAGGGTGTTGCTAGTTGTTACTTATTGTAATGTGTGGGCATCACAGTACAAAAGCTGGACTACTAACCCTGCATCCATGGCACAGAAGTGGGTGCAGTACCCAGGAGGAATGGCTTCACTGTAGAAGGCCCTCAGCTCGCCTCTTTTGCCGCTGCCCCAGAAACCTGCACCACACTCTTTAAATTCTTCCCCACAGCTTAAGCAGACAGAAATTACATAAGGCTTTCTGTGCTCAGCCTGAAATTCTTCAGGCTTCTTCGTTTATTTTGAAAGTCAACATCAGATGTTGGTCAACATTGTTGAGCAACATCTTGGGGTCTTCTAGAGTCAACCTGAAGTGAAAGTGGTTCCTGACATGGCAGAAAACATAGATATAATTAACAACTTTTATTTATTTATTTTTCAGCTAATAGCAACTTTTATTTATTTGTTTTTCATATTTTTCAGTTATACACAGCTTTAAAATATTTATTTTTCAAGTATTAAGAACTTTTATTTTCAGCTTTTATTTTGAAACGCAACACAAAGTTGTTGTAAACGTGCACAGTGAGAGCAGCTGGAGCCGAGTGGAGGCTCACTTTACCTCAGTGCGTCACCCATAGATATCATATAGTGATTATATGATATCTAAGGCGTTACCTGCATGGGAATTCCCCACCATGTTTTCACATGAGCTAAACTTCTAAAGCACGACGAGAGAACGGTCGAAACTATCGTGACCTACAATAAACGTACTTCAATAATATGCATAAGTGAAAACATAACATACTTTATAAGTACAATAAATCATATTTCTTTGTCAAACATCGCAAAGACACATTACCTCATGAATAATCCTCGTGACTTTGAGGGTTACCCATAGCCAATCAGTGTTCGCCATCCACAAACGCCTATTTGCCAGAAACGCCCACTTTTAGTCTGCGGAGCATAGATATAAACACTAGATACAGCACTGACTGCTGCAAGTAGGTATCTCAAGTAGGTATCTCTGCAGCGAAGGATTTTCGGCCGCCATCTTGGAACGGTCGTCCTTATTTGGTTAAAGCAGAAGATGTCTCAGCACTTCGCAGCTTATTTCTGTTCTAATCAACGGACTGTTGACGTCAGGTCTCGGGGGATAACTTTTCACAAGTAAGATGAACATATTATTGTTATACTGTACTGTATTTATGTCCACCAGCTGATGTGATGTTCAGTGTAACACAGTGTTCAGCTGCAATGAAGCTGACTGAGATCTGATGACAGGAATATTTTTCTAACAAGCATACTCACTATTTTAGTAGCTTTGGTTCATTATCAAGAGATATGTATCATAATTGGAGTTTTGTTTAAATTGTTTTTGTATGTATGTTAGTTAAGTATGTTTTTGTGTAGACACAAATCTCCTGTTTTCATTTTGAAGGTTTCCCAAAGAACAAGATGTGAGGAAGAGGTGGAAGTATCTTTGAGGAGGATTCATCTGAGCAATGAGGATTTTAAACAGGAGGATTTTGATCAAACTGATCAGACTGTCCGACTGAGATGTGGTGTGGTACCATCGGTTCAACTTCAAAGAGTAGGAGCATCATTATAAGTTCATTAGAGTTCATAAAGTTACATATTTTATTGTGAGTCACAAGGTGAGACACCTCCAATCTGTGTTTATATGAACAGGTAACTATAGACTGTAAAGTTCATATTCATGTTTTTTCATTTCAGCTGGAAACCTGCAGGACTACAGGAACTCAACAAAAGCTGGAGCTGCTCTGTCTGTGACCTCTCAGGAACGTGCACGTCACACACACACTCTCAGGAACGTGCACG
>NC_056515.1:14438741-14447679 GCF_014905685.2 Nematolebias whitei
CTCTCAGGAACGTGCACGTCACACACACACTCTCAGGAACGTGCACGTCACACACACAACCTCAGGAACGTGCACGTCACACACACAACCTCGGCCTAATGATGTGAGTATTTCTATTTTAAACTTTTATTTTTTCATTTAGCCTTTATTTATACAGGTAGTCTCACTGAGTCAAGAGAACTCATTTTAAAGAGAGACCTGTTTAGGAGCAGATGGTGGGGGTTAAGGGCCTTGCTAAGGGGGCCAGGGTGGGGCCAATGAGGGTGGAGGCAGGTGTGGGTGTTTCACCTTTTCCACCTCATTTTGATGTTGACGGTACCGGGAGTTGAACCTGCGACTTTCCGATCACAGGCCCATCTTGTAACCTCTGCTCCACCACTCCCCCACATAACATCATATCATAATGGTCATGGTCATATTAAAATCTCACTGGTTTCCTTCCAGATGTGTTAAACAGCTACTGGTCCCCTGATGCTTCCAGGTGTCTGTGGTCAGTGGATGAAAAGCCTGGCATGAACAAGATGATGCTGGAGATCATCATTTGAGGAGAGCTCCCACCTTCTAACTGTGAAGAACAAGAGCAGCTCAGTGATTCCCTCAAGGCTCAGTGAAGGTGCTGAGAGCTGCAGAGAGGCTGATCCATGGAGCTTCAACACAGCAACCTCCAAACATGTCCACCCTCACACACATCGTCCATGAAGACACTGGACCAGAGCACAAGATAATAAGACAGTGTTAACAACAACAACAATACACATTCACAAATGATTCATACAGTTTTAAGTTTTTTTAATTGTTTGTTTGTTTTACAATTTAAAAACAGTTTGTTATCCATTGTTGTCATCACTCTTTGTTAAAATCCAGGTCTCTCTTGTAAATGAGTCCTATTGGCTCAATGGGACTAACCTGTATCAATAAAGGTTGAATGAATATATATATATATATATATATATATATATATATATATATATACAGTAGATCTTAATAAAAATGTATCAGTGACTGTGAGTTTTGCAAAAGTGTCATAAGAATATTTTATTAGTGTTAATGTTAACTCCACCAAGAATATTTAAATACACTGAACCATGTGTTCAGCTTTAATGGCTGTACTCATGAGATTTACAGAGGAAAAAATCGTGAGAATGAGTTTAGTATTCAGCTCTGACTGATTAAACGCGCAGATACTTCATTGCTCCTGTCAAACAGGTTTGGAGCGGTCGACCGTTTCAAGATGGCGGCCCTGCAGCTCGTCAGCGCCAATGGGCGATAGCGGTCAATGCTGTATCTAGTCATTATATATCTATGCTGCAGAGAACCCCTTCTCGATTGTCGTGGCAGCTTGTAGTTACAGACACACACTGGGTGGTGGCGCCAGCGCACCAAGATGCTGTTTGTTAAACCAAATTTAAAACCGTAGAAGAAGTCGACACAAACCGAAAAATGCAACGAGAAAAATCAAGCAGCGCCGGCGCGGCTGAAAAGTGAGAAATACATCTTTAAATTCATAAATTGTGTTATAAATTACATTTAGAACTCTTTTGTTTTCCCAGTGTTTATTCTCAGGTTCTCTGTTTTTCCACAATTATCTAAATGATGTATTTTTTTCTCTCTCTCCAGGCCCGACCGTGAGGCCGCCATCATGTCCAAATACTACGATGGAGTCGAGTTTCCTTTCTGCGACGAGTTCTCCAAATACGAGAAAATGGCCAAAATTGGACAGGGAACCTTCGGGTGAGTCAGGGCTGTTTTAAACGTATTTAGTTGTGGTGTGGCGGACACAAACGTATATTTCACACCAGAATGTGAAAGGGAGAGAATAGATTCCACGCTCGGTGTTCGTATGGATTAAGCCCATTAATTACATTTATTTTCTCAATGTACCGCTCCTTTGCATCTTTGTTTAGCTTTTCACAGTAAGGGATCTTGCAGTTGCTCTTGGCACGGTCCATTTGTGCTCTGTTGCTTCCGTTTTGCGTATCGGCATCCACCCAGAATGCAATGCGCCAAGACCAAGGTTGTCATCCCTTGTTTTTCCTTGTTTTGATGTTATAAGACATTGAGAATAAAGTGTGTCAAAATACTTTACGTTTCTTTCTCCTGACTTCCACATTGATGACCCCGAACATCTGAACATGTTTTCAAAGGAGAACTCACCAGGTGCTGAAGCTGCTTCTCCACCAGCTGTGGTTTCGGACCCAGTTTCTTGCCAGGCACTTTCTCCCAGTTCAATGGGGCGGCTGTGGCTGAGTGGTTAAGAGCAGTTGTCCTCCAGTGCGAGAGTTGGGGGTTCGAATCCACCAGCAGTCACATGCTGAAGTGTCCCTGGGCAAGACACTGAACCCCTCATAGCCTCTGATGTGTGTCCCATCAGTGTATGAATGTGATTTAAAGCACTGATTAGTCTCTTTAGAATGATTTGTTCAATTAGCTTTGTAGAGATCTAGTAGAGTGCTATGTGAATGGGTAAATGAGGACACAGATTGTAGTGTAAAGTGCTTTGAGTATCTTGAAATGAGTTAGAAAGGCGGTATATAAGTCCAGTCCATTTACCATTCCATTTCTGTGGGATAACCACAAATGAGACCAAGTACTTTCACGTTGTTGCTGCTTTGGATTCTGGTTCCACCTGCCGTCTGATGGGTCTAGGGCTGGGTACCTTTCTAAAAAAAATCGGTACCTGGACGGTTCTTTTTTCTGTACCAATTTCGTAATTAATATTAATTCTAACAAGAATAAAATTACGTTACACATTACAGTACATATTGTGAATTTTATTTTTAACTTTGGTATTTCTATGCCAAGCAGTTTTCTTACATTAAAATAAACATAATTTCCAGTTCAAAAGAACTGTTGCAAACAACAAGTGACACGTCAGTGTCTAATGCTCACTGCTACACACTGAGGACCTTTTCACTTAACAGTTTTTCTTCAGAAACAACATGTCTGCTTTCTCTGGACACAAACAAGCCCACTCCTGGCTGATGGTGTCTCCAGCAGTAGGAAGTGTTCCCTCTGAGGCTGTAGATGATGCTTGTTGCACACACAGATACCTGGTTGTCAAGTTTGATAGCACTGACATATTGTCCCTCACATTCCACCAGCAGGTCACTGAATTCACTAAGGTTAGAGTTGATGCAGACTTCTGCACCTATGTGTCTCTTCCTGAATCTTCTTTGTGATTCTCAGGGGTTTAGGGCTCTGATCATTTCCCTAATTGACATGAGAACAAACATCAACAATAACATGTTTGTGTTATTATTACTCAAAAAACATTATCTAGGCTGAGAGATAAAAGTTTAACTGGTCAACAAAATCTTTTACAGCTTAATTTACCTCCACCGTGCAGCTCCACTGTAAAAAAGACAGCAAACTTTTAACAACAAAGTCTGTGATTGTCCTGTGGCCTCCACCTCGCTTTTCTGTCTGTCCTCACATCTGGGTCAGAACCTCCTGTGAGGAGAACGTTAACATAAACAGTGAACATTAGCCCCTCCCTGGGCTGCCACCTTACCGTGGTGGAGGGGTTTGAGTGTCCCAATGATCCTAGGAGCTATGCTGTCAGGGGCTTTATGCTCCTAGTAGGGTCACCCATGGCAGACAGGTCCTAGGTGAGGGACCAGACATAGTGCAGCCCAAAGCCCCGATGATGAGACGAATAAATGGACCTAGTGTTCCCTTGCCTGGACGTGGGTCACCGGGGCCCCACTCTGGAGCCAGGCCTGGAGGTGGGGCACGCGGGCGAGCGCCTGGTGGCCGGGCTTTTACCCATGGAGCTCGGCCGGGCACAGCCCGAAAAGGAGCCGTGGGTCCCCCTTCCCATGGGCTCACCACCTGTGGGAGGGGCCAAAGCGGTCTGATCCTTGGCTACAGAAGCTGGCTATTGGGACGTGGAATGTCACCTCACTGGTGGGGAAGGAGCCTGAGCTGGTGTGTGAGGCTGAGAGGTTTCAGCTAGAAATAGTCGGACTCACCTCTACGAATGGCTCGGGCTCTGGAACCAGTTTCCTTGAGAGGGGCTGGACACTCTTCCACTCTGGAGTTGCCCCTGGTGAGAGGCGCCGAGCAGGAGTGGGCATACTTATTGCCCCCCAACTTGGTGCCTGTGTGTTGGGGTTCACCCCAGTGAATGAGAGGGTGGCCTCCATCCGCCTGCGTGTGGGGGGACGGGTTCTGACTGTCGTTTGTGCTTATGCACCAAACGGCAGTTCAGATTATCCACCCTTTCTGGAGTCCTTGGAGGGGGTACTGGAAAGTGCACCTCCTGGGGACTCCCTTGTTCTGCTGGGGGACTTCAATGCTCATGTGGGCAATGACAGTGAGACCTGGAGGGGTGTGGTTGGGAGGAACGGCCCCCCTGATCTGAACCAGAGTGGTGTTCTGTTGTTGGACTTCTGTGCTCGTCATGGATTGTCAATAACGAACACCTTGTTCAAGCATAAGGGTGTCCATATGTGCTCTTGGCACCAGGACACCCTAGGCCGCAGTTCGATGATCGACTTTGTCATCGTCTCATCTGATCTGCGGCCACATGTCTTGGACACTCGTGTGAAGAGAGGGGCGGAGCTGTCCACTGATCACTACCTGGTGGTGAGTTGGCTCCGATGGTGGGGTAGGATGCCAGTCAGACTGGCAGACCCAAACGTATTGTGAGGGTTTACTGGGAACGTCTGGCAGAGTCTCCTGTGAGCTGGAGTTTTAACTCCCACCTCCGGGAGAACTATGAACATGTTCCGAGGGAGGTGGGGGACATTGAGTCTGAGTGGACCATGTTTCGTGCCTCTATTGTCGAGGCGGCTTACCGGAGCTGCGGCCGCAAGGTTGTCGGTGCCTGTCGCGGTGGCAACCCTCGAACCTGATGGTGGACACCGTCGGTGAGGGATGCTGTCAGGCTGAAGGAGTCCTATCGGGCCTTTTTGGCCTGTGGGACCCCGGAAGCAGCTGATGGGTACCGGCAGTCCAAGCGACATGCCGACAGGTGGTCGCTGAGGCAAAAACTCAGGCATGGGAGGAGTTCGGAGAGGCCATGGAAAACGAATTCCGCACGGCTTCGAGGCGATTCTGGTCCACCATCCGGCGTCTCAGGGTGGGAAAGCGGTACGCCACCAACACTGTTTATAGTGGGAGTGGTGTGCTGCTGACCTCAACTCGGGATGTTGTGGGTCGGTGGGCGAAATACTTTGAAGACCTCCTCAATCCCACAGGCACGTCTTCCACTGAGGAAGTGGGGCCTGGGGACTCTGGGTCGGGCCCTCCAATCTCTGGTGCTGAGGTCACCGAGGTGGTTAAAAAGCTCCTCGGTGGCAGAGCCCCAGGGGTGGATGAGATTCGCCCAAAGTTCCTTAAGGCTCTGGATGTTGTAGGGTTGTGTTGGCTTACGCGACTCTGCAATATTGCGTGGACATCGGGGAAGTTCCCCTGGATTGGCAGACTGGGGTGGTGGTCCCCCTATTCAAAAAGGGGGACCGTAGAGTGTGTTCCAACTACAGGGGAATCACTCTCTTAAGCCTCCTTGGTAAGGTCTATTCGGGGGTTCTGGAGAGGAGGGTCCGTCGGATAATCAAACCTCGGATTCAGGAGGAGCAGTGTGGTTTTCGTCCTGTCCGTGGAACACTGGACCAGCTCTACACTCTCAGCAGGGTCCTGGAGGGTGCGTGGGAGTTTGCCCAACCAGTCTACATGTGCTTTGTGGACTTGGAGAAGGCGTTCGACCGCGTCCCTCGGGGGGCCCTGTGGGGGGTACTCTGGGAGTATCGGGTACCGGGCCCTTTGATACGGGCTGTTAGGTCCCTGGATGACCGGTGTCAGAGCCTGGTCCGCATCGCCAGCAGTAAGTCAAGCTTGTTCCCGGTGAGAGTTGGACTCCGCCAAGGTTGCCCTTTGTCACCAATTCTGTTCATAACTTTTATGGACAGAATTTCTAGGCGCAGCCAAGGTGTTGAGGGGATCCGTTTTGGTGGCCTTAGCATTGCGTCTCTGCTTTTTGCAGATGATGTGGTCTTATCGGCTTCATCAGATCGTGATCTACAGCTTTCGCTGGAGCGGTTCGCAGCCGAATGCGACGCGGCCGGGATGAAGATCAGTTCCTCCAAATCCGAGGCCATGGTCTTGAGCCGGAAAAGGGTAGAGTGCCCTCTCCGAGTCAGGGAGGAGGTCCTACCCCAAGTGGAGGAGTTCAAGTATCTTGGGGTCTTGTTCACGAATGAGGGAAAAATGGAGCGTGAGCTCGATAGGCGGATAGGTGCAGCGTCTGCAGTGAAGCGGGCGCTGTACAGGTCTGTCGTGGTGAAGAGAGAGCTGAGTCAAAAGGCGAAGCTCTCAATTTACCGATTGATCTACGTTCCCACCCTCATCTATGGTCACGAGCTTTGACCCGACCCCGGATAAGCGGAAGAAAATGATTGGATGGATGGATGGAGTGAACATTAGGTGAACTGTTTAAGCAGCTGACTGGATGGATGAGCACATTTTTACAAGCTAAGCTTCATCTTTTACTGTCAATCTTTAGTTAGCTTCTGAGTTTAGCTAGCTACGCAGATAAAATAAATTTACACACTAATATCTTAAAGTTAGCGTTATTTCACCGCTATGTACGTGTTAAGCTGCAATAGCGTTAACAAACGTAACAAAGTCCATGCTCAATAATCCAGGTATAAAATCCAACATTTTTCAGTCAGGTCAGTCAGGTTAACAAACAATTCAATTTCAATTCAGTTTATTTATAAGATGTAAGATTATGGATTTGGTATCGTGGGCATTCAACTCTATTGACAAGATTTTTTTCATCAAAACGACAAGGTCCTGGGGAACCGGCGTGTCCAGCTGAGACTCACGCTGTGGGGCACGTCATGGATTCGTGGGGAGTGTGGCAATTGATGTGCATTACAGTCCTGTCTCAGGAGGATGTTGAAGACGTTTACATATTTGGATTTATGATAGCAGGGTCTCTGCTTTTTGGCATCGGCGGGGCTCTGTTTTATCGACTTTTGAAGAAGACAGCGGGAGCAGTTTTGGCCATGGAAAAGCTTCCGAGTCAGTGTGAAGGTCTGGTCCTCGCTGTGGGAACTTTAAGGGTGCATTCACACTAGCCCTGTTTAGTCCACTTTAATCAAACTCTAGCTCGTTTTCTTAGAAAGTCCGGCTCATTTAGGGAGGTGTGAACGCGCCATCGAACTCTGTCATGGAACAAAAAGGCGAACTCTGGCCCGGGCTAAAACCTAGGTCTCGGTCCGGTAGAAGAGAACTCCAGCGCGGTTGGAGTTCAGTGTGAATGTAAACAGACCGGTTCTGCTCCGCCGGGTAAACAAACACGCATTGCTCTGACCTTATATGGAGCCGTCAGCTGCCTTGTGTGGAAAAACAATATTCTCCATGGTCTTCTGTTTCATCTTCTGCTCATGCTAAGTCCATTTTGGAAAAATGACAAAATATAACTCCTAAAACTGCTAAAACTTGATGCCACTTCGTTTTATTTTTATTTACAGAAGAAGAAGACGACGACGTGTCTTCAGAGGTTTTTGTGTTGTTTCTTTCAGTAGTTCTTGGTGCAGCGCCCCCACAGGCGAGTGGGGGGAACAGGTTGGTTCAACAGGTTGACTCGACTGCACAGTGCAGTGTGAATGCAAACTCACCAGCTCAAATGTTAACAAAAGCTCATGAATATTGGTCCCGAACCGAGTCTACTGGACTTTCTAGTGTGAAAACGCCCTAAATCATCTGGTCTACGAGCTTAACCGTAAGGTGGAGGCGATTGAGTATCGCAGACCACCTGCGGCTTCTGGGACTCGTCAGCGTGGTGGGTTTGACCTTGAAGGAGACTCATAGCATGGATCAGTGGAATGTAATCCCACAATTAGGCATTTTCGGAACCAGAACGCCCAGATGGACTCGAGGCTGAAGAAAAAAATCTGTCTGCCTGAAGAAAAAACAAAAATCAAGCTTATCTGAATCAGACTCCCAACGGCCTTGGAGACAGGCTGACTATTAAATTTCTCCTGGGATATGAGTACCCAAGGACAAAAGCTTCATCTATCGCCTCCTTCCTTCTATCTACCCCCTGTCAGCCTCACGGACAGAGATTGGAAGTCGGTTCCACAAGAGAGGAGCCTGATAACGAAAAGATCTGCCTCCCATTCTGTTTTTGTAAATTCTAGGAACCACAAGTAAACCTGCAGTCTGAGAGCGAAGTGCTCTGTTAGGAAAATATGAAACAATAAGATCTGTAATATAAGATGGACCCAGGTTGTTGAGATCTTTGTAGGTTAGAAGTAAAATTTTGAATTCTATTCTGGACTTGACAGGGAGCCAATGGAAAGAACCTAAAACTGGAGAAGTATGATCTCTCCTGCTAACTCCAGTTAAGACTCTAGCAGCAGCATTTTGGATCAACTGAAGACCTTTTAAAGACTTATTTGGACATCCAGATAATAAACCATTGTAATAGTCCAGTCTAGACGTGACAAATGCATGGACCAGTTTTTCTGCATCATTTTTAGATAAGATGTTTTCAATTTTAGTGATATTATGCAGGTGGAAGAAGGCAGTTCTAGTAACATTTTTAATGTGGGGGATAAAAGTAGGGCTGCAACTAACGATTATTTCAATAATCGATTCATCGGACGATTATTTTTTCGATTAATCGATGAATCGGCAAAAAAACCCCAACGTTTTAATTTCCACCCCTTTATTCCAAAAGTGAACATTTGACTGACATAGCAATTCACACAAAAAACAGGTTGCTATTTGACTATTCTGTTAGTAAAATATTGAATAATAAAAAATAAAAGTTAGTCAAATAGCTTAAAAAAATAAATGTACACAAAAATATATACAAATGTATCTTTATACCTGCACAGTATGTAGCTACTTTGTAAAATGTGTCCTTGAGGGAAGAGTGTAACCTGGATTAAAAGTGTGGATTATTGTAACCTGGATTAAAAGT
>NC_056515.1:14447689-14468941 GCF_014905685.2 Nematolebias whitei
TGTAACCTGGATTAAAAGTGTGGATTATTGTAACCTGGATTAAAAGTGTGGATTATTGTAGTGAAGCCTTCGTCTTCAACCATCGACAGAGGCCTCATGTCAGTGACGATCATTTAAGGATGATTTCAGTGAAGACAGCTGCTGCTGTGGTGTCCATGATGTCTGTCCATCATGAAGGCTGTTGTTGTTTGTTGTTGTTTTCTGGAATGAGAGAGTAAATATGTATTATATCATAATTTACAGCAACTCAAGAAATGCCTTGTTTCACTTACAGCGTTAGGTTCAGGCAAAAGTAGCTAAAAGAGCAATTAAACACACACACACACACACACACATATATATATATATAAAATACTTAATTACACACATTTGAGTAGATGTAATAAATTACTTTAATTCCTGTTTAAATGCAATTCTTCCTGCCATACCTGCAGTGTCTTCAGACTTTGCCAGCAAATTAAAAGTTGAAGCTTAATCATTAAATTGTTATCTTTGTGTTAGATTTATTTATAAATCACATTTAAACACTGCTTGTTCCAATTAAATTAAATAAAAAGTAACACACGTTCTCTATCACCGTCATTAATCAGATAAACAAACAAGCAAGCAGCAGCTTCATCTCCCAGAGAGACTGACGTTACGTTTTCTCTCTTGGAACAGAACAAATGTTAAATTGTAGAGACTCACCTGCAACGAGTTGGGACTGAGACATGTATCAGCTGCAGCTCGTGACTCTGACATGTTTACGTTTTATCTCTGTGGTTTTCTCGTGTCGTGTCGGTGATTTTCAAAGCTGCATGCTTCTCATTTTTTATCTTTGTGAAGTTCTCCCACACTTTGGAGGACTTGTGTCGAACAGTTTTCGCTGCGTCGGTCATTTGTAAAATTTACTTAATTTCCTTTGAAAACACTCTGCTCTGTTTCCTCCTCCCCCCTCGCTCTGTTCAACTCACGCTGCAGTTGTTGGTTTTTTTTTTCAAACTTTATTCAGTCAGTCAGCATTGACAATGAACTGCAGGTGAACAAAACGGCTCAGCAGCGCCGTGAAAGATGCATAATCGCGCGACACAACGGATCGATAACGAAATTCGTTGCCAACGCTTTTAATCATCAGTTTTTATCGATTTTATCGATTCATTGTTGCAGCCCTAGATAAAAGACATGTCCTGATCAAAAATAACACCAAGATTTTTAACATTAGAGCTGGAGGACAGATTAATTCCATCTAAGGAGGGAGAAAGACTGAAAAATTCATTCCTAAGGTGCTCAGGTCCAAAAACCAAAACCTCAGTTTTGTCTGTGTTCAACAGGAGAAAATTAAGGGTCATCCAGGTTTTTATGTCTTTAAGACGTGCTTGTAGTCTAAGTAGCTGATATGATTCATTGGGTTTAATGGACAAATATAATTGTGTGTCATCAGCATAACAATGGAAATTTATCCCATGCGGTTTAATAACTTTACCTAATGGAAGCATATATAAAGTAAAGAGTATTGGCCCAAGCACTGAGCCCTGAGGAACTCCATGACTAACTTTGGTGTATGAAGAAGATTTATTATTTACATTTACAAACTGGAATTTATCAGATAGATATGATTTAAACCATTTTAGAGCTGTTCCTGTAATCCCAATATCATATTCAAGCCTCTGTAGTAAAATATTTTGATAGACTGTATCAAATGCAGCACAACAGGACCAGCATAAACACAAGTCCATTGTCTGAGGCCATGAGAATATCATTAGTTACTTTTACTAGTGCTGTTTCTGTGCTATGATAAGCTCTAAACCCTGACTGAAACTCTTCAAACAGATTATTTCTTTGTAGATGTTCACGCAACTGACCTGCAACTATTTTCTCTAGAATTTTTGAGATGAAAGTTACATTAGATATAGGTCTATAGTTGGCCAGAATTTCTGAATCAAGATCAGACTTCTTAGTAAAGGTTTAATTACAGCAACCTTAAAGCTCTGTGATACATAGCCATTCATTAAAGACAAATTAAGTAGATCCAAAATGTGGACATTAATTAGGGGTAATACCTCTTTAAACAGTCTGGTTGGGATGGGATCTAGCAGGCATGTGGATGGTTTGGATGAGATTATTAATTTTGACAATTCAGAGAGCCCAAAAGGACAAAAACTGTCCAAACATAAATCAGGCTCTAGTGAAATTTTTTGAAGTTGCCTCATTTGACAGGGGACTAGAGATAGTAGAAGGAAGGATGGTTTGAATTTTCTCTCTAATTGAAATAATTTTATTTATAAAGAATCTCATGACGTCATCACTACTTAGAGTTGTAGGGATACATGGTTCAACAGAAATGGGACTTTTAATTAGTCTAGCAATAGTACTAAACAGAAACCTAGGGTTATTTTTATTCTCCTCTATTAAAGATGAGTACTATAAAGTTCTAGCGTTACGGAAAGGTTTTTTATGTTAGCAGACTATCTTTCCAAGTTAAATAAAATTCTTCAACATTAGTAGAGCACCATTTTCTCTCCTGGTTTCTAGATGCCTGCTTTAAAGTACGTAACTCAGAATTGAACCAAGGAGCCAGGTTCCTCTGATTGATTACTTTCTTTTTCAGTGGAGCAATTTTATCAAGTGAAGTTTGCATTGAAGTTGTAAGATGATCAACTAGATGATCTAAGTCACTGTTCTCTGATGCATTACTCTGCAAGACAGAGGAAAACATTAATGGAAGAGATTGTTTAAATTTGGGTAACAGAGGAGAAGCAGCAGAGAGGTGTAGAGGACTACAACTCTGCTTCCTGGACTGGACCCTGGGTTGTCAATAATTTGGGGGATAAACAAAATCAGCCATATTTCTAGAAAGAAGAGCGGTTCCGTCCAAAGTGGGATGGATGCCATCTCTCCGCATCAGACCAGGTTTTCCCCAGAAAGAACTCCAGTTATCTATGTATCCCACGTCATTGTCAGAACACCACCTGTACACCCAGCGGTTAAACGATGACATACGGCTAAACATGTCATTGCTGGTCAGGTTGGGGAGGGGGCCAGAGAAAACTACGGAGTCCAACATGGTTTTAGCAAAGTCACACACCGAAGCAACATTAATTTTAGTGACCTCCGATTGGCGTAACCGGGTGTCATTACCGCCGACGTGAATAACAATCTTACTATATTTAGCCTTGGCCTTAGTCAGCAGTTTCAAATGTGATTCTGTGTTGCCTGCTCTGTCCCCCAGAATGCATTTGGCTATGGCCGCTGGAGTCCCTAAAGCCACGTTTCGGACTATGGAGCTTCCAATAACCAGGGTCTGCTTCTCAGCGGGTGTGTCACTGAGCAAGGAAAATCGATTAGAAACGTGAAGGGATCGGTGGTGAACTGGGGGCTTAGCCTTAGCACTACACTTGCGCCGGACCGTCATCCAGCCGGACTGGGGTCCCGGCTGCTCGGGGTCTGCTGGAGGACCGCTAACGGGAGCTAGCCTCTGTGGTTCCGCGCTGTCTAAGGGGACCTGGCTAGCTACTGGTTTTTCTACTGCACAGAGCCGAGCTTCCAGTTCAGACAGCCTCTCCTCCAAAGCTACCATAAGACTGCATTTGTTACATGTATCATTACCACTAAAGGAGGCAGAGGAGTAACTAAACATCTGACACACAGAACTAGAGAAAACAGAGGAAGCAGGGAGAGAAGCAGCAGCCATGCTAAGCTAACACTAGCAGGAGCTAGCAGAGCCAAATACACCAATAAAAACCGAGAAGTGTTGAAAGATAAGAGGTGTTTTAAGCACTATTCAACAGTAGAAAAACAACTGTACTGTGTTTGTGAACTAGAATGTAAAACTGTGCAAAAGACGGATAAATCCAGTGTAGATGAACAGATGCTCAGATATATTCATCAATTAACACGGATTCCTCATTTTTCTGGACTGAATAAAACGTGCATTGAATTTAAGGAAATGCAAACGTGAGACGTCATTTATCTTTGACCCATCAAAATGAATGCGGTCATTTATTTACAGAATCAAAGTTTAACATCAAACATTTACATTAATTTGGCAAATTATGAAATTAACAACAAAAGCAATCAATCAGGAAAAATCATACGGCCATGATTTTTCCGTTGCTTCACCACAGACATTTATGAAAACTGTACAATTATGATCTTTTTATCCACACGGCGGTGGATGAGCACTTTACACAGACATTTCTAAAATATCTGGAAGAATTTCTACTTGAGAGAAGAATTTAAAGATGGGAAGGAAGTTTAAAGGAGTAAGGATGGTGTTTGAGGGAGAGTGTTAAACAGAACGGCACTCTCCGGGCTTTCTTCAGCTTCTTCCTTACAGTACACTTAGGTGGTGAAATCGACTCTTTTACCTGGAGATGTCTCAGGCGAGATTCCGTTTAAC
This sequence comes from Nematolebias whitei, assembly GCF_014905685.2. NCBI lineage: Eukaryota > Metazoa > Chordata > Actinopteri > Cyprinodontiformes > Rivulidae > Nematolebias > Nematolebias whitei. The sequence continues at coordinate 14,452,068 of NC_056515.1, forward strand.
GCACCCTTTCAGCGTCTCCGTAGGATGCTGTTACTCGTCCGGAGTAGCGGCGAGATTCTGTCCGACACAAGCTCACCTCAGTGGAAAATGTTATAATCCCATGAAACTCGGAAGACCTCTGTGGTCATGTCAGGGTCTTCCCGGCTCCCACAGCTACTGCACAGCGCTAGGACATATCAGAACTGTCCGCGCCGCCGAACTTCTCCAACCAACAGAACTGAACTCAACTCTGCTCAACTCTCACAGAACTGAGTAGACCAGGAAGTACCGACATTTTAAAGAGCTCTTTTCCCGGTTCATTCGGGAGTCTTCCCATTGGTCAGAACCGACCAGACGGGGGTGTGTTTTGTGACGTAAGAGGTTAGAAGACGGCAAGAATTGTTATGGAACAGATCAGAAATGTTCTCACAGACAGAGAGAGTTTTGTTTTGGCGAGTTTAGAAACAGGTGCCAAAACCCCCCTGTTGACGTCTGAGAGGATATAAACAAGACAGTTGTTCCAACGCATGTCTGCTTCGACTCCTGACCCTGGAACGCACACTTGCTCATTCAAAGACAGAAATCAGAAAATGCATAATTACTCTGTAACAGCTTTAACATGAGTTCTAACTTTGCATGAGAATTAAAAATCATTACACAGTTAATAAAATTGATTAGTTCACTGCAACATCTAAAATGGTTTGAACTAAGGCACTTTGATTATCAACATTTGTAAAATAGTAATGATAATAGAACAGAGAGTGTTCTTCCACTTGAATTTTCAAGAAAGAAAGTCTCAGGATGGGTGAACCTGTATTTCTGGATTCAAATCAATGAAATGACAGTTCCTGTCCCACAAGGTTCTTAAGGTCAAGAGTTTCGACCTTAGGCTTAGTCTTGACATCAGGTTAAGTTCACTACACCAGAAAACAGACGACTCGAGCAAACAATTCACTCGAGCTACCGACAGACAAACAGGAAATGACACAATACGTCTCACCACAAACGTGCAACGTCACACCACCGTTAACGTAAACTGAAGCTGAAAACGCAGACACAGAGCCGTCCTCGGGAGTTCTTTGATGAAGACGAGTCCGGCTGTGGAATGTTGATTCAGTCCGTTTCACACACACGCACACACACACACACAGAGACTGACTCACGCTGAGAAGAGGAGGGGGGAGGTTGCTTCTTGTCTTCTTGCAGAGAAACACGGAGCAACTTTCTGCTCATAAATTGAAGCCGTTCGACAACACACGTGCTGCACATGTGAACTCCGTCTGTGGGCGTCACCAGCACCATAGACATACATTATACATAGATTAGGTGCGGCAGCTCTATATAGCTCTGGGTGTAAACATGTAGTCTGTTTCGTCATATGTCTGGTGTTTTACCTGCCTATGTGCTGAAACCACGTGACACCTTACAACCAATACCGAAACTTCACACCAAAAAAAGAGTGACGTTTCAATCATACACCGACCGGTTTAGTTCGGTCGGTGCCATAAAAGAACCTTGGTTCGGTACTCAGCCCTAGATGGGTCTGCTGCAGGACCCACCAAGTACTAACAAGTACAGTGCGCTCAAGGAGAACCTGCTGCGGCTTTACCAACTGTCAGATGTGGAGCGGGCTGACAGTTTGTTGTCCCTGAGTGGCTTGGGGGATCGCAAGCCCTCTGACAGATGGAGAAGTGTTACTTGGCTCAGGGGATGTTTCCTTCCTTTTTACGCACCAGTTTCTTCGCCAGCTTCCTCCACCTGTTCGCACCGTGCTGGCCAGCTCCCCGTTGATCCAGACAAAGGATTATCACTCTCTGGCTGAAAAAGCGGACCAACTTTTGTTAGCTTCCAGGCACTAGAGTGTGCAGGCACTTTTACCGGGTGTGACGCAAGGGGGGTTGGAGGCTGTTGATGCCATGGCTGCGGTGACAGAGCGGCGGAAGGGTGACGTGCTTTGCTTCTAGCACTGCCGGTTTGGAGTAAAAGCGAAGCGCTGCATTCCTCCATGTTCATTCCATGCATCAGGGAAACAAGAGGGCAGCTGTGCATGCTGGAAGTTCAGATAAGCTGCTTTTCATCATGGACAAGATTTCTGGATGGCGTTTCCTAGTGGACTCGGGTGCACAGTGGAGCATTATGCCAGCTTCATCTATGGATTTCTTGTGTCAAAGTAACGGACTCCCACTGGATGTGGCTAATGGCACCCCCATTCAAGCTTATGGCTCGAGGTCGTTGACTGTGTGTTTCAATGGATGTCAGTTTCAGTGGGACTTCGTAATAGCTTCTGTGTCTGGATCTATTTTGGGCGCTGATTTTTATGTGCTTTCAGGTTATTAGTGCATGTTGCTAATAGCTGTGTAATTGATGCTGTGTCTTTTGATACCTACCCCTGTAAACTTGGAGGTCCTGTCCATCAAACTCTTGCTAACTTGCTTGCCACAGGTGATGAGTATCAGCGTTTGTTGTCAGAGTTTCCTGCTTTGACGGTTTCCACCTTTTCTGTTACCATAGCTAAACATGGGGTGGAGCATTGTATCACTACATTTGGTTCACTGTTTTTTGCATGAGCGCGCCACCTAGATACCACTAAGTTAGCAATAGCTAAGGAGGAGTTTTGTTACATGGAGAGTCTTGGCATTGTGCGACGTTCCAAAAATCCATGGGCGTCCCACTTTCACATGGTGCCAAAGGCCGATGGGGGCTGGCAACTCTGTGAAATAAATAAAAACAGAGTTGCAGTCCCTCGGGTTTTCACGCTAACTGCTTCCCTTCTTTAGTAAAATCCAGTTTTAGGCAGAATAAAAGTGACATTGTTCTCTTCTCAGGGAGGTGTTCAAAGCCAAACACAGGCAGACTGGGAAGAAGGTGGCTCTGAAGAAAGTTCTGATGGAAAACGAGAAAGAAGGGGTGAGAACAGAACCTGAACCTTTCAGTTCTGATGAATCTATTTGTGGTTTCTGTCTGAATCTATGATGAACTGGGTCAGAACACCTCACACCTGCAGCTCTGTGAGATGGTCCTGGTGTGCAGAGGTCAGAACCAACCAAAATGTGGTTCAGTGAAGGACGACCAAAGTTTTAGGTAGGGATGGGGTCGATCTGATCCTGTATCCGTATCGGGCTCCGATACCAGCATAATTTACGTAAAAGATTTTTCCGATCCAACCTGCAGAGATTTCCCATCTGTGATGCATATCTGTGTCTGTTGAAACATCTCCACATGTGGTTCCCTGCCGGCTGCTCTGCATGTTGGCTTCAAACTATGGAATGGATTTCCTGAACGGAGGCGTGTTTCATGAACCCAGAGTAATAAGACCCACCTCACATTCAGGAAATCCATTTCATAGTTTGCAGCCAGCTAAAACATGAGGACTGAGTGAGCAGCACTGTGGCTAACAAACTTTTCATCTAAACATGTCCACTGTATGGAAGTATTTTACACTAGAAACACCACAAAACATGACAGCAATGTGCAATGTCTGCAGAGCCATAGCACCACATTAAACCGCGGTAAAATTAGTTTTACGTCGGACATTCGAGCTCCGGGGCTTCAGTGGTGCCCGGATTGTTCAATCCGGAGAAGGCAGTCTGATTTCGGTCAGCCGCGCTCAGTCTGCCCATCTCGGAGGAGGGGCAGACTGAGCGCGGCTGACCAAAATCAGACTGTCTTCGAATGCTCGAATGTTTACCGAGAAGTTGCTAAACTTCATCGTAATTAATGACCAACCACCATCAGTTGTAGAAAACAAAGGATTTCACAGCTTGATACTTGCAGCCAAGATATAGTTTTACCCTCCAGGAGATATTTATCAGTACAACAGTAGACAATCATAAAAAAGCATATGAATTGAAAAATAAAAGAAAATTGTATATATAATAAACAAAAGAAAAACATTACATTATGAAGTGATGTAAAATACTAAAAACAGGAACATGTCTGTGTTGGTTTATGCCATGAACTTAGCAGATGTTTGAAGCCATTTAATCACTTGAATATCCACTTTAAAGCTAGGAATAAAACAAACATGTTTTGTGTTAGCAGAATTTAATTCTAACTTTGAAACTTATCCAACGTTAATGAAACTTAACTCGAGTTGCCTTTTTGGACATGCATGTATATATTTGTACAAATTGTACTTGAGATTATTACAGCCTCATATAAAATGAATGATGATGTTATCAGAATCAGAAAAAACTTTATTGGCATTGTACCGAGATACAACACGAATATGTACATACAGTCGTCCGAAGATGGGCGGAGTGCACGAAGCTGCAGCTATAAATAATTAGCGCGGCCTTCTTATTCTTATTCAGAATAATATTTTGCTTAGATGAGAAAAGGAAAGAAAACATGAGGCGAGATGATATAAAAAAAAAGATCTCTCACACCGTGTCCTAGACAAGGCACAATTTGAGGCATCAAAAAAACCTACTAGGGCTGCAACTAACGATTATTTCAATAATCGATTCATCGGCCGATTATTTTTCCGATTAATCAATGAATCGGCAAAAAACCCAACGTTTTAATTTCCACCCCTTTATTCCAAAATTTAACATTTGACTGACGTAGCGATTCGCACAAAAACCAGGTTGCTATTTGACTACTCTGTTAGTAAAATATTGAATAATAAAAAACAAAAGTTAGTCAAATAGCTTAAAAAAGTAAATGTACACAAAAATGTATACAAATGTATCTTTATACCTGCAAAATATGTAGCTACTTTGGAACACATCTGGTTCCACCATAGAATAGCAGTAAAAAAAAAAATATATATATATATTATATCGGAACAATATCAGTATTGGCCAATATCCAGATGTAGGTATCGGCATCCCTATTTTAAAGTTTATTTTCTGATGTTCTTCCCTTTAGTTCCCAATCACGGCTCTGAGAGAAATCAAGATCCTGCAGCTGTTGAAACATGAGAACGTGGTAAATCTGATTGAGATCTGCAGAACCAAAGGTTGGTGCCAGAACCGTCCAGTCAGAGCAGGAAGTCGTTTGTCCTCAGACTTGATTATAACATTGGTTTTGGTTCTGATGGTTTTGGTTCTGAAGCCTCGCAGTTCAACAGGTATAAAGGCAGCATCTACCTGGTCTTTGACTTCTGTGAGCACGACCTGGCCGGCCTGCTGAGCAACGCCAACGTGAAGTTCACGCTGGCTGAGATCAAGAAGGTGATGCAGATGCTGCTGAACGGGCTGTACTACATCCACAGGAACAAGGTCAGACCAAGACCCCCCTGACAGCCTCTGACAGGTCCGATAACAAGGTCAGAACTTGGTTCCCTGACTCTCGTGTCTCGGCTCAGATTCTCCACAGAGACATGAAGGCAGCCAACGTTCTGATCACCAGAGACGGAGTCCTGAAGCTTGCCGACTTCGGTCTGGCTCGGGCCTTCAGCCTTGCAAAGAACAGCCAGGGGAACCGCTACACCAACCGGGTCGTCACGCTGTGGTACCGACCTCCAGAGCTGCTGCTGGGTGAGGAGCTGCTGCTTCAGTTTGTAGAAAAAGAAAAGCATGTTTTGTTTTAGAAGCTGAACATTTTGACTTTTTTATAATTTTAATTAAATTTTTACTCAACAGCACAAATGTTTGATTAGATTAATAAAATGTTTGGATGGAGGGATCAGAGTCCAGAACCGTGATCCGTTTCCTTCTCCTCAGGTGAACGAGACTACGGGCCCCCCATCGACCTGTGGGGGGCGGGCTGCATCATGGCAGAGATGTGGACCCGGAGCCCCATCATGCAGGGGAACACAGAGCAGCACCAGCTGACCCTGATCAGCCAGCTGTGCGGGTCCATCACCCCGGAGGTCTGGCCCGGCGTGGACAAGAAGTACGAGCTGTACCAGAAGATGGAGCTGCCCAAAGGTCAGAAGAGGAAGGTGAAGGACCGCCTCAAAGCCTACGTCAAAGACCCCTATGCTCTGGACCTCATCGATAAGCTCCTGGTTCTGGATCCGGCTCAGCGGACCGACAGTGACGACGCGCTCAACCACGACTTCTTTTGGTCTGACCCGATGCCGTCGGACCTGAAGAACATGCTCTCCACCCACAACACCTCCATGTTCGAGTACCTGGCGCCGCCCAGGCGGAGAGGACACATGCCCCAGCCACAGCCCAACCAGAACCGGAACCCGGCCACCACCAATCAGTCTGAGTTTGACCGGGTGTTCTAGAGTGGAACCGATGTCTGACCAGAACAGAACTTTGGTTGTTACAACCAGGAGATAAAAACATTTAGATTTCTCCTGTGACTTGTTACGTTCTGATCTGACTTCAGGAGTCAGACCGTTACCATGGCAACCACATCAGGAGAAAAGACCCGAACAATAAAAAAACTCTTCTTTTCTCTGTTCGACTGTTTTTGGTAATAATCGGGAGCTGAGGCAGCGTTCTCTCCTTCAGCAGTTTGAGCACTAACAGCTAAACTTCAGCTTGTTCAGGACACTCAGACTTTTGGGTTTTGTAGCTTTTGTGTGTTTGAAAGGTTTAAAAAAATTTAACTGAAATTAAAACAGATCTCTGGACTTCATTTTCAGCTTTTGATTCAATCACTGTAATTTTGATATTTATAGCTCGGTTTTATAATAATCATAATAGTAATCATTTTATTTAAAAAGCGCCTTTCAGGACACCCAAGGACACTCGGTAAACCCAAGGTTTTCAGCTTCGTTCTTCTACGCAGTGCCACCACCAGTCCACTAGATGGCAGCAGCCATCTTGTCCTGAACCCAAGTGGACTTCTGTAGCTGAAGATGTCCAGGAGGCTCCACAAGTTTCCACTGGTGTGGAGGTCTGATCCGACCCAGACTTCATGTCAGCCTGACTGACCCCATGGTCCTGTTGGGTCCAGCTGTGTCCCAAGTTTCAACCGTCTTTGTCTCGTCTGATCATTAACCTTTAGTCCAGACCATGTTTAAAAAAATTTAGTCTTTTAAAAAGTTTAAATGGCTGCTTTACCGATCACTTGGTACGTAGGAACGACTTGAAGCCAGAGATGCACAAATGAGCACCAGAGTTTTAAATGTAGAAATAAAGAAATTGATTTCAGTGCCTTATCTGGCCCCCAAGAAGTTATTTTAAATGTAAACTACTTTTATCACTTTAATTTTTTCAGTAATCTTTTATTATGATGCCAAAAGCACAACAGAACATGAAATTAGACCAAACTCCTGTTGAGGAACCTGCAACCAAGAAAAGATGTTTGTGTAACTTAAGTCAATGTGGATTCTGAAACTGGCCCTTTAGTTTGAAAAAAGTTTTAATTTTGGCCCTTTTTGTAAGTGGGTTTGACACCCCTGTTAGAACTTCAAAGGTTGTTAATGGATGAAGACAGAGCAGCCATCTTGTCATATTTTCACAGAGATCAGTTTGATGCTGCAGGAAGACCAGCTGGGACCAGCTCACCAGATCGGATCTCGTTGGGCTGCGGTGCATCCCACTAACTGGCTCTGTAATGGACTCGACTCGGGCCTTTGACATCCCGCTCCTGTGGGTCAACAGCCATGTGTGTTTAAGAAATTCGAACGTTTCTGACTTTGGCCTGAAGCTGGTGGAGCTGCTGCTCAGAGAGCTCAGTATAATCACACCGGGTTAAAGATGGAGAGAAAACGTTTGTTACGTACTGTAACCCCAGATTCTATGAATATAGGCGTAGCCCTTTAAGGCTGTCTCTTAGTGGGTTTTATGCCATTATGCGAAGCATTACACTGAAAAATTTAGTCCACGCCCACCTGCTGTGTGGGCCCCACCCGGTCCGTATAAATAACGTTAAGAGCGGGTAATCTGCTCCCAAATAGCTTTTTCTTCAGCCATTTAGGAGCCAGTGAGGCCCAACGCTTAAAGGACTACGCCTATATTCATAGAATCTGGGGTTACTGTACGTAACCAACATTCTATTTCATATAGGCTTCGCCCTTTAAGGCTGTCGCTTAGTGGGTTAAGGGCAAAGCGGATGTGGTCCTCGCCTCACTGGGTCCATTCGAACACCGTATGAAGCGGAAGCTTGCCCAAAAAACGTCTTGTCACTTAGCTCCCATGTGCATAATTACGCGTTGCGTAATTATGTGTACCATGCACAGACGCATGCTGTGTATTTATGCGTTCTGAATGCATGAACGCCCCGGAAAATTTTCAACAGAGGGGGGGAAAAGCTGAAAAGGAGCCATGAATCAACCGGTTCACGGCCGAACAGTTGGAACAGATTAATAATAACAAGTGAACTGATTATTAATCAAATGAACTGATTGGTAACAATAGTCATGAACTGATTAATGACAATAGAACCAAATCTCACACTGTAATGCATGCAAAGAGATGTGAGTTAAACGGGGTTCCATGAAACAACAATACTCATTCTGTTAAAACACTAAATACAGAATGTGTAATGGAACCAGAGCCCTATAAAGAGAGAGTTGCGACACTCCCATAGACTCCCATAGAAAGAATGGAATGCGGAAGTCACGTGGGTCATGAAGCGGCAAAGAGTTCCAAACAGCAGCGGGTTCAGCATTGAACGTAGTTCATTTTCCGTGTTTTTCCGGTAAGTTAATGCAAATACAACACTTTTTCTCCATTGTGAAGCGTTATCTGACTGTTCTGTACCTCAATTTATCAACATTAATACTTCATGTCACCAGTTTTAGTTAATGAAACGTTAAATTACTAGTTGTGTTTGAACTGCAGCTGCTCTGCAACATGACGGTTTAAACGAGTTTATTTCTAATTCAGCATTTTAAAATATCTATTACTGCTTAAATTTTGAAAGGTGGTCTTTTTTAAATTTATGGTAATTCCAGTTACTGAACTCAACTAGAAAATATTTGGCCTTTTTTTCCTGAGATTCATTCAACCTTTATTTCTACAGGTAAATCCCATTGAGCCTCGAGGAGTCATTTGCAAGAGAGACCTGGTTTAACAAAGAATGATGACAACATGACAACAAGATTGACGTAATTTAGTTCAAGTTATAGATCATTTGTCAAAGACTGCAGCATAAATTGTGACATTATCATTAAAGAAAAACGTGATTGTGGAGATGAGTCAATTCTTTTCATGTTTTCCAGGTAAACCAGAGGAGAATGACTTCATGAACTGAATGTTGCATTCAAAGTATCAGAAAGGTACAAGATCTCATTTTCTGTCTTCTATTAATCAATAACAGCTTAATCAAGATGTTTGAATAAAATTACTTTAACACCATAACCTTCACAAAGTTGGTATTTACTGCAGGACTGTTCATTTACATTAGTTTTATATTATTAGTTTAGTGTTTGGTAATCATGGGTGAAGTTGAGATGAGACTCTTTCAAGACAGAACAAGAAATAAGAATTATTACAAGAATAAATCAGCATCAATAAACTGTAGGACAGTAACAAAAACACTTATTAAACTATCACAGGTACATTGAGATGGAACTGGGAAGTTCTTCATGCCAGTTGTCTTCATCTGATCTTTTGTAAAAATATGCCAATTTATTTTCCATTGTTAATATTTTTCTTCGCAGGACTGAGTTAATTTTCTTGTCTGAGTTTCTTCTGTCCTGCTTATGTATGTTTTTGTGTTCTAATTGTTCCTCAGGTTGTTCATCTCTGTTCCCTGACTGCCTGTTGATCCATCCTCCTGGTCCTGTTGATCCATCCTCCTGGTCCTGTTGATCCTGGATCATCAGATCCTGACATGTCCCTGTCCTCTGAGGACACATTTTCATCTGTCCCTCATCTCACTCGCCTCATTTCTGTTTCTTCCTCAGTCTCTGAAATTACAACAGCACTGTTAGAATGAAGATTATTGTTCAATAAAAAATATGACATGAATTATTTAACATTGTTCGTACCAAAGTTTAATTTAGAACAACACGTGTGCTCACTGGTCAGATCACTGGTCAGGTCACTGGTCAGATCACTGGTCAGGTCACTGGTCAGTGGAAGTTCTGCTGTTCTTCTCATTTGGTTCTGGTCCATGAACAAATGGTTGAACCTCCTTCAGTCTCACACGTCCTCACTGTGTCTCTGTGAACTGTCCTCTCTCTAAATGTGCCTGTAGAGTGACATTAGTTTATTTTCTTGCACATTTCTTTGACAGTTCAACATTTTGAGCCCTGATTGAAAATGTTTGTGCAGATTAAATTTACAGCTCTCACTTTGTGTTGTTGTGATGATGATGATGGTGGTGGTCCTGCTGACTTGAGATGATGTCATTAATAAACAGTATAAATAGTAGTAAAAGTACTTTATTAAAGCTTGCTTTACATTTTACATATTTTATAATTGTTTGGAAATTTATTTTTGCACAGTTAACACTTATTTTGTCATCTGTTATGATTTTAACTAGAAACAGTTTCATTTAAATGAACATTTTAATCAATGAATTACAATTTTACAATAGTTGTCAAGCTACAATCAACTCAGTTATCAGGTACTTGGTTGCCATAAAAAAACGACAAATACAACAATTATATTCAGTCTCTCTTGTAAATGAGTCCTCGTGGCTCAATGGGACGAACCTGTTTAAATAAAGGTTGAATTAATATCTTCTATAGAAATCAAGAATTCATCCAGATGATCTGAGGTAAACTGGAGCAGATCTGAACTGCTGGAGGACAAGGTGGAGCATTATCCTGCAGAGAACATCGCAAATAGTTTTATTACAGGTGTTACTCTGATCTGTTTTTATCGTGTGTAACGTTATAAAACACTGATATGGCTATATTGATCATTGTATTGCATATACTTTTTTTTCTAACAAATATGTGTTTGCAGTCTCGTTTCCTTCTAAAATTTAATGATAAATGTATCAGCCGCTTCTAAAAATGCTTTGATAAAATGCATAGTTTGTGAAATAATCAATAATCGGTTAAGTAATCAGTTCGTTACTGCTCAGCAATTACTGAAAGATGCCAGGTAAAGTAAGAAAAGTCGATTTTTGTGTTATGTTGTGCCAGCAGCCGCTCAAACTGACTGACAGCGATGAGCTGTTTGGAACTATGGGGAGCTGCATGAACCACGTGACCGCGTATCGGCGAGTTCAAAGAGTGTCGCAACTCTCTCTTTACAGGGCTCTGAATGGAACGAGCCGTCACATCACGTAGATAAAAGCGAATAAATGAGCAGGGTGTTGACCACGCGGTTGCAGTGTAAATATCCTGCATTGACATACCATTATGCAGAGCAGTCGAAGATGCAATACCCCTGGTCGAGTGTGACCTGAGGTTGACAGGAGGCTCTAAATCTGATACTCTGTAGGCTTCAGAAATGGCCTCACACAACCAGTGTGACAGGTGCTGGGTGGATAACAGGCGACCTGCAGATGCATCTCTATAATGCACAAACAAATGTTGAGTTTGACGTATTGCAGCTGTGCGCGCTATGTAACACGTCAATGCCCGCACAGGACAGAGAAGATGGAAAGATGCTTCTTCTTCTGATTGTGGGGGGGAGGGAAAAAAAACCCTCCAACAATATCACTCTTAATTTAAAGAGCTTGTGATGTTTTAGGCATAAAACTGGATTCGGTCTTAGATCAGCTGAGCTGCCATCAGCCTGAGTTTCAAGACATGACGGAGCGACAGAGAGGGCAGATAATCTCTCACCCTCTTAGCGGATGTCAAAGCCAACAGCAGGGCTGTTTTAAGAGACAAGAATTTAATTGGAACCTGATTCAGTAGCTCAGATGGAGCTTAGATCAGGGCTCGCAGGACCAGCGTTAAATCCCACTGGAGCAAGTGGGCGTGAAAACAGGCCTGCATCTCTGTACACCTTTTACAAAACTCTTCATCAGCGGATGATTAAAAGCTGTTCTGTCCCCGAAAACCTTTGTGACAGGAAGAGATGGCTGTAGCATACGTTTAATCGTGCTGAACGCCAGATTTCTATCCATTAGCTGCTGCAGAAAAGACAGCACACCGCCTAGAGGACATGAGGTGGCCTCTACACTTTCTATATACACCTTTTACAAAACGCTCCATCAGTGGATGATTAAAAGCTGTTCTGTCCCTGAAACCTTCATGACAGGAAGAGATAGCTTCAGCGTACGTTTACTTGTGCTGAACGCCAGATTTCTGTCCATCATCTGCTGCAAAAAAGGATAACACGTCGCCTAGTGGACATGAGGTGGCCTCTACACCTCTCCGTACACCTTTTAAAAACACTTCATCAGCGGATGATTAAGGGTGCATTCACATTGGCCCTGTTTAGTCTGCTTTAATCAAACTCTAGCTCGTTTTCCTAGAAAGTCCGGTTCGTTTGGGGAGGTGTGAACGCACCATCGAACTCTGTCACGGAACAAAAAGGTGAACTCTGGCCCGGGCTAAAACCTAGGTCTCGGTCCGGTAGAAGCGAACTCCAGCGCGGTTCGAGTACAGTGTGAATGTAAACAGACCGAGCCCCGCTCCGCAGGGTAAACACCTGTATAAATAAAGGTTGATTGATAAACAAACACGCATTGCTCTTACCTTATATGGAGCCGTCAGCTACCTTGTGTGGAAAAACAATATTCTCCATGGTCTTCTGTCTCATCTTCTGCTCATGATAAGTCCATTTTTGAAAAATGACAAAATATAATTCCTAAAACTGCTAAAACTTGATGCCACTTCTTCTTTTTTTTTATTTACAGAAGAAAATGAGGTGTCTTAAGCACTATCCAACAGTAGAAAAACAACTAGTGTGTTTGTGAACTAGAATGTAAAACTGTGCAAAAGACAGATAAATCCAGAAAACAGAGACGACTCGAGCAAACAATTCACTCGACCTACCAACAGACAAACAGGAAGTGACACAATACGTCTCACCACGAACGTGCAACGTCTCCTCTATAGCCGATAGATATTGTGATTTTATTGCCATCAAATGCATATATGTAATGTGAGTTTTTTGATGTCTTAAATCTTGTCTTGATAGGACAAGATGTGAAGAGATTTTTTTGCAATACCACTATCCAGCCTCATGGATTTTCCCTCTTTTCTATCTAAAAAGTTTATTGATAAAGAATAAGGGGCCGTGCTCTCAGGAGCAGCAGCTATGTGCACTCTGCCCATCTTTCAAATCTCACTGTACTTTGGTACAATGATAATAAAGCTTATTCCGATTCTCATGAAATAAGCATCCAGTTAGCAACTACAATGATGTAAATGTTTGAATATCAGCATTGGCCTGATATCTGACAAGTTTATTTTCTGGTTGGGAAGGCAGAACCAGCTTCTTGAATTCTAACTGTTTCTCTGTGAAGCTCTGTGTTATTCAATTTGAGGAAATCTGCACCTGTAACGTCCCACCACAGCTTCTGTGAAAATGAGGTCTGGACTTTGAATGGACCATTGCAGCATCTAGATGTGTTTCTTTTTCAGCCATTTTGTTGATATGTGTTATTATCGCCCTGTTTGTTTTCTTGTTGATCCAGTTTGGTGAAATCTTCTGTTTGACTGATTCTCTCACATTTGACTCTAGAATCCTTTAGTGAGTTCTGTAAGGTGTTCCGGTCCATCATCGTGCTTGACACGTGGTTTGAAATGTTTATGTTTTCTTCAAACGTCTTTACTTTGGTCCGATCCAAAGGATCCAGAAGTCCTGTTGTTCCTTCAGATGCTACTTACAAAAGTTAGATCAGGTCATTTTTTGGTACAGAAATTAAGACATTTTGTAATTCACATTTCTGTATGAATAAAAGTGATAGGGAAGCACCAGAGTAAAAAAAAGTTTATTAAATTTTCAGCCTTTCTTCAAAATGAAGCAATTAAGACAATAAACAAACAAGTGCTACTTTAATGTGTCTGCAAGGGAAATAACTGTACAAACATACAAATGTATATTATTTTAAAAGGAAGATGTTTTTGCTGCTACACCGACTGGTCCAGTTTCTCGATTGTTCTTGTAAAGCAGAGCTGAGGGGTTCTGATTTCATCTAGCCCTCATTGGATGTCAAACTATTTCTGTTTTCATCAGATATGTCTGAGGGTACCTGCTGGTGAAATCAAGAGAGTCAATGTTCAGTATTGTTAATGCCACACAAACATTTAAAGCAGGACTGGACTCTGCGCTGACCTGTCTGCGGAAAATTCGACGCAGGAAGCCACGTTTGGGGCTGTCAGTAACCTGGGACCATTCCAGGTCTGGAGTTCGAGTGCTCTTGGGACCAAAAACATTTAGCTCTTCAAAACATCCTGTTTCTATGAGCTGAGCAAAAGACAGATTAGTCATTTCTGGTTTAATCACATACTCAGATCCAGGAAGCAAATCACCTCATTCTGCCAGGGTAAGGGATTCCTTCCTGTGTTGAACTTGGCGTAGAACTCATCGTCTTTTTGGTTCAGGACGACTCCCTTCAGTGGGAAAAACTCTTCAATGTCCTGCACATCACTGCAGTACACCAGTCTGGGCTACATGAACAAAAACAAGAAAGCTTAGCATATTTTACATCATCACTCACTACCATCATCAATCTGAGCAGTAATATTGTCTGGACGATAGCTTTCCTGATGTTGGAAGCAGAACACGAAGTTTGTTTACATGTCACTACAGCCACAAAGAACCCTAAAATTTCTCTTATTGTCTAATAGAAAATTGGTCATTAAACATGTTGAAAATCTGATCACAAGGTGAGGACGCAGGCTAAGTTCTGTTTCCAGTGATAGAAAAGCTACATTCCTGGCAATCCTGTTGCACAACGATGAAAAGTAGGTGTGAGTAATCAAATTAAACAGCTGCACAAAACCCTAATCAATTTAAGGAGACAAAAATAAAATAAAATAAAATAGCCCCATTCTTTGAGTGGTCTATTGTGATCAGGAGAATTTTATGGATACAATTTTATGGATTTTGATTTGTCCAAATGCTTATAGTCAGATCTCTTTAACTGAAAATGATTTTATGTTCTTCATTTGTATTTAGTTTGACAAGTGTCAAAGACAGGCCTTCATATAAAGCATGTAAAAATCCTTCATCTAATTGTTTCACTGCCCTAAACTGCAAATTAATGGGCAGTTTTTTACCAAATATTGATTTTCTGGGAAATCTTTTTCAGACCAAAAACTAAAAAAGCACATTTGATTTGAAGTTCAGCTTTAAAGGATTAAATGTATTAAATTATAACTTTGTGTGCACCTGTAAAAATATCATCCACCAAACATTGTTTTAACTCACACTCAAGGACAAAAGCTTTGAGAATGATACAAATATTAATTGTCATGAACTTTGGTGACTTAGGTCTTATAATAAAAAATTGTGTTTTAAAGAAGGGTGGTGCTTGAAATTATTGTTCTTCCTCTGTTAATGATGTATACCCACAAGGAAATGCGCTGTCATCATTACTATGCACAACAAGGGCTTCACAGTCAAGGGAAATTTTGTTAGTAAGATTGAACCTAATAAACCATTTATTAAACCATCCAGAAATTCAAAGAGAGAGGTTCACTTGTTATAAGGGTGCTTTAGAAAGTCCCACAAGCATCAGGACCATCTCCTAAAGTCAGTGACGGACTGCTTATTACTCTGATTTCCTCCAACAGACCCTAAATAGGGATGTTAGGTTATTTGGTAACACTAAATCATCCCTAAGTATGACAGGGTGTGTTCCAGTAATTGTTTGCTTGGATCTGGTAACTCTCAGGCTTACTAATAATAAAGTTATGAACAAATTTGACTGCCTTGAATGAATATAACTATATTGAAAATGTAATCTGAAAATAATTACATAAACACTGATTTTAAACACAACCTCTTACAAGTTTCTTAATATCACATACTGCCCCTTCAAGAAAGCATTTTTGCCTCTACTCTTAAAAGTCTCCACCCATACAGTCCAAAGTCATTGCACAATTTTATTAAAAACTCAAAAATATAATTAAACAGCCCAACTAAATTGCAAATCAGTTCGACAGTTTAAGTGGGTTATTAATAGAATTTTGATTATTTATTAAAAATACAATGAGAGAAATGTTTGATGTGCATTGTTCGCATCACGTATTGAAACAACAGCGCTAATTTGTCAAAATAACAGCGATCAAAATGTCAAAAAACAGTCCAATTTACTTTGATTAAAAAAGGCTTTTCGTTGTCCTTAGTTGGACAATCGAGAATTGAAGCACCTTAAGACAGTGGCAATCGAGATTGGAGCAAGAACGAGCGAGTGGTGGGGTGAGTGCCGAGCTAACTAGGCAGGAGCCCACAGCCAGCCGCCATGAACAGACGGAGGTGGCGTCTGGAGATTTCACATGTGGAGTCGGACAACAAAGAACAGGACAGTGAATTCTGCACCAGCAATTCCCAAGCGCCAGCCCACCACTATTTACGTTTGCGCATCGATCGGTTTACAAATTAAGCCCTGTCTGAAATGCCACAAAATGAGTGAAACAAAAAACAAAACTC
This sequence comes from Nematolebias whitei, assembly GCF_014905685.2. Classification (NCBI taxonomy): domain Eukaryota; kingdom Metazoa; phylum Chordata; class Actinopteri; order Cyprinodontiformes; family Rivulidae; genus Nematolebias; species Nematolebias whitei. Next base: position 14,468,414 of record NC_056515.1, read on the forward strand.
ATGTCATCCAAAAGCACAGTTCACAGAGTCAAAGTCATTATGATATTCCAGTGTTTGCAGAACCAGCTTCTTTAGGGTGAATTCACATCAGCCCTGTTGTCCCAAACTCTTGCCTGTTTGTCTAGGAAGTCCGTTTCGTAGGAACTCGCCATCGAACTCTGTCATAGAACAAAAAGGCAAACTCTGGCCCGGGCTAAAACCTAGGTCTTGGTCCGGTAGAAGAAAACTTGAGCGCGGTTCGAGTACAATGTGAATGTAAGCAGAACGAGCACCGCTCCGCAATCAGGAAGAGGACTACAATGCAGGGCAAACAAACTTGCATTTCTCTTACCTCATATGGAGCTGTCAGCTTGCCTTGTGTGAAAAACAACATTCTCCATGGTCTCTTCCTCTTCTTTCTCTCATGCTGAGTCCATTGTTGAAAAATGACAAAAGAGAACTCCTAAAATTGCTAAAACTTGATGCCACTCCGTTTTAGTTTTTCTTCTTCTTCTTCTTCATTTCGTTAATGGCGGATCGCAAACAACT
>NC_056515.1:14478941-14506272 GCF_014905685.2 Nematolebias whitei
CTAATTAATCACACCTGACGGCCATCAGACTGAGGAGGCTCTCCTACTACAAAAGGCTGCAGTCCAGTGCTACTCTTCGCTGGAGCATATCACCTTCCATGGTAGTTGTGCTTCAAGCCTTTTAGGCTTAGTCTCTCCAGTACTAACCTTGTTCTCTTGTTCCTAGTTATCCTGATTCCTCGGCTTGTTCAAAGGACCCCTCGTGATCCTTTGATTCCTGACTCCTCGTGTCCTGTTCTTGGTTCCCTGGATCTCCTCGTGACCTGTTCTTGGTTTGCTGACCCCCTTGGGTCTCTCCTTGGTTTAACCTCTCCTGCGCCTGGATCCCTTTTGCCTGGTGCCTCTAATCTGGCCAGTGCCTGCCCTGCCAGCCGCTGGACTCTCTCTCTGGAGCTCCCCGGAGGACTGGAACCCACCTCTGGATCAAACTGTAAGAGATTCACAGAAAACAATCTTTTCAACTATTTGGAACTTTGCCTCGTCCTGACTGTCCTCCTCTAACTCCTCCAGGAGCTGCAGAGGAGCTGTACCAGAACTGTTGTCTTTTCACTTGTAAATAAACACCGTTTCTTTTGTATTCCACCTGAGTCTGTCTCGTTCCGGGTCTCGTACAAATATGGGTTCCCCTCGGTTACGACAGAAATGCTCCAGCCAAAACAGACCCAGAATGAGACCGGGAGCGAACAGACAACCACCATCTCACAGGTGGAACGGATCTCCAGACTGGAGACCATGTTGCAACAGGTTCTGACCCAGCAACGTGCAGCCCAGTCCAACATGCAGGAACTTGGAGGTATGATTTACTCCCTAAATCAACAACTTCTACCTCCTCTTCCTCCAGATCTGCCCGACACGCCTGTCCCCAGCGTTCCTCGTGAGACGCCTGTCGCAACCTCTCATGGTCCACAGCTGCTCGTCAAACCGTCTGAGCTGTTCGCCGGAGATCCCGACCAATGTGGGGGTTTTCTGCTGCAGTGCAGACTCGTTTTCGAGGGAGCCCCGTCTCTCTACAGCACAGACTCTGCAAAAATTATTTACTTTATTAACCTTCTCAAAGGTAACGCTCTACGTTGGGCTACTTCTTTCATGCAGTCCCACGTGGACCCCCCGGCTACTTACCCCCAACTCCTGAAGGAGTTTCGGCGGATCTTCGATCGCCCCCTGCAGGCTTCAAACGCAGTAAAACGTCTCCTGGGATTACGTCAAGGCCGCCGTCCTGTTTCGGAGTACGCCCTAGAGTTCCGGATCCTGGCGGCTCAAACGAGGTGGGACGAACTCGCTCTCCAAGGTGCGTTCCTAAACTCTCTCTCTGACCAGATAAAAGACCAAATCGCTGCACGAGACGAACCGGAAGGGTTCGACCAACTTATCGATATGGCCATTTCCATTGATGACCGTATCCGGGAGCGGAGGCGAGAACGGGACTACAACTCCCAGAAACCTTCCACTTCCGGGTTCGCGGCCCCTTCAGGTGAACCTCGTTATTTTAAAACTACGAAAGAGAATCATCTTCTGAAGACGCCCCCGTGTATTAATTCTTCTTGTTTGTCTCCCCAGAACAATTTTCTCGTGCCTCCTGAGCCAGAACCCATGCAGATCGGGCGAACACGGTTGACGTTTGAAGAGCGAGAGCGCCGTAGAAACGCTAACCTCTGCATGTTCTGTGGCAACCCCGGTCATTATTTACCTCTCTGCCCGTTTCGGGGAAACGAGCGAGCCCACCAGTAAAGCGGGAGATACTGGTGGGTAACTCAGCTCTTACCTCCCCATTTAAACTCCTCTTGCCCACAGTTATTCAAATAAATAATTCTCGTGTTTCCTTATTGGCCTTGGTTGACTCGGGCGCCGAACAAAATCTTATCAGTTCGGACCTGGTTGCCAAATATTCTTTACCCACTCGCGAGATTCCTCCTATTTCTGTTTCGGGTGTAACTGGTAAAACGTTGGCGCTCGTCCAACAGAAAACTATCGAGCTTCATGTTATCATCTCTGGCAACCACCACGAGATGACTGACTTTTTTGTATTCGACTCCTCCGTTTCTCAGATAATTTTAGGCTTCCCCTGGCTAAAGGCGCACAACCCAGACATTAATTGGGAGCTAGGGCGAGTTGAGAAGTGGAGCAATAAGTGCCTCAAAAACTGTCTGCGTTCCGCGATCGCCGGGCAGCCAGTGGTCACTTCTCCTAGTGAGAAAGTAGATCTCTCCGCTGTTCCCTCTGCCTACCACGACCTTGCGGCAGCGTTTAGCAAACAGAGAGCCTTATCACTCCCTCCTCACCGTCCCTACGACTGTGCCATTGATTTACTCCCTGGCGCCCCCTTGCCGTCTAGTCGACTTTATAATCTCTCGGGTCCTGAGAGGGACTCCATGAAGGAATATATCAACGAGTCCCTCGACTCTGGTATTATTCGTCCCTCCACGTCTCCCGTCGGTGCAGGTTTCTTCTTTGTTTCAAAGAAAGATAAGACTTTACGTCCCTGCATCAACTATCGCGCTTTGAACAACATCACTGTAAAAAACAAATATCCACTCCCTTTAATCAATTCCCTACATGAACAGTTGCAATCCGCCACTATTTTTACCAAATTAGATTTAAGAAATGCCTACCACCTCGTTCGCATAAGAGAGGGCGACGAGTGGAAAACAGCATTTAAAACACCCCTCGGCCATTTTGAATATTTAGTTATGCCTTTTGGTTTAACAAATGCCCCCACGGTTTTTCAGGCCCTTGTAAACGACGTTTTGCGCGACTTCATCGGCGATTTTGTGTTTGTCTACTTAGATGATATCCTTATTTTTTCCCGTGACCCCGCTCTGCATGTGGAACAGGTAAGGAGGGTTCTCCAGAGGTTACTGGAGAACCAGTTATTTGTTAAGGCCGAGAAGTGCCAATTTAATGTCTCCTCGGTTCCCTTCCTTGGTTTCATTTTTGGGGAAGGCCACTGCAGGACCGACCCAGAAAAGACTAAAGCTGTGGTCGAGTGGCCTAGACCCGAGTCCAGGAAACAATTGCAACGCTTCCTGGGCTTCGCAAACTTTTATAGACGCTTTATTAAAAATTATAGTCGAGTGGCTGCCCCTCTTTCTCAGCTCACCTCCACCTCCAGACCGTTTATCTGGTCGCCTGAGGCTGAAACTGCTTTCTTTAAATTAAAGACTTTATTTTTGTCTGCACCCATCCTCTCTCACCCTGATCCACGCAGACAGTTTATCTTGGAGGTTGACGCTTCAGATACTGGGGTAGGGGCGGTGCTGTCTCAACGATCCTTGGAGGACAACAAGGTCCATCCCTGCGCTTTCTTTTCTAAACGCTTATCCCAAGCAGAGCGAAACTACGACGTGGGAAACCGTGAACTCTTGGCAGTTAAGCTGGCACTGGAGGAATGGCGGCACTGGCTGGAGGGCACGGAGACCCCGTTTTTGATTTGGACTGACCATAAAAACTTAACTTATCTGCGGGACGCTAAACGCCTGAACCCCCGCCAGGCACGTTGGTCACTGTTTTTCACCAGGTTCAACTACGTTCTTACCTTTAGGCCCGGCTCCAAGAACGTCAAGCCGGACGCACTGTCCCGCCAGTTCGCCCCCCCTGACAACACGGAGACCGAGGAAACCATCCTTCCCTCCACCTGCATCATTGGGGCCCTCACGTGGCCCATCGAAGAGGAGATCCGGGAGGCCTGGAAGGTGGAACCAGACCCTGGTGGTGGCCCCCCTGGAACCTTGTTCGTGCCTACTGCTCTACGCCCAAAGGTACTACACTGGATTCACAATGTCAAACTCTCATGTAATCCAGGTTCCACCCGCATGATCTCCCTGGCCAGGACTCACTTCTGGTGGCCAGCCATGTCTGCGGATATTCGAGAGTTCGTTGCTGCCTGTCCCACGTGCGCCCGCAATAAGACGGGCACCCAACCCCCCTCCGGCCTCCTGCAACCTCTGCCCACCCCGAACCGTCCGTGGTCCCACGTCTCGATGGACTTTGTTACCGGTCTCCCACCCTCTGAAGGTAACACAGTCATTTTAACCATAATCGATAGCTTTTCCAAAGCGGTTCACTTCATTCCTCTGTCCAAGCTCCCCTCTGCAATGGAGACGGCGCACCTGCTGACGCAGCACGTGGTCCGACTGCACGGTATCCCCTCAGACATCGTGTCGGACCGTGGACCACAGTTCGTGTCCCAGGTTTGGCGCTCTTTTTGCAGGACATTGGGAGCCACCACCAGTCTCACCTCGGGCTACCACCCACAGTCGAATGGCCAGGCTGAACGGGCCAACCAAGAACTGGAATCCATCCTGCGCTGCATGGCAGAGAAGGACCCGTCAGCCTGGAGTCACCATTTGGCTTGGGTTGAGTACGCCCACAACACCCATCGCTCCACCGCCACCGGCCTGTCTCCTTTCTAAGCCTCCTTAGGCTACCTACCTCCTCTGTTCCCCGGCCAAGAGGTGGACTGCGCGGTCCCCTCCGTGCAACATCATTTCCGACGGTGCCGCAGGGTCTGGCGCCAGGTGCGGTCCGCACTCCTCCGCACGGCCGCCCAGATGAAGAAAGCCGCTGACCGTCAACGTTCCTCGGCCCCTCTCTACCAGGTGGGCCAAGAAGTGTGGCTGTCCACCCGGGACATTCCTCTCAAGGACACCCCCCGAAAGATGGCTCCACGCTTCATCGGCCCATTCCCCATCACCCAGCTCATCGGCCCCTCTGCGGTGAGGCTGCAGCTCCCTAGGACCATGAGGATCCACCCGACCTTCCATGTGTCCCAGGTCAAGCCAGTCCTCACCAGCCCTCTGTGTCCTCCCTCTGACCTCCCTCCTCCACCCCGCCTGATCGACAACCACCCTGCGTTCACGGTCTGATCCATCCGCGACGTGCGACGCAGGGGCCGAGGATTCCAGTACCTCGTCGATTGGGAGGGGTACGGTCCTGAGGAGAGGTCATGGATCCCCCGATCCTTCATCCTCGACCCCAGCCTCATCACCTCCTTCTTCAGGGATCATCCCGACAAGCATCTCAGGTCACCTGGAGGCGATTCTTGAGGGGGGGTACTGTAAGAGTACCACTGCCTGCAGCTCCTCCTCCAAGATGGCCGCTAATTAATCACACCTGACGGCCATCAGACTGAGGAGGCTCTCCTACTACAAAAGGCTGCAGTCCAGTGCTACTCTTCGCTGGAGCATATCACCTTCCATGGTAGTTGTGCTTCAAGCCTTTTAGGCTTAGTCTCTCCAGTACTAACCTTGTTCTCTTGTTCCTAGTTATCCTGATTCCTCGGCTTGTTCAAAGGACCCCTCGTGATCCTTTGATTCCTGACTCCTCGTGTCCTGTTCTTGGTTCCCTGGATCTCCTCGTGACCTGTTCTTGGTTTGCTGACCCTCTTGGGTCTCTCCTTGGTTTAACCTCTCCTGCGCCTGGATCCCTTTTGCCTGGTGCCTCTAATCTGGCCAGTGCCTGCCCTGCCAGCCGCTGGACTCTCTCTCTGGAGCTCCCCGGAGGACTGGAACCCACCTCTGGATCAAACTGTAAGAGATTCACAGAAAACAATCTTTTCAACTATTTGGAACTTTGCCTCGTCCTGACTGTCCTCCTCTAACTCCTCCAGGAGCTGCAGAGGAGCTGTACCAGAACTGTTGTCTTTTCACTTGTAAATAAACACCGTTTCTTTTGTATTCCACCTGAGTCTGTCTCGTTCCGGGTCTCGTACAAATCTGGGTTCCCCTCGGTTACGACAATCTCCAGGCCAGCGGTCACTCTTTCAAGGATGAAGATGTGCACATCCTGGACAGAGAGGAACGATGGTTTGAGAGAGGAGTAAAGGAGGCCATCTTTGTGAAAAGAAATCGTCCATCATTAAACAGGGGTGGAGGCCTCCGGGTTCAACTGTCCCCCTCTTACAATGCTGTGATTGCTAGTATCACTCAGCCCTCTGTGAATAGTAAACAGCCATCAGTGTGCTAATGATCCATTGTTAGGCTGATGGTCCTTCTTGAACATGTGATCAGCTGGTTTTGGTTGTCAGCAGCAAACTGGTTGATCCACTCTGAGAAGGTGCTATTTAAGAGACTGAGCTGAAAACAGCACCTCAGACTGAGGAAGTCTCTTGGATGAGAGATGAAACGTTTTTATATTTTTTTGCTTTGTGTTGTTTTGTTTTTTTTTGAATGTCCAGAGGACCAGATTGAACTTTTTTGGATGCCCACTATAAGATTTAGCAAAAAGGAAAGTCTTAAGACTAGTTTTAAACTGGATAATGTGTCAGCCTCACAGACAGAGATTGGAAGTTGGTTCCACAAGAAAGGAGCCTGATAACCGAAAGATCTGCCTCCCATTCTGTTTTTATAAATTGTCATCAGTATAACAATGAAAATTTGTCCTAATGGAAGCATATTTAAAGTAAAGAGTATTGGCCCAAGAACTGAGCCCTGAGGAACTCCATGACTAACTCTGGTGTATGAAGAAGATTTATTATTTACATTTACAAACTAGAATCTATCAGATAGATATGATTTAAACCATTTTAGAGCTGTTCCTGTAATCCCAATATCATTCAAGCATATGTAGTAAAATATTGTGATCAACCATATCAAATGCAGCACTGAGGTCTAACAGGACCAGTATAGACACAAGTCCATTGTCTGAAGCCATGAGAAAATCATTAGTTACTTTTACTAGTGCTGTTTCTCCATCCATCCATCCATCCATCCATCCATCCATCCATCCATCCATTTTCTTCCGCTTATCCGGGGTTGGGTCGCGGGGGTAGCAGCCTAAGTAGGGAGGCCCAGACTTCCCTCTCCCCAGCCACTTGGGCCAGCTCTTCCGGGGGAATCCCGGGGCGTTCCCAGGCCAGCCGAGAAACATAGTCCCTCCAGCGTGTCCTGGGTCTTCCTCTGGGCCTCCTTCCGGTGGGATGTGTCCGGAACACCTCACCAGGGAGGTGTCCAGAAGGCATCCTAAACAGATGCCCAAGCCACCTCAACTGGCTCCTCTCGACGTGGAGAAGCAGCGGCTCTACTCTGAGTCCCTCCCGGATGATCGAGCTTCTCACCCTGTCTCTAAGGGAGAGCCCAGACACCCTGCTGAGAAAACTCATTTTGGCCGCTTGTTCCAAGATCTCATTCTTTCGGTCACAACCCAAAGCTCGTGACCATAGATGAGGGTGGGAACGTAGATCGATCGGTAAATTGAGAGCTTCGCTTTTTGACTCAGCTCTCTCTTCACCACGACAGACCTGTACAGCGCCCGCTTCACTGCAGACGCTGCACCTATCCGCCTATCGATCTCACGCTCCATTTTTCCCTCATTCGTGAACAAGACCCCAAGATACTTGAACTCCTCCACTTGGGGTAGGACCTCCTCCCTGACCCGGAGAGGGCACTCTACCCTTTTCCTGCTCAAGACCATGGCCTCAGATTTGGAGGAACTGATCTTCATCCCGGCCGCATCGCATTCGGCTGCGAACCGCTCCAGCGAAAGCTGTAGATCACGATCTGATGAAGCCAATAAGACCACATCATCTGCAAAAAGCAGAGACGCAATCCTAAGGCCACCAAAACGGATCCCCTCAACACCTTGGCTGCACCTAGAAATTCTGTCCATAAAAGTTATGAACAGAATCGGTGACAAAGGGCAACCTTGGCGGAGTCCAACTCTCACCGGGAACAAGTCCGACTTACTGCCGGCGATGCGGACCAGGCTCTGACACCAGTCATACAGGGACCTAACAGCCCGTATCAAAGGGCCCGGTACCCCATACTCCTAGAGTACCCCCCACAGGTACCCGAGGGACGCGGTCGAACACCTTCTCCAAGTCCACAAAGCACATGTAGACTGGTTTGGCAAACTCTCACGCACCCTCCAGGACCCTGCTGAGAGTGTAGAGCTGGTCCAGTGTTCCACGGACAGGACGAAAACCACACTGTTCCTCCTGAATCCGAGGTTCAACTATCCGACGGACCCTCCTCTCCAGAACCCCCGAATAGACCTTACCAGGGAGGCTTAAGAGCGTGATTCCCCTGTAGTTGGAACACACTCTACGGTCCCCCTTTTTGAATAGGGGGACCACCACCCCGGTCTGCCAATCCAGGGGAACTTCCCCCGATGTCCATGCAATATTGCAGAGTTGCGTAAGCCAACACAACCCTACAACATCCAGAGCCTTAAGGAACTCTGGGCGGATCTCATCTACCCCTGGGGCCCTGCCACCGAGGAGCTTTTTAACCACCTCGGTGACCTCAGCACCAGAGACTGGAGGGCCCGACCCAGAGTCCCCAGGCTCCGCTTTCTCAGTGGAAGACTTGCCGATGGGATTGAGGAGGTCTTCAAAGTATTCCGCCCACCGACCCACAACATCCCGAGTTGAGGTCAGCAGCATACCACTCCCACTATAAACAGTGTTGGTGGCATACCGCTCCCCCCCCCCCCCCCCGAGACGCCGGATGGTGGACCAGAATCATCTCGAAGCCGACTGCTGTTTCTGTGCTATGATAAGCTCTAAACCCTGACTGAAACTCTTCAAACAGATTATTTCTTTGTAGATGTTCACACAACTGACCTGCAACTATTTTCTCTAGAATTTTTGAGAGGAAAGTTAGATTAGATATAGGTCTATAGTTGGCCAGAATTTCTGAATCAAGGTCAGACTTCTTAAGTAAAGGTTTAATTACAGCAACCTTAAAGTGCTGTGGTACATAACCACATAACCAAAGCCAAATTAAGTAGATCCAAAATGTGGACATTAATTAGGGGAAATACCTCTTTAAACAGTCTGGTTGGGATGGGATCTAGCAGGCATGTGGATGGTTTGGATGAGGTTATTATTTTTGACGATTCAGAGAGCTCAACAGGACAAAAACTGTCTAAACATAAATCAGGTTCTAGTAAAATTTTTAAAGTTGTCTCATTTGACAGGGGACTAGAGATAGTAGAAGGAAAGATGGTTTGAATTTTCTCTCTAATTGAAATCATTCTATTTATAAAGAATCTCATGACGTCATCACTACTTATAGTTGTAGGGATACATAGTTCAACAGAAATGGGACTTTTAATTATTCTAGCAATAGTACTAAACAGAAATTTAGGGTTATTTTTATTCTCATCAATTAAAGATGAATAATATAAAGTTCTAGCTTTACAGAGAACTTTTTTACATGTTAGCAGACTATCTTTCCAAGTTAAATAAAATTCTTCAACATTAGTAGAGCGCCATTTTCTCTCCTGGTTTCTAGATGCGCAGCACGGTGGCGCAACTGGTAGAGCTGCTGCCTCTCAGCGAGCAGGTCCCTGGTTCAAACCCCGGTCCAGGGGCCTTTCTGGGTGGAGTTTGCATGTTCTCTCCGTGCATGCGTGGGTTTTCTCCGGGTACTCCGGTTTCCTCCCACAGTCCAAAAACATGCATGTTAGGCTGATTGGTAACTCTAAAAATTGTCCCTAGGTGTGAGTGAGAGAGTGAATGGTTGTTTGTCTCGTTTGTCTCTATGTGGCCCTGTGATGGACTTGCGACCCGTCCAGGGTGTACCCCGCCCCTCGCACAGTGATTGCTGGACATGGGCACCAGCGACCCCCGTGACCCAAAAATGGAATAAGCGGGTAAAGAAAATGGATGGATGGATGGATGGATGGTTTCTAGATGCCTGCTTTAAAGTACGTAACTCAGAATTGAACCAAGGAGCCAGTTTCCTCTGATTGATTACTTTTTTTTTCAGTGGAGCAATTTTATCAAGTGAAGTTTGCATTGAAGTTGTAAGATGATCAACTAGATGATCTAAGTCATTGTTCTCTTATGCATTACTCTGCAAGACAGAGGAAAACATTGATGGAAGAGATTGTTTAAATTTGGTTACAGCATTTTCTGATAAGCACCTGCTGAGATGAAATTTACTCTCAGTGATTGTGTAGTCATTTAATGTAAACTCAAAGGTTATTAAAAAATGGTTGGACAGAATATGATTTTGAGGAACTATTACCATAGGTCAGAACTAAATCAAGAGTATGATGATAAGAATGAGTAGATGTGCGGACATTTTGGGTAAAACCAAATAACTCTATTAAATTATTAAAGACTATGCTTAAGCTTTCACTTTCAACATCAACATGAATATTGAAATCACCCATTATGAGGATTTTATCAGTATTTAATGGTGTCAGTTAATAATTCTGAGAATTCAGACAAAAACTGAGAGTAAGCACCTGGTGGACGATATATAACAACTAGTAAAAACGGCTTTTCTGATTTCCATTTTGGATGAGAAAGACTGAGGGACAGTGATTCAAAAGCATCATAACTAATAACTGGTTTGGCATTAATCAATAATCCTGACTGAAAAATAGAAGCTACTCCTCCACCTCGGCCAGTTGTTCTAGGAACATGAAAATTTAAATAATTAACAGGAGTGGATTCATTTATACTAACAAAATCCTCCCGTTGTAGCCAAGTTTCTGTCCGACAGAATAAATCAATATGATGATCAGTTATCAGTTCATTAACTAACAGGGATTTAAAGGAAAGAGATCTGATGTTCAATAATCCACATTTAATTATTTTATGATTTTGCTCTGGTAAAGTAACTGTGTTTATTTTAATCAGATTTTTATGGTTTATATTTTTAGATCTTCTGCCTGTTTGACCCACAAATTTATTACAGTGTGATTTTAAACAACATGTCACCTGCAAATGGCTGGCATTCCTAGCAAGCCAAACTGCAGTGCTCAGAGGCTGTAAGCCATGGGTACCTCTAGTTTCCAAATTAAAAGTTGTGGATATTCCCTCTCCTGGGCTGGGACAGGCTTACTAGTAGCTTTGGAGTTGGCAGTTCTTTTTGTTACAATGTCCAGTTTTTCTTGAAAAGCTTGTCATTAAAAAGATGTTGCAAAAATAACTGCAACCATTGACTGTGACGTCACAAGCGCCGCAGCATGGCCGCACTGATGGGAGCTCCGCTTTGCCTCGATCCTTTTTTGTTCCTGTTGCTCTTGTTTAAACCTTTTCTTTTATGCCTACACTGCACACCCACACTACGCGTATGACCGTGACACACTTGTGGAATTTTGTGTGTTGCTGCCTTGCCATCCAGCCATTGTGGTTCAGTTCCCCCCCAGCCTTGGGCTCAGGCTCTGGCCTGTCATGGTTGCCATCTCCATGATCTTCCATCCGCCTGCATGGACCGCACTTTGCAGACCTGTTTGGCTCCGCGGGTAAAAACCTTGGATGTTCTCTGTCTGCTGGATCCAGTTATGGAGGGCAGTCTGGGTGGGCAGCTGCTGCAGTCCTTATTATCATCAAGCTGCTAGCAGTCCTGCTAACGCTTCTAACAAGATCCTCCATCTGCCTGCATGGACCGAACTCTACGGACCTGTTTGGTTCTGTGGGAAAACCTTGGATGTTCTCTCTCGGCCAGACTTGGTTCTGGACTGCGGTCTGTGAGGGAAGCCGCTGCGGTCATTATTACCATCAAGCTGCTGACCGGACTTGCTAACAAGACCTGCTAACGCTGCTAACAGGATCCTCCATCTGCCTGCACGCAGTTCGGACCCGTTCGGTTATGCGGGGAAACCTGGGATGTTCTCTGTCTGAATGACCTGGTTCTGGCCTGCGGTTTGTGAGGGCAGTTGCTGTGGTTCTTATTACCATCAAGCTGCTGACTGGATCTGCTAACAAGATCACACCGCTAACAGAACAGAACCATGATGGTGAAAGAAACTCACTGCTAACCGAATCACCGATGTAGATGTATTGCTTTTTCAACTTTGGTGTCTTTTTTTTGTAGTATTTTTGGTAAGTTTTTAGTATTTTAGTAATTTTTTTAGTATGTTTTGCAGTACAGTATTTTTGCTGCACACTTATTTTCTTGTTTTTGTTTTTTTGGCTTAAGACTTTCCTTTTTGCTAAATCCTATAGTTAGGGTCGGCTTGGGTTTCCTGAGCTGTCCCTTAGTTATGCTGCTATAGGCTTAGACTGCTGGAGGCCAAACTGACCACAATTTTCACTCTACTACTGTCTTTACTTACTCTGCTCAACCTGTTTTGTATTTGTAATTATTTTTTCTATCCTTAACATGTGTTTTTTTGTCTTTCAGATACACCTGGACCTATACCTGGACCTACCATTCTGTGTTCGTCTGTCTCTCCTTCCTGTCCTCTCAACCAGCCAGTCAAAGCAGATGGCCACTTGTCCTGAGCCTGGTTCTGCTGGAGGTTTCTTCCTTTTAAAAGGAAGTTTTTCCTTTCCACTGTTGCCACTGTGCTTGCTCAGGATGGGAGACTGCAACGAAGCCAAGATTCAACTTGTCTGCTGGATTCCTTAGATAGAGAACTTTACTAATTGGCTTTTATGTATGTGAATGTTTCTGTAAAGTGCCCTGAGACAACTTTGTTGTGATTTGGCTCTATATAAATAAACTGAATTGAATTGAATTGAATTGGCGACGAGTCGAGATGGTTCTTCTCGTACTAAACATTTCACTGCATTGTTGCCCTAGTGTTGATTTTGCATATGACAAATAAACCAAACCGGAGTGAACCAAATACATTTCTTCTCCTCCTTTAGCAAAATTTGTTGAAAAATAAGCTACTCTTTCACAACAATATACATAGTTCAGTAAAACTGTAGTTCAGCAAAACTTGTGAAATGCTTGTAATTATGCCCAAGTACTGTATATCATAGAAACATCTGACAAAAGATCTAAAAACACTAAAGCAGAAACTGTTTGAAAACCAGTACTCGAGTCATTCCAAAACCCTTTGGCGATAGGTATACATTGAACATTTAAAGTGTTGCAAATCATTAAAGGTACTTGCATCAGGTTTAAATGGTGGTTCTACCAGTCCTGCCTCCAGCATTCGGAAGTTGATTTGTTTAAAGAAGGAATGAGTCTTCACTTCTTTCCCTCCTGAACTCTGGCAACCCAGCCGTTGTGTTGGATCCTTGGTCAACAGCTACAACAAAGTGAACATGTTAATACCTCAAAGAAAATAGACAGTATTTTTTTCCAGTGCACACTAGCAGTTCATAGCATGTATGTACAAGCAGTTCCAGGATCATAGTGATGTCAGTCAGACAACTTTATTAATCTGACTATATTTCATCTGTAGCCTACAAGTCCTCATTTGCTTCTAACATGGCAAAGAACAAATTATTTTTTTTATACATGTTCAAAAACGGGATAAACTCCCCACTAAATAACAAACTCTGCACATCTCTAAAACATGTACAGGTACTGTATTAAAATTAATATCATCCATGTTTGTGCCCTAAAATCAGAAGCAATAGATTTTGAAAAAAAAAAACCAACTCTCATCTTTAAGGTCAGGCTGCAGAAGCAATACATCCAGGAGGGAAGCCCCATCCCTCTCCGCTGAGCTTCTCTCCTAGGAATCCCAAGGTGTTTTCAGGCCAGAGATATCTTTGAGATTGATCCCTCTAATGGGTTCTTGGTTTCCCTGAGTATCCTACCAATGAAATGTGCTTTGAAAACTTCCAGAAGGAGGCTTTCAGAAGGTATCTTAATCAAGTCTCAGCTCCGTTTTTCACTAGAACAGACTAGAACAATACCCTCATTACTGGGGATGACATCCTGATTTGTCAGTCAATCTACCGCTTCATCTTGCTATCACTCATGAACAAGGACCTCAGATACTTGAACGTCTCAACTTGAGGCAAACAATTACCACTTTATTGTGTTAAATATTCACATGATCTTTGGGCTAAGGGGAGGGGTCAGTCTAAGAGCATTTGAAGATGTTGATGAAGGAAGACCATGGGAAACATGCTAACTTGCCTTGAACAGGGAAACTAAGGCACCTCATTGAGCCAGACCTGAGAGGTATCTCACTGTTGAGCACCTGGTAGCTGAGCCTTAGTTCTAGGAGTCTGGTTGTGTCAAGGCTGTAAAGTCTTCATGGGAAAGTAGTCAAGGTCGAGAGGTGGCAGGCAATGGTGGAGCTCTACACATACTGACATCTGGTGTCATGAACTGGCATTATGTACATGAAATGTCCTTTGTTGACCCCACTTGGCAATCAGATTTTTGGTAAATCAGCCTTAAACTGAGGATCGAACACCTTATATTTCACACTTTCAACCTATGATTAATGTTTATATTGAGTGTGTCTTTAGTCCACCTAAAAATTAGTGATCAACTCCTTTTTCTCTGATACATTTATATCAATCATTTGAAAAAAAAAAGTGGTAAGCATTTTATAGCCTGAGCCTGAGCTGTGTCATCAGAAAAATAATTGAATTACCTTTCTGAGACACTGAAGCTTTCTAAGTATATGTTGTAACCTTGGAATTAACCTACAGTATAGTTAAATGCCTGCTAGTTATGATCCCATTCACTCAAACCTGCTGTACTTTGTTAGTAGGGCTATCTAAAAGCTGGCAGGGTAAGAGTGTAGTCAATTCAAAACTACCGTACTTGATTGTTGTGACTACAGATACACATTTTGGGAAATAAATACGGTATTTTCTAATTAAACAGGTATTTTCTTGGGTTTTGCTGCCAGGACAAGTAACCTGTCTGCTTTAGATACTGTTGTTATGAGTTAAGCACTTTGTTTTGTGGAACTAACCTTACTGCAGAGGTCTTTAGCTTCCACACTGAACTTGTTACTGTAGTCTTCATTGACTGTTTGTATTCTTATCTCCATCTCTGAGGAGTTAGGACGTTCCCTCTTGTCCCTGAATGGAGACTGACCTGCAATCATCTCATAAATCAGACAGCCCAGACCCCACCAGTCTACACTTGTACCATATTTCTTTTTGCCGAACACTTCAGGAGCTGTAAACAAAATGGAGAGAAAAAAAAAAACATTGTTAAAGCTCTGAATGTCGATTTAGTCTAAACAAAAAAGTAATCCAAGATCAGCTCTGGGTTTTTCATTGTATTTTATCAAAGTAGACTGCTAAGACTATTTTGGCTAAAAATGATTGAATTACTTGGTCGTATACAATAAATTGTAGTTTATTTATAAAGGAGTTTCTGTAAAGAAACTGCTTTGGACGGTCTCCAAGCAATCTGCCAGAACTCTTGCCCCGGTTTGGACAGTCTCTTGACTGTCCGCCCAACTCTTGCTCCTGTGCGATCCCCTGACCGTCCACCTGAACTTTTGTGTTTTTTGTATGTGTTTAGGTCCCAGGCTTATCCTGTCAGTTTTTTTTCGTTGATCCTTGTGTTCTTCGTGCCCTCCACCCTGTTTTCCCCCTTTCCTCCTACCCATATTGGGTAGAGTGTTTTGGAACATCAGGGGCTGTGGGAGGTACTGTGGGGTTTCTGGGTTTTGTCATGTCTTTTCTGTATCCTCGTGATTTATGCACTCCCCAGTGTTCCCCATCCTTGTGGTTCAGTTCCTGTCTCACCTGTGTCTAATTCTAATCACTCCAGGTGTTTGTCTTTCTATCTCGTTGGTGTCTGTATTGTCCTTGTGTCTTTTCTTTTGTCTATGGATTGTCCTATGAAGGCTTCATGTTCTGTCTCCCTCTGTGCCTCCTCGTCTACTCACTGAAAAAAGTAAGTCTGCTGCCCCGTCAGCTTTTGTTTTGTTGTGTAAATAAATTAGTTCATGATTCTACTTCTGAATCTCTGTTGTCTGCCTGCACCTAGGTTCAACACCAGATACCGCAGAAACATGATAGATACCGGCTCTTTGATACCAATTTGAACTCAGTTTACAGTTGTAAAAAATAATTTACCAAATTTAATAAATTCTTAATTTACTGTCAAAAAAGACTACAAGATGTCAGGAGTGGTTTTGGAGTAGAACCCAGTGGTGCAGACAGCACTCAGAACCAGGGAGGAAAATAAGAAGCACTTTAATGAATATAAATAATAAGCTGTTGTGGCAGCAAAACACTTACATGGCTGAATGCACACGAGGGAATAACCAGAGACTCGGGGGGGGGGGGGGGGGGGAACCAGACGAAGACCAGACGATGCCCAGATAACAAGTAACACAAAGACACAGACATATACACATGAGTAACAAGGCACAATCACACACAGGACAGGACACGTAGGTGAAAACAATCAGGATAATCTACATGGAAACCAGGGAGTGTAAGGATGGGGACCAGAGGGAGCCATCCTTACAGTACCCTCTCCACAAGGATGCCCCCTGGCTTCCCCAGAAAGCCCACCCCAAAAGACTAGGGTGGGCAGAGGGAGGAACTGAAAGGATGGAGGGCATGAGGAAAACACAAGGACAAGAAACCTAAAACTGACAGGAAAGCAGCCTGGGAAGTAGACATAGATAAGGCACATGGAAAAGAGTCTAAGTAGGTGGGTAGGAGCCCACCCAGCCTATGACAACATTTCGGGAGTAGCGGCCAGGAAACCACCCATCATGGAACCATGGTTCAGGTGGTCGACCGTGAGTTTGTTCATTAAATGGACGTGGCTCTGGTGGGTGGCCAGGAGGCCATTCAGCACATGGCAGAAGTTCTGGTGGGTGGCTGTCCGGCATGGGGCAGAAGCTCAGGTGGGCGGGTGGGAGGCCATCCAGTACATGGCGCAAGTTCAGGTGGGTGGCCGATGGTGACGTTCACTCTGAGAGTCCTTGACCATCTAGCACAGGGAGAAAGGAGTTGAGGAACCATCAGTTCTGTAGCTGGCATGGTGACCCAAGAGGCTGCAGCTGCTATGGAACACCCCATGAAAGACGTGGAAACCTCAGGGGCCGACATGGAACACTCAAGAGCTGGCATGGAACACTCAGGGGCTGGCGTGGAGACCTCTGTGGTCAGCATGGAGACTCCAGGGCAACAGGCTTGAGAGGGGTCCTCCAGGACCCTCTCGTAACAACAGGCATAAGGGGAGTCCTCCAGGACCCCCTCAGAATGGCAGGCACGGGTAGCATACTCCAGGACCCCCTTGAAATGGCAGACATGGGGGACGTCCTTCAGGACCCCCTCGGAACAGCAGACGTGGTGAGGTCTTGGGGCCAGACCTCACAGCAACACAGGAAGGAGATAAGCTAGGAGGATTCTGGTACAGATTTTTAAGTCTTGACTTTCAGCAGTATCTGGAAGAATTTAGAGATTAGAATCAAGTTTGGTTTAGACAAAAGCAGTGTCTCCATGATGAAGAATGCATTGTGTCTAAAACGACAGTCTGGGTTGATGGAGGCGGCAACATAAAGATCCTGAAGCTGTTTGGAAACAGCAGTGACGTCATCAGACATATTAACAGAGAAGCCCTCTGTGGACATTGTTGACTCTGCAGATACAGGACTCTCTGAATCAGAATCAGAATAAACTTTATTGTAATTGCACCGAGGTACAACGCGAATATGTACGTACAGTCGTCCAAAAGATAGGCGGAGTGCACAAAGCTGCAACTGTAGAAAGCGTGGCCATTTTTATCCTTATCAGATAATAATCTTAGATAGGAAAAGGGGTAGAAACATGAGGGTAGATAGTGGTATTACAAAAAAGATCTTTCACATCTTGTCTATCAGGACACGATTTGAGACATCAAAAAACTCTACCAGCAAGCACAATTAAAACATGATTACATTTGCATTTGACATCAAGGTGTTGAGATTTGTCCATGAGCGTTTTTCAGATCAGCCACAGTTTCTGAAGATGTTGTTTCAGCAGACAGTTCTGATAAGCTTGGACAGGGAGGTGTGGGGGGCGGGGGTGGGGGGGGGGTAGATGAAGCTTTTGTCCTTGGGTTCTCATGTCCCAGGAGAAATTGATAGTCGGCCTGTCTCACGAACATTTACACGAACGTAAAAAATGCATACAAAGCCGAACCCCGCCCCCACCTAGGACTGTCAGACCACATCTCAATCTTCCTGGCTCTTGCTTACATGCCCCCGCTGAGACGCTCCAGACCGGTACAAAAGAAAGTTAAATGTTGGAGCCAGGACAGTGGCCCCATACTGAGAGATTGTTTTGATCGAACAGACTGGCAGGTTTTCAGAGAAGCTGCTGAAAATGGAGGTTCGCTTGATCTTGACCAATACACATCCTCAGTACTGGGTTACATTAGTACATGTACTGACACAGTCCCCACTATCAGAAATGTTAAAAGCTACCCAAACAGAAAACCTTGGCTGAATGCAGAGGTGCGTACCCTGCTGGAAGCCAGGAACACTGCCTTCAGGTCTGGAAACTCAGAGGAGCTGAGTAGGACAAGAAAAGAGCTGGTTGCTGGTATTAAGAGGGCCAAGGCCACATATGCAAAGAGGATCGAGGGTCAATTCATCTCACAAGACCCTCGGAGCATGTGGAGGGGCATTAAGTGCATAACAGATTATAAAGGAAGGAGTGAACAATGCCCCAAAGACCCATCTCTGCCTGATGCCCTCAACAAGTTCTATGCACGCTTTGAAGACCCGAACAGACCACCCAGCACCAGACTCACCTCGCCACCGGATGAAGAGCATCTCAGCGTGACCTCAGCCGAAGTAAGGAGTACCTTCAGGAGGATTAATCCGCACAAAGCAACTGGCCCAGACAACATCCCCGGAAAAGTGTTGAAGGAATGTGCTGATCAGCTCTGTGAGGTGCTGGCAGACATCTTTAACACCTCACTTACCCTGGAGACAGTTCCCACCTGCCTGAAGACTGCCACCATCATCCCAGTCCCAAAAAGCTCTACAGTGACTGGTCTGAATGACTATCGGCCAGTGGCCCTCACCCCGATAGTCGCTAAATGCTTCGAAAAACTGGTCATGACTCACATCAAAACAACCATCAACATCAACGAGGACCCTCATCAGTACGCATACCGTGAGAACCGATCAACAGAGGATGCAATCTCCTCTGTGGTCCATACTGCGCTCAACCACCTGGAGCAGAAAAACTCTTACGTCCGTATGCTCTTTGTGGACTTCACATCCGCCTTCAACACCATGATCCCCCAAACCCTGATGGACAAACTATCCACACTAGGACTAAGCCCCTCCATCTGCAACTGGGTACTAGACTTTTTAACAAACAGACCACAGTTAGTGAGGATCCACAACCTCTCCTCCTCCACCATAACCCTCAGCACTGGCTCTCCTCAGGGATGTGTGTTGAGCCCCCCTCTGTTTACTCTGCTCACATATGATTGTGCAGCTACCCATCCAGGCTGTCACATTGTAAAGTTTGCAGATGATACAGCGGTGGTGGGATGCATCACAAACAATGATGAGTCCAGCTACAGGCAAGAGGTGGAACACCTGGAGAGCTGGTGCAGAGAGAATAACCTTCACATCAATGTGAAGAAGACAAAGGAGATGATTGTGGACTTCAGAAGGAACAAAAACACCTACATCCCCCTGAACATAAGAGGATCTGCGGTGGAAGTGGTCTCCAGCTACAAGTACTTGGGTGTACACATGAATGACAACCTCAGCTGGAGCAACAACACCACCAGCCTGATCAAGAAAGCTCATCAGAGACTCTATTTCCTCAGACGGCTGAGGCGAGCTGGTCTGGGAAGCTCAGTCCTCACCTCCTTCTACAGGTGTGCAGTGGAGAGCATCCTGTGCTCGAGCATCAATGTGTGGCATGGAGGCTGCACAGCTGCAGAAAGAAAAGCTTTGCAGAGAGTGGTGAAGGCTGCACAGAAATCTGTTGGAATCAGTCTCCCCACCATCACAGACATCTACACCTCCAGATGCAGGAAGAGGGCCACCTGCATCATGAAGGACCCCACCCACCCAGCACACACACTTTTTGCCCCACTCCCCTCAGGAAGGAGGTTAAGGAGCATTAAGTGTAGAACCACTAGACTGAGGAACAGCTTCTACCCTGAGGCTGTTAGACTCATGAATCTCTAACCAGAATAATCACTGTGAAAAACCATATCATGTTGCTGCTGATCTGTTTCATGTTGCTGCTGATCTGTTTCAATGTTGATGTGTTCATGCGTGCACATCTGCTCACAGACTCATGTTCATGTTTGTGCTGATGTTCAATGTTTTATGTTATGAGTGCTTAGTGTATATTTAGTTGATGTTTTTCTTAGTTCATATCTTAGATGTTATTACTGTTTTTCTTATACATTTTATTGTCGGATGTAACTGGGACCCCGTGTACATAATTTCGCTCCACCACATGTACCACATGAGGTGCGAATGACAATAAAGATACTCTGACTCTGACTCTGACTCTGACTCCAAGGCCGTCGGGAGTCTGAAATAAGCTTGATTCTTGTTTTACTTCAGGCAGACAGATTACTTTTTTCTTCAGCTTTGAGTCCATCTGGGCGTTCTGGTTCCAAAAATGCCTAATTGTGGGATTCCATTCCACTGATCCATGCTATGAGTCTCCTTCAAGGTCAAACCCACCATGCTGATGAGTCCCAGAAGCCGCAGGTGGCCTGCGATTCTCAATCGCCTCCACCTTACAGTTAAGCTTGTAAACCAGACGATTCAAAGTTCCCACAGCGAGGACCAGTCCTTCACACTGACTCGGAAGCTTTTCCATGGCCGAAACTGCTGCCAATGTCTTCTTCAAAAGTCGATAAAACAGAGCCCCGCTGATGCCAAAAAGCAGAGTCCCTGCTATCATAATTCCAAATATATAAACGTCTTCAACATCCTCCTGAGTCAGGACTGAGAGACACATCATCTGCCACACTCCCCACAAATCCATGATGTACCCCACAGCGTGAGTCTCAGCTGGACAAGCCGGTTCTCCAGGACCTTGTCGCTTTGATGAAAAAATCTTATCAATAGAGTTGAACGCCCACGATACCAAATCCATAATCTTCTTAATTTATGTTCGGGAGATGAGACCCAGGCACTTCAGACAGACAGAGAGCAGAGCAGGAAGAAGGAAAAACGGGGGAGGAAAAAAAAGCTGCCACCTCGATCAGAGCCTGGGAGGAAAATACTGAGCCTGCGCACCCTTTAGGGAGGAAAATACTGAGCCTGTGCACCCTTTAGGTGAGTTGGCGCTCACGTTTGCTTGCGAGCCAGGCCGCTGCCTCGGAACTGAACACTCTTCCTCTCTTCCTCCTCCACTAGGAGGGGTTGTTATGGCCCCTGGCCTCTAGAGGCTGTGCAGTCTCTCTCTTTGTTTATGCAGATTCAGGTGTGGGAGCACACTCAGCTCACAGGGTGCCAGGAGGCTGCAGAACAGCAACACCATTGGACCAGCAAGAGATTGCCACACCAATCAGATGATGATGAGGTCCACCTGCACCCTATAAAAGGATCCTGGAATCATTCCTTCAATGGGGCAGTTTTAGGCAGAGTTTTTGTACAGCTGACCCCCACTTTGTTGTATATGGTAAATGGTAAATTGACTGTACTTATATAGCACCTTTCTATCTTATTTCAAGACACTCAAAGCACTTTACACTACAATCTGTGTCCTCATTTATCCATTCATACAGCACTCTACTAGATCTCTACAAAGCTAATTGAAGAAATCATTCTAATGAGACTAATCAGTTCTTTAGGTCACATTCAAACACTGATGGGACACACATCAGAGGCTATGAGGGGTTCAGTGTCTTGCCCAGGGACACTTCGGCATGTGACTGCTGGTGGATTTGAACCCCCAACTCTTGCATTGGAGGACGACTGCTCTTACCATTCAGCTACAGCTGCCCATCCTTTTGAGGAATGTTTTGGGGCAGTTTTAGGCAGACGTTTTGCACAGCTGACCCCCAATTTGGTTGTTGTAGCCTTTCGAGGACTGTTTGGGCAACTTTAAAGTATTTTGTACTCCTGATCCCTTTTTCCTCTGCTTAGTAGCTTGGTTTTGAGTTTGACTGGTTGTGTCAAATTTAGAAACTTGTACTTGGAAAGTTTTTTATGAACCTTTAATGTTGTTTTATTTGGGTTGTTTTGAGTCTGGACTGGACTGACTTGTTGGGTTATTTTTATTTTTGTTACTTAATTGTTGAGGCAGCATTTGACCCACTTTAGTATATTTTTTTGATATGTCCAAGTTTGTTGGGTCAACAAGTATTTGTCTGTGAAACATGTTTCTTTGTAATAAACCCCTTTTAAAATCAATCAACTCCATCTTTTATTTCTCTGGACACATTTTATGTTACACCCCCTGAGACCTTGAGGCGTAACAGGGGTGACAGGAGAATCTCCATTTCGGGGCTGTGGCATCTCCAGACGGGTTTGATCTGGAACCCACTCCAATGGATGATGGCCGCTTCTTCTTGAATTTGATTAATTTCTCTCCCCCACCAGGCGGTCCAATCGGTTCGAGTCATCTGCCTGCTGGGTTCCATTGATGGTCTGGGCATACTGTCAGGAGTGGTGGTTTTGGAGTAGAACCCAGTAGTGCGGGCAGAACTCAGAACCAGGGAGGAAAATAAGAAGCACTTTAATGAATTCAAATAATAAGTTGTGGCAGCAAAACACTTACATGGCTGAATGCACATGAGGGAATAACCAAAGACTCGAGGAAGGAAACCAGACGAAGACTAGACGATGCCCAGACAACGAGTAACACATAGACACAGACTTATATATACACACAAAGTAACAAGGCACAATCACACACACCTGGACAGGACACGTAGGTGCTGCTGATCTGTTTCATGTTGCTGTCTTCATTCATGCTCATCTGCTCACACAGACATATTCGTGCTACTGTTGGTCATATTGTTTTTATGCTATTAGTGCTTAGTGCATATTTAGTTGATGTTTTTTCAGTTCATATCTTAGATCTTATTGATATTTTTCTTTTACATTTTATTGTGGGATGTAACTGGGACCCTGTGTACATAATCTCATTCCACGACACAAGTGGTGTGTATGACAAATAAATCTCTCTGACTCTGACTGACAATCAGAATAATCTACAGGGAAACCAGGGTAGCGTTGCATTCGGGCCCAAAAAATCTGAATCCAAAAAGAGCTGAGAGGTGTTTGTCCTTTGATGGCCATAAAAAAGCCTTTAAACTCCGTTTCTGCCTGCATTCTTCTGAATTACTGAGACACACGGACAGCTCTGACACATGCGTCTGCTTTGGGATCTCACCTGTTTGAATCGTCAGCCACGCGTCCACTGAGTGCAGTGGCAGAATGAACGTCCATTTGGACGATGAAATGCTGCCTGGCAGTACAGTCCCATCTGAAGCATAACTGAACTTTGTACCTCATTCAAGGCCAGTCAGCTCGTGGTGAAATGGCCGCATGTGGCTGGTGAATGTATGGCAGGCCGTGTTATCATATAATTGGATCGCGGCTAATCCTGACCTAATTAAAAACCTGAGACCGGCCCGGCCCGCCCATTAATCACAACGGCCCGGCTCGGCCCTAATCCGAGCCGGTCCAGGCTGGGTTTCGGGTTCAGGTTAGAAATGACAGCTCTAAATCAGGGAGTGTAAGGATGAGTAATAGCCACAAGAGGGTGCCATCCTTACACAAGATTCCTAGCATGATCCTGAAGACCAACTGAGCAATAAGTAAGATGCTAACTTTACAAAAGTGTTAGGACTAAAAATTTGCATCCCAGACTAGCCATCCTGCATCTCATCTTTTTATTATTATTTATTATTACTCCAGGTTTAATAAATCTGTGTATTCTCTATATAATAATGAAATGAAATATGGTTTGTGCAGAAAAAACCCCAAAAGGAAGCATGTACAATATAAATACAAGGGCCCTAAGATGGATCTTGCAGGAACTCCACAGTTGACTGGGGCTACAGAGGGAGAGGTTTTTGAAATTAGAATGGAAGAATTTGTCAGATTTTTCTTAGTTGATACATTTAAGAACAGCACCATGAATCCCAACCAAATATAAGCTGTATACATACCCATGTAAAACAATGTGCCGACTCGACCTCCCACCAGTTTCCCCTCAGACAGTCTGACAGCCAAGCCCAGGTCAGAGATGCGGATGTGTCCTTCATGACAAATACAAAGCGAAATCCATTGAACTAGTCTCATGTTTGAGATTCTTAAGTGTTGTGACGCACTTTTTGTTTCCTCAACACCACCCCCTCTCCACCTCTCTCTGCTATACTTGTTCTTACGACTCATTTTCACACCACTCTAACCAGTAATGAATAAAGAAAAGCACACACGACAAGGGCCTTCAGGCAAAAATGAAGAAACAAATGTAGAAATGTGTATTAGGTAACACTTCACTTGCTTACCACAACCATTTTATTTCCTCAAACTGTTAGTCCAAGCTCTTTCCTCCTCAAGAAAAAGGTATGTGAATATAATGAATTATTCTAGTTGGCTACATGAGTGACTGTTTGGCAAGACTCCCAATCTGACAACTTGCAAAGCTAAAAATATCCACTTGATGTCTGACAAAAGTTTCCGCAGCAATGATTGGAATGTCAAGTTATTTTTGTACAAACCGGATTCCAAAAAAGTTGGGACACTAAACAAATTGTGCATAAAAACTGAATGCAATGATGTGGAGGTGCCAACATCTAATATTTTATTCAGAATAGAACACAAATCACAGATCAAAAGTTTAAACAGAGATAATGTATCATTTTAAGGGAAAAATCTGTTGTTTCCAAATTTCATGGCATCAACAAATCCCCAAAAAGTTGGGACAAGTCCATTTTTACCACTGTGTGGCATCCCCCCTTCTTCTTACAACACTCAACTGTCTGGGGACAGAGGAGACCAGTTTCTCAAGTTTAGAAATAGGAATGCTCTCCCATTCATGTCTAATACAGGCCTCTAACTGTTCAATCGTCTTGGGCCTTCTTTGTCGCACCTTCCTCTTTATGATGCGCCAAATGTTCTCTATAGGTGAAAGATCTGGACTGCAGGCTGGCCATTTCAGTACCCGGATCCTTCTCCTACATAGCCATGATGTTGTGATTGCTGCAGAATGTGGTCTGGCATTATGGTGTTGAAAAATGCAGGGTCTTCCCTGAAAGAGATGACGTCTAGATGGGAGCATATGTTGTTCTAGAACCTGAACATAGTTCTTTGCATTAATGGTGCCTTTCCAGACATGCAAGCTGCCCATGCCACAAGCGCTCATGCAACCACATACCATCAGTGATGCAGGCTTCTGAACGGAGCGTTGATAACAACTTGGGCTATCCTTGTCCTCTCTGGTCCGGATGACATGGCATCCCAGTGTTCCATAAAGAACTTCAAATCGTGGCTCATCTGACCACAGAACAGTCTTCCATTTTGCCACACTCCATTTTAAATGATCCCTGGCCCAGTGCAAATGTCTGAGCTTGTGGAGTTTGCTTAGAAATGGCTTCCTCTTTGCACTGTAGAGTTTCAGCTGGCAACGGTGAATGGCATGGTGGATTGTGTTCACTGACAATGCTTTCTGGAAGTATTCCTGAGCCCATTCTGTTATTTCCTTGACAGTGGCATTCTTGTTTGAGGTGCAGTGACGTTTAAGGGCCCGGAGATCACGAGCATCCAATAGAGTTTTACGGCCTTGACCCTTACGCTCAGTGATTGTTCCAGATTCTCAGAATCTTTTGATGATTTTATGCACGGTTGATGACGATAACTTAAAAGTCTTTGCTATTTCACGCTGGGTAACACCATTCTGGTATTGCTGCACTATCTTTCTGCACAACAATGGTGGAATTGGTGATCCTCTTACCATCTTGGCTCCTGAGAGACACTGACACTCTGAGAAGCTCTTTTTATACCAATCATGTTGTCAATTGACCTAATTAGTGTTAATTGGTCTTCCAGCTGTTCGTTATATGCTCAATTTCCTTTTTCCAGCCACTTATTGCTACTTGTCCCAACTTCTTTGGGATTTGTTGACACTGTGAAATTTTGAATCAACATATTTTTCCTTTAAAATGTTACATTTACACAGATTAAACTTTTGAGCTGTCATCTATGTTATATTACGAATAAAATATTGACATTTGCCATCTCCACATCATTGCATTCAGTTTTTATTCACAATTTGTTTAGTGTCCCAATTTTTTTGGAATCCGGTTTGTACATTACATCAACACAAACAAGCTATTTTTGCAAACCTATCTCTAAAAACATCCACATTGTGTTCCTACATACCACTGTCATCCAGGAGAATGTTTTCAGGTTTTAGATCCCTGAAAGATCAGACACAGCATATCAGCCTCCTCGTTTGACATCAGCAGATATTTAAACTAAATGCATGTGAGACCTTACTTACCTGTAGACTATTGAATTCTGGTGAAGATGAATTAAACCGCAACAGACTTCTGCAGCATAGAAATGAACTCTGTCCATGTCTAAGCCATGCTTTCCCATTTTGTGTATGTGATACATCAGATCCCCGCCACTCATCATCGTCAAAACCATACATAGGAAATGTTTGGTCTCATAAGCATATGTAAGATTTACCTAAATGGACAAAAACCTTTTTTACAATTACAAGCTACAGTTCAGGACTCTTCATGAGACAGGAAGAACATCAGAGCAGAAAGTAAGCCTATCAGAGCCACTATACAGGATGAAACAACTAAGTTCCTGGAGTACATCAGGAGGAAAGCCCTTATTGAAGAACTGATGGGTGAATGTCTCAGTCAGCAGCAGAAACCCAATTTGGAAGAGGAGGAACAAAAGGAGCTATCACGGAAAAATGAGCCCCTGCACAGTAGGGGCTCATCTTTGACTGCCAGGGACTGCCCCCACTGACAGATTGAAGAAGTGGCAGTGGCTATCAATAAATCCTACCAGTGGCTAGATAGGGCTGGACTGAAGGACAGCACAGAGGCACTAATCATGGCAGCACAAGAACAGGCCTTCAGCACAAGAGGAATAGAGGTCGGGGTCTACCATACCAGACTACACCCAAGATGCAGGCTGTACCTAGATACTCCTGAGACAGTTCAACACATAATAGCAGGATGCAAAATCCAGACATGCAAAGCATAATTGGTGCTGAGTATGGACTGGAAGTCCCACAGTCAAAGTGGTAGATGCCACCAAGGGTGGTGTAGAAT
Source organism: Nematolebias whitei (assembly GCF_014905685.2). Taxonomy (NCBI): domain Eukaryota; kingdom Metazoa; phylum Chordata; class Actinopteri; order Cyprinodontiformes; family Rivulidae; genus Nematolebias; species Nematolebias whitei. Next base: position 14,505,800 of record NC_056515.1, read on the forward strand.
GGCAGGGCTAAACTACTGTGGGACTTCCAAATCCAGACCAACAAACAGGCTAACCAATCACACATTGTAGTATTCAATAAACAAGATAAGAAGTTAATAATGATGGATGTGGCAATCCCAAGTGACTACAACATCAAGAAGAAGAAGCATGAGAAGCTCGAAAAATACCAAGGGTTGAAAGATACAGACGTTGTGAAGAGTCAAAGCAACAGTAGTCCCAGTGGTCATTAGAGCACATGATGCTGTGACCCCCAAACTGGAAGAATGGCTCCAACAGATCCCAGGAACAACTTCAGAGATCCCTGGCCAAAAGAATGCAGTCCTAGACACAGCTAAGATACAGCACAGAATCCTCAAACTCCCAGGTCACTGGTAGAGGACTGAGTTTGAAGTAAAGTGGTACTGTCTAAGTGGAAGAGTAGGGCGAGCAAGAAGTTCATACATACATACATATATATATATATATATATATA
>NC_056515.1:14506372-14512161 GCF_014905685.2 Nematolebias whitei
CCCAGCATTTGATGGTTCTTAGACCGATACTGTCCCTGCTCTAGGTACCTCGTTCGTTGGTTTGTGGCTGCCTGTGAGCTCCTGCCTGCTTATGACTGCCTGGTTAGCTCAGTACTCACCCCCACTACTCTTTTAGGGGCAGATTTTTTTTTTTAAGGTTAGACGCGGAAATGCTACTGGAAGAGGTAGCTCGTATGCTCGTAACATGGCTGTTGCGTTTAAAATTAGTTTTTATGTAATTATTTTCAGTTTACATATCCAATATAAGTTTTATTTGTTCAAGGCCGTCATGTTTGTTCATAACTTTATTATCAGTAAGCTTGAGAGTTACTGGATCCAAGCAGAAAGTTACCGGGACGCATCCTGTCAAAATAATAGAGTTCCCGGATTATGTTCCGGCAGGATCCAGCTCAAATTAAGCACTGTATGCATACATATGTATACAGTACATATGTATACAGTAGTCCCACGCTACATTCTGGTTCATTTTTCACGGACTCACTCTATCGTGGTTTTTCAAAGTAAGATTGGATATGACACACAATTGGCTGATTGATGGATGAGCCACAGGATTGGCATGGAATTTTTATTTAAAATAAGTTATTTTAAATTATATATTATTTAGCACTTGATGCACCTTTGTGCAGTCCACACTGCAGGAGAAGCTTCCTCCTGAAGCGTGTCAGGATCTCCGCTCTGCAACGGAGAAGTGGGCGTGGCTGAGAGCGCTGGCAGATGGCAGAGCTGAAATCGTGACATTCTGTGCTCTTTTAGAGCGTTTAGAGTTTAGAAACATTGTATAGAATATTGCAAGAGTGTGGGAAGGGTTTAAAATTCCTTTATATATATATAAATGCTAAAATAAACTACTACTTACTACTTGTACTACTATTCTTACTTTGCGGTTTTTCACTTGTTGCAGGGCTTCAAGGTATGGATTCCCCCACGATAAATGAGGGACTACTATATATATCATATATCATATCATATATATACTGTATATATGATATAATATATATTCATCTTTTACTATATGACTTCGAAAGCCTAAACAAGTTAGAGAAAAGACAAAGAGCTCCAGCGCATAATTGGTATCACACCACAAATCGACTGTCCAGCTCCTCCAGTATCTCCTTTTCATTGAGTGCCATGTGTTCTCCATGTGATTTCTTCACGTGGGTCTTTTCCAGCTTTTTGCAGGCGTACATCATTCCTGTGGCTCGCACTTGGCAAGCCCACACCTGCAGACAAAATAAAAAGTGTCACATGACAATGGCGTTGCAAGAAAAAAAACTTTCCTTAATAGCGCTGTTGCAAAAGAGCTTTTAAATAGGTCGAGATTACTGAGGAGTTTCCAGATGACATTTTCCTGACCTATTAAAATTTCTCTATGCAAAGAAACACAAAAAGCTATAAATGAGGCTTATATAGGATTATAATACATCAGTGATAGTCTGTCACACAATAATATTGTATACCTGGATTATTGAGCATGGACTTTGTTGTAGTTCAACTTACGTTTCTAAAACAACTTTTCTGCTGTTCAGTGTATTCTTGTCATAAGAGTTTAGTACTAGACTACAGTAGTATCACACCATTTGATTACAAATGTATGAATTTGTTGTCTTTACTTGTGAGACTGATAAATAAAGTTAGAGTACTTATTTGAATAGGAAGTGTCTGGAGAATTATTATTTTTTGTTTAAAAAATGTCAGAGTTTTATCAAGCACAATGTATTTTTTCATGGCTAGTGGTATTTTCAGAATGAAAAAGCATCTGTATTCACAAAACTCTATGAAATTCATTCAAACATACAGTACGTTAGAAAAGTGCTCATCCCTCCTGTTGTTCTTATATGTTTTTGTACAATCTGGAATTTATATGAATTTCAACCCCAGTGAAACATCTTTACCATGCAGCTATACACAGGTTGGACACAAAGGTTTGCAGGAGTATAAATCGAGGCTGAGCTATTAAAAATAGTCCAAATCCTGAACATCTCACAGAGATTCCAATCATTTGCAATCCATTATAATATAAATATGGTCTATTAGAAAAGTTCACTGAAAATCTTTGGCTATTAAAATAGCTCTCTAGATGTTTAGTTTATTAAACATAAATTAAGTTTAAAAAAATTCCATCCATTGTCTTTATCTGCTTCTTCCTTGTCGGGTCATGGGGTTGTAGTATCACTGGTGCCCATATCCAGCTATCACAACCATCACTGTGTGAGAGGTGGGGACACCCTGGACAGGGCTCCAGTCCATCACAGAGACACATAGAGACAAATGAGACAAACAAAAATTCACTCTCTCTCTCTCACCTAGGGACAATTTAGAGTTACAGTACCTTGCGAAAGTATTCAGCCCCCTTGAACTTTTCAACCTTTTGCCACATTTCAGGCTTCAAACATAAAGATATAAAATTTTAATTTTTTGTGAAAAATCGAAAACAAGTGGGACACAATCGTGAAGTGGAATGAAATTTATTGGATGTGTCAAACTTTTTTAACAAATAAAAAACTGAAAAGTGGGGTGTGCAATATTATGCGGCCCCTTTACTTTCAGTGCAGCACACTCACTCCAGAAGTTCAGTGAGGATCTATGAATGATCCAATGTTGTCCCAAATGACTGATGATGATAAATAGAATCCACCTTTGTGTAATCAAGTCTCCGTATAAATGCACCTGCTCTGTGATAGTCTCAGGGTTCTGTTCAAAGCACAGAGAACATCAAGAAGACCAAGGAACACACCACGCAGGTCCGAGATACTGTTGTGGAGAAGTTTAAAGCCGGATTTGGATACAAAAAGATTTCCCAAGCTTTAAACATCCCAAGGAGCACTGTGCAAGCAATCATATTGAAATGGAAGGAATATCAGACCATTGTAAATCTACCAAGACCCGGCTGTCCCTCTAAACTTTCATCTCGAACAAGGAGAAGCCTGATCAGAGATGCAGCCAAGAGGCCCATGATCACTCTGGATGAACTGCAGAGACCTACAGCTGAGGTGGGAGAGTCTGTCCATAGGACAACAGTCATACACTGCTCAAATCTGGCCTTTATGGAAGAGTGGCAAGAAGAAAGCCATTTCTCAAAGATATCCATAAAAAGTGTTGTTTAAAGTTTGCCACAAGACACCTGGGAGACACACCAAACATGTGGAAGAAGGTGCTCTGGTCAGATGAAACCAAAATCGAACTGTTTGGCCACAATGCAAAACGATATGTTTGGCGTAAAAGCAACACAGCTCATCACCCTGAACACACCATCCCCACCGTCAAACATGGTGGTGGCAGCATCATGGTTTGGGCCTGCTTTTCGTCAGCAGGGACAGGGAAGATGGTCAGAATTGATGGGAAGATGGATGGGGCCAAATACAGGACCATTCTGGAAGAAAACCTGTTTGAGTCTGCAAGAGAACCGAGACTGGGACGGAGACTTATCTTCCAACAAGACAATGATCCAAAACATAAAGCCAAATCTACAATGGAATGGTTCACAAATAAACATATCCAGGTGTTGGAATGGCCAAGTGAAAGTCCAGACCTGAATCCAATCGAGAATCTGTGGAAAGAGCTGAAGGCTGCTGTTCACAAAACGTTCTCCATCCAACCTCACTGAGCTCGAGCTGTTTTGCAAGGAAGAATGGGCAAGAATTTCAGTCTCTCGATGTGCAAAATTGATAGAGACATATCCCAAGCAACTTGCAGCTGTAATTGCAGAAAAAGGCGGTGCTACAAAGTATTAACGCAAGGGGGCCGAATAATATTGCATGCCCCACTTTTCATTTTTTTAGTTGCTAAAAAAGTTTGACACATCCAATAAATTTAATTCCACTTCACTATTGTGTCCCACTTGTTGATTCTTCACAAAAAATAAAAAATTTATAACTTTATATTTGAAGCCTGAAATGTGGCAAAAGGTTGAAAAGTTAAAGGTGGCCGAATAATTTCGCAAGGCACTGTACCAATCAGTCTAACATGCATGTTTTTGGTCTGTGGGAGGAAACCGGAGTACCTGGAGAAAACCCACGCAGCATGGAGAAAACATGCAAACTACACCCAGAAAGGTCCCCTGGCCAGGATTCAATCCAGCAACCCTCTTGCTGAGAGGTGACAGCTCTACCAACTGCGCCACCATGCCATGAAGTAAATCAATAACAAAATCAGAAAAACTACACATCTCTGGATACATGTAGGATATGCTGGTGAAAATTCTCAGTCATCCAGGACATGATTTATCCAAAAAGCATTCAATACAAAAACAAGTGGACTTTATTTGTAACAGAAGACGTTTCGCTCCTCATCCAAGGAGCTTTTCTCTACATTGGGGAAACTAAACAGCCTCTTATCCTGATGCATGCTCAATAATCCAGGTAGAAAAATCCAAAAAAGTTCAATCTGGTCCTCTGGACATTAAAAAAAAAAAAAAAAAAAAAAAAACAAAGCAAAAAAATCTAAAAACGTTTCGTCTCTCATCCAAGAGACTTCCTCAGTCTGAGGTGCTGTTTTCAGCTCAGTCTCTTAAATAGCACCTTCACAGAGTGGATCAACCAGTTTGCTGCTGACAACCAAAACCAGCTGATCACATGCTCAAGAAGGACCATCAGCCTAACAATGGGTCATTAGCACACTGATGGCTGTTTACTACTCACAGAGGGCTGAGTGATACTAGCAATCACAGCATTGTAAGAGGGGGACAGTTGAACCCGGAGGCCTCCACCCCTGTTTAATGATGGACGATTTCTTTTCACAAAGATGGCCTCCTTTACTCCTCTCTCAAACCATCGTTCCTCTCTGTCCAGGATGTGAACATCTTCATCCTTGAAAGAGTGACCACTGGCCTGGAGATGAGTGTAGACCGCAGAATCCTGGCCTGATGATGTTGATCTTCTGTGCTGGGCCATCCTTTTGGCCAGTGGCTGTTTAGTTTCCCCGATGTAAGACTGATCACAGCCCTCCTGACACTGAACAGCATACACAACATTACTCTGTTTGTGCCGGGGGACTGGATCTTTGGGATGAACCAGTTTTTGCCGTAATGTATTTTGGGGTTTAAAAGCCACTGGGACGTTATGTTTAGAAAATAAACGTCTCAGTTTCTCTGATACCCCCTCAACATACGGAATGACCACTGGTCTGGGTCTGGGTTCCTCCTTCTCACCTGATGGCTGACTGGAGTCCTGTTTGGGTTTCTTCTCTGCTTTCAGGAAGGCCCAGTTAGGATATCCACATTGCTCTAGAGCCTGTTTTGTGTAGGATTTCTCCTTCTGCCTGGCTCCCGAGCTAGTGGGGATGCTGTCTGCTCTGTGATACAGAGTCCTGATGACTCCTAACTTGTGCTCCAAAGGGTGATGGGAGTCAAACTGCAAATACTGGTCTGTGTGGGTGGGTTTGCGGTACACCTCGGTTTGCAAATGTCCTCTATCAGAGACTGAGACCTCACAGTCCAAGAAAGCCAACTTGCCATTTTTTACATCTTCTCGTGTGAACTTGATGTATTTATCCACAGAGTTGATGTGGTCAGTAAAATGTTGGACTTCCTGAGATTTAATTTTAACCCAGGTGTCGTCAACATACCTGAACCAATGACTTGGTGGTGTCCCTGAAAAGGACGTCAAGGCTCTCTTTTCTACCTCCTCCATGTACAGGTTGGCAACAATAGGAGAAACTGGAGACCCCATAGCACACCCATGTTTCTGCCTATATTATTGCTCCCCATATGTGAAGTAGGTTGACTGCAGGCACAGTTTCAAGAGTTGACACAGTTGTTCTGTGGAAAGCGT
>NC_056515.1:14512261-14518896 GCF_014905685.2 Nematolebias whitei
CCACAGGCTTCAGGCCAGGTTGAGAGAGCAAACAGGACTGTGGTGAGTATTTTGAAAAAATACGTAGCCGCAAACCACAAGGACTGGGATGTGAAACTCCCTCTGGTCCTCATGGCCATAAGGGCCACTCCACACACGTCGACTGGCATCGCTCCTTTCGAGATGATGACGGGTCGACAAATGACTCTCCCTCTGCACCTGTTGTACCAACCAGGCGATGCTGCCATGGCAACAGCCTACTCCACACAACAATACATGAAAGACTTGGAAAGACACCTTAAGAACACTTTTGCTTTCGCACAGAAAAACCTGGAAAAATCAGCTGAAGGACGCAAAGCGTACTACGACCAAAAGGCCTCTCACGAGGAACTCCAAGTGGGAGACAGGGTCTGGTACTACACGTTTGCACCCAAAACTGGGAGAGGAGAGTCCGGGACCGGAACTCTCGCCCGTAAGCTGATGCCCAGATGGACTGGACCCCATCTGATAACCGACAAAGTGTCCCCAATTATCTACCAGATAAAAATCAGTAAAGGCCAAAAAGAGCCAACTGTTAAATGGGTACATCGTAACCAGGTTAAACAACACAAGGCGTGCAACAACTCCTCAGGAGACAAAGATCTCACAAAATCTGACCTCGTGGGAATAAGGGTCATCCAAGCAGAAGATAACTAATGGATAAGAAACTTAACCATAGTTTAAATTCACAGGACCTACCCTTGACCATTACGAAGCTAAGACCTATCTCTTTGTGTTTCCATAGGACAATGATGATACCACTACTGGTAATCTTCACCCTCTTGGGTGCCACCCAAGAAAACAAAGCCCTCGTACATGCGGTAAATGAGTTAGCCCTTAAGGTTGAAGCGGATTACGCTGTCGCACACCTAATGGATAGGATTTTTGCTGACATGCTTAGAGATATCAGTTCGTCGGTAGATACACTAGCCACCGGTAGGATCCCACCGTATCTAGTCTCTCTACAGATGGTGAACGACATCCTCAGCTCCGCTACGCACGAAAAAGTTACGCAAACACAGGCACACCTGGCTTACACTCTCGGTAGCGCAATCCCAATCTACGTCAATCACAAAACATTTGAAATGGCGTTCATTATCAACCTACCGATAATTCCCTCAAACGGCATATATAGACTCAGGGACGTCGTAAATGTTGGCAATTGGCACGGCGAAAACCATGTTCAAATTGACACACCAAGGATGGTTGCGTACCACGACGACAACCCCTCCGTTTACCTAGCTCCAAACCTGCAGATGTGTGTTCTCACTCGGGAGATACACTATCTGTGCCCGAGCAAACCGTTTATGTGGAATAAAACCGCGGGCATATGCGGATTAACACCTATTCCGGAAAATTCTAAGTGCTCAACGACCGTAACGCCTCGACACCTGGCTAAAGATGCAAAAGCGGAAATAATTGGCTCTCGTTGGCTAGTGAACGCTCCTCAAAGACAGGCGATCATAGCCTACGATCAACCCGGGGCAAATAGACCTTTGGCGTTACCGGACAAAACGATGTGGATCAGTGTTCCCCAGGGAACAACCATACACATTGGTGATTTGACGCTCTATCACCTCGATCCGGAACGATGGGACGCGACTCTGGATGACTCAGAGTACCTAGGAAATATGTCTATAGACATAGATCCAGAGACTCTGGGAAGGATCCGTTTTGAAGGCACCCAAGTCGTCGACGTGGAACCAATAAACCAAGTTCTCAAGTCCCTCAGGTCCACAACTAAGAACCCGATCCAACCAATTAACTATGCGTGGTCGAGCACGGACACATTAATCACAGCCCTGCTAATGACGATAACCCTCGTATTGTGTGGGATACTCGCATCCCTGTCCCGGGGCCAAACGTCACTCCGAGTCGACGTGGATCGCCATGCAGCGCACCTCGATATGATTATGCCTCGCGTAAGCGGGTCCGCAAAGAAGCCACTCACACGGGACAACGTGACTGAAACTGACAACCAGGGTGAGGAGGAGCAGTGAAACGATGTTTCTAGATGCTTAGTCACTACTCTTGTCGGTGTTGAAACGTTGTTTAGTTGATTTTGGTTGTTTCTGAGGTAAGAATGAATCTTGTGTGTAGTAAGTTAGAGACTAAGAAGCCTTTGACCATGCCAACATGCAGTTCGTTCATTAAATTGCAATCTTTGCGGAGTCAATGTATATTATTGCTACTTTAAGTACCATAATCTACATTGATCTCACAACGCTTAAGCCGAACCTACTCGAACAATTCTATTCGGGGGGATAGCTAATTCTTTTTGATAAGTCTCGCCATAGACTTCCAAAACATTTATGGGGAAACCAAACACCCAATCTCAAGTCGTTCGTCTAAAAGACAACAGACATTTGAACCAAACTATATTTTGCCATGTAAAGCTAACTTAACCCAAGTTAGAAATGGAAAAGTAGTTTGGAACCCTTTTCTATAGGCTTAAACCCCTGTAGTTACCCCTTTTCAGCATGCTCCACCCCTTAACTGGTAGTTGTAGCTGTTCCCAACCATAATAGCGTACACACCAGATGCATATAGTTTAAGGCCTTATGTAAAATCCCCTTCATAAGCCCACCTTAAACCACATAATTGCATGACACATTGAACCAGAACGGCACAGGCTGGACGTCGCTGGAGACAACCTTCGCTGGAGGCGACCTGCAATCCTGACGTTGGTCTCCACTCTTCATCCAGTGGCCGCTTCTTCAGTTCAACCCAAGGGTACCCCTCTGTATGCTGATTAATCAACACTTCCAATCGTTGTGGATTTACCGTTGTGGATTATATGACTTTTTCCAGTGGATTACAGACTCTGTTTCCAAGGGGTTAAAGCATTGCCACAATGGAATTATCGAGACGTTATGGAATTATAATCAACACAATGGAATTACCAAGAACATTGTGGAATTACCTTGACTTTTGTTCTCCTTGCTGGATTACTTTTGACTTTTGTTTTCCTTGCTGGATTACTCTTGACTCTTGTTTCTTTGCTGGATTACATCAAGCTTCAAGGACAATCGACGACGTAAGTCCATAGTTGGAATTCATCTCCATGGACAGGTGATGATTTCCAAAGGGGGGACTGTAGTGGACTAGGCCTACGTCGAAACTAAGTCTAAGGTCAAAACTCTTGACCTTAAGAACCTTGTGGGACAGGAACTGTCATTTCATTCATTTGAACTCAGAAATACAGGTTCACCCATCCTGAGACTTTCTCTCTTGAAGATTCAAGTGAAAAGAACACTCTCTGTTTTATTATCATTACTATTGTTCAAATGTTGATAATCAAAGTGTCTTAGTTCAAACCATTTTAGATGTTGCAGTGAACTAATCAATTTTATTAACTGAGTAATGGTTTTTATTCTCATGCAAAAGTTAGAACTCATGTTAAAAGCTGTTGCAGAGTAATTATGCATTTTTCTGATTTCTGCTTTTGAATGAGCAAGTGTGTGCGTTTACAAGGTTACAGTCAAACGAAAAACAAGTTGTTATGTTAAAACTGTCATGTTTTAGAATCCTCTCAGACGTAAATAGAGATGTTTTGCACCTGTTTCTTAAACACGCCAAAACAAAACCCTCTCGGTCTGTGAGAACATTTCTGACCTGTCTCATAACAATTCTCGCTGTCTCTAACCTCTTACGTCACAAAAACACACCCCTTCTGGTCGATTCTGACCAATGAACAAATCCCAAAAAGTGAACCGGGAAAGAGTCTTTAAAATGTCAGTACTTCCTGGTCTACACAGGGTTGGAGAGTTGTCAGACTTCTAGAGTTTTCGGAGTTCTCAGAGTTCAGAGTTCTGGAGTTCTGAAGTTGCTGGAGTGCTGGAGAGTTTTCTGCTGGTTCTGCTCAAGTTCTGTTAGAGACGGGATGATCTTGACATGACAAAAGGCTCTTCCGAGTTCCATGGGATTATAACTTTCACTAGCCACTACTTCTGACGAGCTACAGCCACCATCAGGAGACGCTGGACAGGTAGCGTTAACGGAATTCCATATCTGCTGATAAATCTTCAGAAAGGTAATGGATCAAGTTTCCTACCAAGCGTACCGAAGGAGAGCTGGGCTTCTGATGGAGAGTGTCGGTTCTGGTGAACATTCCTCCCTTCCCATTCAATCTTACTCCCTTTAACTTCTTTCATCTTTAACTTTCTATCAAGTAGAAATTCTCCCAGATATTTAGAAATGTCTGTGTAAAGTGCTTATTCACATCCGTGTGGGTAAAAGATCATAGTTGTACAGTTTTATAAATGTCTGTGGTGCAGCAACGAAAAATCATGGCCGTATGATTTTTCCTGATTGATTGCTTATATTGTTATTTTCATAATTTGCCAAATTAATGTAAATGTTTGATGTTAAATTTGATTCTGTAAATAAATGACCGCATTCATTTTGATGGGTCAAATTTAAATGACGTCTCACGTTTGCCTTTCCTTAAATTCAATGCACGTTTTATTCAGTCCAGAAAAATGAGGAACCCGTGCTAAATGATGAATATATCCCAGCATCTGTTCATCTACAAAGTGAAAAGAGAAGTCACATCATACGATACAAGGGTTTCTCCTGGGGTTAGTTTCAAATGTTGAATTTTGTTAGCAAAATCAATGGAGTTCTTTATGTGATGAGGTGTGTTTCCAACAAGAGGAGATAAAATACCAGCCAGATGTTTAGCAATATTGTATGTCACTGAGTTCATGCTGCTGACGATGGGTCTGAGTGGTGTTCCTTCTTTGTGTATTTTTGGAAGTCCATAAAGACAGGGAGTGGCTTCCCCTGGGTACAATCTATAGATTGTATTGTTACTGGGTGGTCTTGAAACAAGTTTTTACAGCTAAAAATTGTTTTTAAACATACAGTATGATCTCACACATGTCTCTGTGATACAATTTTGCTTAATATGCATGTAAAGTAACTATTTTTAGGATTTGGTAACTAAGTAAGAAATAAAAGATGTATATTCTCAAAACAAGAGTAATAATCTAACACTTTCTGCTCTTGTTTAGCATATAAGTCTCAAAACAAGATCAAAAAATCCTTTTTGACTGGATATAAGAATGTAAGACTAGGTTAGATGGACTATATTTGCAGTGTATAATACAACAATCAATTGTTTTCTCCTTTTCAAGTTTTAGCAGGTAATCTGTGACTTTCTTTTTGTAGGCACTGGTTGGGTCCCTCTTCAGGGTCTCGTAGGTGTTGCTGTTGCTCAGTAGTGTAGTTATTTTTTCCTGGTAATCAGAAGTGTTGAGGACTACTGTGCATCTTCCTTTGTCAGCTGGTAAAATGGTGATGTTTTGGTCCTGGCTGAGTGATGTTACAGCTTTCCTTTCCTGTGGTGTGAGATTTGAAGGAGGCGGTTTGGCACTGGAGAGGGTTACTGATATTTTCATTCCGAGTTGTTCTGCCTCTGCTTCCATCAAGTTGTTGTTCCTAATCACGGATTCAGTGGCCGTGATTAGTTCCAAAACAGGTATTTCTTGTGGGGAGATGGCAAAGTTTAGTCCTTTTGCCAGCACATCTTTCTCAGGTTGTGTCAATGTCCTGTTAGGCAAATTTCTAACCCACTGGTCTTGGAAAATTTGTGTTGGCGACAACCTCCTGATCTTGACTGATGGTTTGTGATAAGAAAACAGCTCTCTGTTGTAATTTTAGAAACTTACTTTTTTGACGTTCCTTGCTCTTTTGATGCTGTGATAGCTGGACCCCAAAGAGAGTACATACAGAAAACAGAAGGGGTCCAAGAATTGAGCCCTGCAGGAAAGAGATGCTGAAGCAGACAGAAAACAGTAGTCCCTCGCTACTTTGCAGTTTGACGTCTGCACTCGCTCTTTTGCAGTTTTTCAAAGTACTGTGCAGTACTATTGTATACAGGGGAAAAAAGTGCAGCCATTTTGTAGTTTCCTTTCAGTAAGCCTCCACTGTTTTGTCAGTCTAAAGAACTACATCATCCAGAAGCCATCAGTTCACTTCCCAGAAGTTAATACTTTCTTCAAGCCACTGCTTTTTGAAAATGGAGGTAAAGTTTGCAGCAAAGTCAGAAGTTCTTTAAGGATCAGCTCACAGGACTGACAGGAAAGTCTCAAATCATTCTGAAGCTGAACTCATCCTTCAACTTGTATCTTCATTGCTGAGTACCAGGACTGCAGATGATCTGGACTCAGTGTGACCAGATCCTGGGAGCTGCAGGGAGCAAACCGCGGCAGGGTTCGGCCTGGTTCTGGTCACGCAGTGCTGATCCAGACTGGGCCAGAGGTGGTGGACTAAATCCTGGGCAGCTTTGTGTGCAGAGTGTCCTTCCTGGAGCAGCAGCATGCGCACATCAACCTGGATGGGGTGGTGGGCTTCATGCTGCAGGATAGCCGAGCAGAACCGAACCCCAGCAGAACCGAACCCAAACAAAATGGAACCTAGCTGGTGAATACTCATAAAAAAAATTCTGTAGCTGTCCAGTACATATACGTGTTGTTAAAATGACGTAGGTTTAAGAGTTTAGAATATTGCAAGAGTGTGAGAAAGGTTTCTTAGCCTTAAAGTAATAAATACTAAAATAAATATGACGTCGCTACTTTGCTGATTTTTTTTGTGTGTGTGTGTGTGTGTGTGTG
>NC_056515.1:14518996-14522137 GCF_014905685.2 Nematolebias whitei
GGGGGGGGGGGGGTTGGAACCCAACACCTGCAGTAAACGAGGGACTACTGTTTTACCAACATTAACACAAAGCTCCCGTCACTCAGATAAGAACAAAACCATCTAACGCTGGACCAGCGTTCTAACTGTGATACAAGGATACTCTGGTCAACAGCATCAAAAGCAGATATGACTGTATTAGAAAATAAAATTGACACAAATCAATGTGCAACTGATCATAGGAATCAATATCTTTCCTAACTGGTATCAGTTGTGATCAAAATGTATGTGAAATCCTATCTTAAATACAAACAAGATATTGTTTCTCATTCAGACAACAGAATTGAAAGTCATCTCTGAAGGCCTCACAGAGTAGACATGTAACTGTCACTTAACCACTTGCTCTTACCAGAGGTCGGACGCTTCCCCTCCTCTCCGCTTTGTTGCTTGCTTCGAAGAGAAGAGAGACTTTAGACGAGCCAATTTGCCCCGTTGGCACGCATGCAGCTGGATATTTCATCGACTTGAAGACTTGATGTGTCTATCTCTGCTGTCATTGATGGATTTTAAGGATGCATTTATAATTGGATTTATAACTGGTTCCTGCTTTTTGGATTTGGCTGGATGCTGGCTTTATCTACAATCAAGGAAGTTGTCTGCAGCAAATTTGGACCCGATCATGCTGCTTGCCTTATGATGGCTTAGTTCGTGCCTCGAGTACCCAGACTCAAATGCATTGGGCAGAATGGATCAGATCTCGGGGATTTTACTCAGTCACATTCCATCGGTGTGGCCATGTAATTTGGACATTTCAGAACCGTTAGGACCAGCACAGACTCAAGGTAGATGTCATTAAGTTCTGCTTGTCCCCAAAACAACTGCGTGTTTGCCTGGAGAACATGTAATCTGACGCTCACCCCCTGGAATTTCCAACTGATCAAGAGGAAACCAGCTGAATAAACATTGTGTCATCATTTCAGGATTCTTAGATTCCCATAGGCGTTGTCCTTGGCCATTCCCTGACATCCTTCGAGAATGTTTGTTTACGGATCTCACCGGAGGACACTGGTTGATTATTATATCCTTATCAGAACTCTTACAGTGCCCTCGAGAGCGTCTATGAACATTGCTCATTGCTCTCGTCGTCTCCCCCCTCTGCGGAATGTCTGCGTCACTATGTGCTTGTTTGTGTGAGGTGTTTTTTTATTGTTTTTTCTTCTCAGCCAAGAAAAAAAAAGTCTGATAGGAATAATTTTTCCTCCAATTCCTACATGTGTCCAGTTTCACTACTTTTTGTCTGTCTAAACATATCTCACTTGTAAATGAATCTTCTAGGCTCATTGTGACTTATCTGTCTAAATAAAGGTTGAATGAAAAAAAATATTGTGGAGATTAATGAATCATCTTTGTTACTTTTTGGAATTAAAAAAGACAACTGATGTGAAAGATTACATTTAAAGTGTATTTCATTTAAACAGCACTGCTTTAAATTCATTTCACACAAGTCTATATAACTTGGTTTAACATTTATTATTTAACCCAAAGTATAAAACAGTAACTAGCACACCTTGTTAAACAAATAAAACTACCAAAAAGATGGAAAACACTAAAGACTTCACACTTGCAGAGATGTAAAATGACGAAAACAGCTTGTTTGGCTGAATACACAAAACATCCGGTGTGCAACGTGACAACTTAAATGTGTGTTCAAGTTGCTGAGGTTTGCACAATTAATGCCAGAACATCAAAAATCTGTTCATTCAGCTGCAGAAGTTCAGAGAGAAATGTTTGTTTCACAGCCAACCGTTATTAGCATGGCATCATCATTTTTAGTGAGGTGTTAACTTCCTGTCTGTCCAACACTTAATATCACAAAAGATGAAAAGCTGTTGATTTCATCTACACCACAGCAACACAGATTAAAGTTTATTGCTTAAAAGTGGAATCGTGGCTTGACTGTGGACGTTGAAGCTCTGATTTCAGCATGTTTTCATCCTTCCCACGGGGGGCTGCGCCGTCCATCCACCTCTGTCTCCACATGGTACAACATGTCAGCCAGTGTGTGTTCAATCACTGCTCCCCACCCCATGTCACTCATCTGTACATAGAAAGGCACTGATTGCTGACAGCTCAAACGCTTTGTGAGGCCTATCTATAAGGAGAAAAGTTCTCACCGGCTGGTACTTCAGGTCCTTTGGTGGGTATTTAAAACGTGGCCCAAAATTGACAGAAACCTGAAGAAAGAATGGTTTAAGTTTTAACTGTGTAAAAAAAACTGAAAGATGAAAATATCCCTGTCTGTACTGACCGTGCAGCTCTTGTACAGGGAGATGGCAGGAAAGTAGAGGCCTTCAAACAGGTTTTCAAACGCAACACCTTGATTCACTCCGTTTTTATAGAACACCATCTAAAAAAACAAACAAAACAAAAAAAAAAAAAACAGGATTGTTGAGTACAGCAGCAGCAATCTTTCTAAAACTGGATTTGACTTTGAAAAGGCATTCTGACCCTGCTGAGGCTTATTGGCTTCAGGCTTTTTTCTGCTTTGTCCACGTAGTCTTTCTCCTCAAAGTACAGGTAGCTCTTGAACTTAATCAGTGCCTGAAAGAGATTTAAGGAAACCAAAAGTGACAAATTAAATTAAACAACTAGAGGTGATAAACTACTCCCAATGTAAAATCCAGTGAAAGAAATCCCTGTGTTGAACACAATGAAGAACTCTTGATTTAGAGACAGTTCTTAAAAACCTGAAGCAGCAGCACAAACCTTTGTATATTGTATTAATAAATTAAAAATATAATGAATGTAAAGTCTGTAGTATTTGCACAATCCAAAGATAGAGAAATGCACTGAGACCAAACTGAAGTCCTTTAATGTTCTTTCTGCAGAGGTTGAATTATAAGGCTCAGTACACAAAGTGTTTAATAACCTCATTGTTTTGGAGTGGTTCAGCCTATTGTCTTTGATGCAAAGGCTCCAGAAAACTACTATTTTAGTATTATTATATACTATACTAGTATTTAAAAAAACTTTAGCCAGCACAAAATTGTCACAGAAAACAGTTATGAGAGCTTGTGGGAAACTACTTTGAGTTTGAACAAAAAAGGTTGAATCATGTCATCTGGACTTCGTTTTTTTGTTAAAAAGAAACGTTTCGCCCCT
>NC_056515.1:14522237-14536647 GCF_014905685.2 Nematolebias whitei
ACCGCAGCCACAGCCAGGCAGGAAGACACCCAGGCTGAGTCCACCCCTCCCCCCCTCCCCCCTCCCATCTCCCCAGTTGAGCGCCATTGCCCCGGTCCCACGACCCCCCCATGCCCCCAGCCCCGATACCCCCCACATCAACCACGATGCCCCACGGGACGAAATCAAAGGGGTTTAATCACTTCCACTACGGGTTGGAGCCAATCAAAGAAGCCCAGAGAGATTGTTCTGATGTGGAGGTACAGGCTATCTCAAGACTGATGTAATCCAACATAAGGTCTTTATACTGTTTAATACTAAGAGTATTTTTATTTTTCCAATTCATGAGTATAGTTTTTTTTGCTATACATAAAGCAGTAAAAATCATGTCCATTGACTTTGTCTCCAAGGTGACATCATCTAAGTGGCCCAATAAGCAAACTGACGGAGAGAGTGGAATATTACATCTCAGACACTTTGATAAGTCTTCACATATCCGGCACCAAAACCTCTGAACAGGTGGACAGAACCAAAATGTGTGGATGTGATTGTCAGGAATATTGTCTGTACACTGTGAGCAAACATTAGATGATGTGAAACCCATCCTGAACATCTGTTGACCTGTGTAGTGTACTCTGAATGATTTTGTATTGTATTAATTGTAAATTGGGGTTTTTAATCATCTTAAAAGTTCTTAGACATATCTGAGACCAGAAGTTTTGGTCAAAGTTGACTGACAAGTCTGTCTCCCATTTTACAATGGGAAGGGATATTGATCCATCTATTTTAATGAGTGTCCGGTAAACCTTAGATAGAAATTTGGGAGGGTTAAGATTTGGGAATTCTAATACACTTGTTGGTATTTCAATTCTAGTGTTATTAAGGTTAAATTTATTTTTGTTATAGATTTAATTTGTTGATATTCTAAAATTTTATTCTTATCAATCCCATATTGTGTTATTAATCTGTTAAATGCGATATAGTCTACTTCCTCATACATATGTTCCAAATATTTGATTCCTTTACACCTCCAACCTGGGAAGTTTATCATATTATTCTGTTGTAGGATGTCAGGGTTGTTCCAGATGGGTGTACGTCTGCATGGAATTAGTGAAGACTCTGTCATTTTAAGAAACTCCCACCAAGCTGTCAGAGAGGAGCTGATATTGATGCTTTTAAAGCATTCCTGTCGTTTTATGTTTGAGCTAATGAATGGAAGGTCCGAGATCATTATATTATTGCAAAGTGTCTGGTTCTACATCTAGCCAGGGTTCATCAAGGGGTGTGTGTTTTATCCATCTTGAGATGTGTTCTAGCCTGTTGGCTAGAAAGTAATAATAGAAATTGGATAGCTCTAGTCCTTTATCTTTGGTCTTCTGTAGTGTTTTTAGTTTAATACGTGGGGGGTTATCTTTCCAGAGAAATTTAGAGATGGAGGAGTCCAGGGATCTAAACCAGTCAGATGATGGTTTATTTGGGATCATTGAGAATAGATAGTTTATTTTAGGCAAAACCATAATTTTTATTGAAGCAATTCTTCCCATGAGAGACAAGGGTAGAGATTTCCATCTAGCAAGATCATCCTCAATTTTCTTTAAAAGTGGGATGTGGTTTAGTTTTGTTAAATCTGCCAATCTAGGAGAGACTTTGATACCCAAGTACGTAATATTCCCTGACTGCAGTTGTGTAGTAAGTGAATTGTTGAAATAGCAATTAATTGGTAGAACTGTGGATTTTATCCAGTTTATAGAGTAATCTGAAACTCTTAAAAAATAGTTTATCAATCCAATAACCTGAGAGAGGGAGGTTTGTGAATGCTGGAGGAAGAGCAACACATCATCAGCATATAGACTGATTTTGTGCTCTATGTTCTTGCATTTTATGCATTTAATATCTGTAGTTTGCCTGATTGCTGCGGCTAGCAGTTCAATGAAAATAGCAAACAATGAGGGGGAGAGTGGACATCCCTGCCTGGTTCCCCTTTGCAGAAGAAAGCTAGCAGATATTTGATTATTTGTCCTAATGCATGCTGATGGGGAAGTGTATAATATTTGTAACCAGTTTGTGAAATAATTTCCAAAACCAAATTTTTGCAAGGCTGCAAATAAAATTTCCAGTTAACTCTATCAAAAGCTTTTTCTGCATCTAGAGAGAATATTGCAGTTTCAATATTTTTACTGTAAGAATAATCAATTAAATTAAATAATTTAAATAAGTAATTAAATAAGTGTTATTTTATCCAGGAATTTATCAATTTCATTATCTGATGGGTTTATCTGGGGTGAGTATAAAGCTTTATAAAAATCTCTGAAAATGCTGTTTATTCTTTCAGGATCATAAACTGTATTCCCCAGTCAAGTCTTTAACACCATGAATACTTGTTTTTTTCCTTATTTATTTTTAAGCTGTTTTGTTAGAAAGCTACCTGATTTATTGTTCTGTTCAAAGTTTTCTTTTCTGAGTCTTTGTATTAAGAATTGAGTTTTTTTGTTAATAAGTTCATTTAATTCTAATTTTGCTTTACACGTTTTCTCCAGCATGTCTTCATCTTAGGAGGCTTCTAACAATTTAATGGTTTCTTCTAATTCCTGAATATGTTTATTTTCTTTTTTCTTCTTATGTGATAAGAAGGAAGTAGAGTCTCTGATTATTTTACTTCTCATCACTGCTTTCCCTGCCTCCCAGAGAACAGATGCTGATGTTCCAGGCAAGTCATTATACTCCAGATATGAAGCCCACTCTTCTGTAAAATATTTGATCAAATCTTCATCTTCAAGCAATGATATATTAAATCTCCAGTTTATACTTTTTGGGATTTCTTTTCTGTTTGCTAGAGTTAAACAGACAGGAGCATGATCACTGACAGCTATAGGGTGTATCTCAGTGTTCGAGATGTCCATCAACAACAAGCTGCTGACTAAAAAATAATCTAGCTGAGAGTAAGAGTGATGGACAGGTGAGAAGAAAGTATACTCCCTACGGTTCGGGTGAAGAGATCGCCATGTATCGCAAAGTCCATAATCACTCATGTACTGTTTAACTATATTTATGGACTGCCAACAGTGCTGAGTTCCTACTCTACTACATCTGTCTAATTCTTCATTTAAACCAAAGTTGAGGTCACCTCCAAGTATAAGTGAGCAATCCAAGTGATCAGACAATGCTGAGAAAAAATCATGAAAAAAAGAGGTGTCATCAACATTTGGGGCATATATGCTGACAATACACAGCTTGTAGTTATTTATACAAAGTTTTATTATTAAATATCTACCCTCTGGGTCTGTAACTGTGTCTAGTACTGTAAAATTAACATTTTTGTGTATTAATATTGCCATTCCCCTTTGTCTTGAGTTATAGCAGGCACAAAACACATCAGGAAAGTCAGGTGATTTAAGATCATCTGCAGTTGTAATAGATTTATGAGTCTCTTGTAAAAATACAACATTTGCCTGTAATCTTTTAAGCTGGTTTAAAATTCCCAATCGTTTTTGCTGAGTACTGGTTCCATTGACATTCCAAGTCACAAACCTTAATCAGTCAGAGAGTCAGAGTCAGAGATTCTTTATTGTCATTCGCACCTCATGTGGTACATGTGGTGGAGCGAAATTATGTACACAGGGTCCCAGTTACATCCAACAATAAAATGTATAAGAAAAACAGTAATAACATCTAAGAAATGAACTAAGAAAAACATCAACTAAATATACACTAAGCACTCATAACATAAAAACATTGAACATCAGCACAAACATGAACACGAGTCTGTGTGAGCGGATGTCCACGCATGAACACATCAACATTTAAACAGATCAGCAGCAACATGATGTGGTTTTTCACAGTGATTATTCTAGTTAGAGATTCATGAGTCTAACAGCCTCAGGGTAGAAGCTGTTCCTCAGTCTAGTGGTTCTACACTTAATGCTCCTCAACCTCCTTCCTGAGGGGAGTGGGGCAAAAAGTGTGTGTGCTGGGTGAGTGGGGTCCTTCATGATGCAGGTGGCCCTCTTCCTGCATCTGGAGGTGTAGATGTCTGTGATGGTGGGGAGGCTGATTCCAACAGACTTCTGTGCAGCCTTCACCACTCTCTGCAAAGCTTTTCTTTCTGCAGCTGTGCAGCCTCCATGCCACACGTTGATGCTGGAGCACAGGATGCTCTCCACTGCACACCTGTAGAAGGAAGTGAGGACTGAGCTTCCCAGACCAGCTCGCCTCCGCTGTCTGAGGAAGTAGAGTCTCTGATGAGCTTTCTTGATCAGGCTGGTGGTGTTGTTGCTCCAGCTGAGGTCGTCATTCATGTGTACACCCAAGTACTTGTAGCTGGAGACCACTTCCACCGCAGATCCTGTTATGTTCAGGGGGGTGTAGATGTTTTTGTTCCTTCTGAAGTCCACAATCATCTCCTTTGTCTTCTTCACATTGATGTGAAGGTTATTCTCTTTGCACCAGATCTCCAGGTGTTCCACCTCTTGCCTGTAGTTGGACTCATCATTGTTTGTGATGCATCCCACCACCGCTGTATCATCTGCAAACTTTACAATGTGACAGCCTGGATGGGTAGCTGCACAATCATACGTGAGCAGAGTAAACAGGAGGGGGCTCAACACACATCCCTGAGGAGAGCCAGTGCTGAGGGTTATGGTGGAGGAGGAGAAGTTGTGGATCCTCACTAACTGTGGTCTGTTTGTTAAGAAGTCTAGGACCCAGTTGCAAATGGAGGGGCTTAGTCCTAGTGTGGATAGTATGTCCATCAGGGTTTGGGGGTTCATGGTGTTGAAGGCGGATGTAAAGTCCACAAAGAGCATACAGACGTAAGAGTTTTTCTGCTCCAGGTGGTTGAGAGCAGTGTGGACCACAGAGGAGATGGCATCCTCTGTTGATCAGTTCTCACGGTATGCATACTGATGAGGGTCCTCGTTGATGTTGATGGTTGTTTTGATGTGAGTCATGACCAGTTTTTCGAAGCATTTAGCAACTATCGGGGTGAGGGCCACTGGCCGATAGTCATTCAGACCAGTCACTAGCTATGTTTACATGCGCAGAATTCTTTGACCGGATTGAAATGTGTTCTGTTTGAATAATTCAAATGTATTGTTTACATGGGCACAATCTGTTCATGATGAGCATTTACATGCAGTGGGCTTTGTTCTGAACAGCAGTACTGACATGCGCAGAGTGGTAAACTCTCCTTAAAAAAAAACACTGAAGAAGAAGTTCTACTTCCGGGTAAACGTAAACAATCCTGAGCACCCAAAGTGGACCCGCAACAGGTTTTAATGATGGTGGAGACGTTACTGCACTCCCTGACTGAGCTACAGGTAATATAAATCATTTTGAGCTCTTTAAAAGTTTCTAGTAGAAATGTTGTGTCGCTCACCGACCAGTTTTACTTCCCTGACAAGCTAATATTATTAGCATTAGCCAGGCGGAAATGGCAAAGTCGCACATGCGCAGTCAGGTCAGTTTTTCACCATCAGATAAAAACGAACGGATCAAGCGTTTACATGCGCACCGATCGGGTTTCGGATCGGCGTAAACCACCCGTTTCGTTCTGATCAGAAATTATAACGGATCGCGCCGAATACACAAAAAATAACCCGAACGGAGTGTTTACATGACACACTTTTATTCCAACCGGCCATTTGATCCGGTTACTTATGGCCATGTAAACATACCCACTAAGCTTTTTGGGACTGGGATGGTGGTGGCAGTCTTCAGGCAGGTGGGAACTGTCTCCAGGGTAAGTGAGGTGTTAAAGATGTCTGCCAGCACCTCACAGAGCTGATCAGCACATTCCTTCAACACTTTTCCGGGGAAGTTTGTCTGGGCCAGTTGCTTTGTGCGGATTAATCCTCCTGAAGGTACTCCTTACTTCGGCTGAGGTCACGCTGAGATGCTCTTCATCCGGTGGTGAGGTGAGTCTGGTGCTGGGTGGTCTGTTCGGGTCTTCAAAGCGTGCATAGAACTTGTTGAGAGCATCAGGCAGAGATGGGTCTTTGGGGCATTGTTCGCTCCTTCCTTTATAATCTGTTATGCACTTAATGCCCCTCCACATTAATGTGCCCATAGTTGTGCGTGAGTAGCTAAAGTTGACCAGCGCATGTCACCATAGAGACAAATAGATCCAACTAAAATCAGAGTTATTGCTTGAGATTGCCTGTTTAGATGTTTAGAAACACACAGTGATGTTTGAAGTGGAAAGATACAAGAACATCGAGTAGAAGCTGGGTGTGAAAGAAGTTGAAAGATATAAAGTTCTCTTGTGTGTGTGCGTGTGTGTGTGTGCGTGTGTGTGTTTTGGTGTGCTTGTGTGTAAATGTTTGTTGGGTGGAAAAGAAGAGAAAAAGACTGATGAAGTGATGTGGTAACAGATAAACATAAAAGATAAAATAGTAAAAATAATAAAAAAAATA
Source organism: Nematolebias whitei (assembly GCF_014905685.2). Classification (NCBI taxonomy): domain Eukaryota; kingdom Metazoa; phylum Chordata; class Actinopteri; order Cyprinodontiformes; family Rivulidae; genus Nematolebias; species Nematolebias whitei. Next base: position 14,528,627 of record NC_056515.1, read on the forward strand.
AAAAGGAAAAGAGAGGAAAAAAACAAACAAATTAACAAACAAACAAGAAAAAGAATAGCTTTGACACTGTTCACCACCACCAGTGCAGACACCTTACCAAGTTGTGCTTTACATTTTATTTACAAATGCCAGTTAATTTACCTCCAGTGTTACAAGCGTTAAACCAGGACTATTCAACTAAACTGCCCAGGGGGCCACAGTTACTGAAAGCCAAGCGCTCAGGGGTCCGATATCCACCAGTTATCATTAAGTTACATTGTTTTATAGTTAAAACTCTAGTTTCGTTTTAAGAGTGAACCCATTGGTGGACCGAACTTAGCTCACCTGTGGGCCTGACTTGGCCCGCGGGCCGTCAGTTGAACAGCCCTGCTTCAAACTAACCTGTTCCTTTTAATAAAGCCATGGAGTGACGTCCCGTTCCATGAACAGCTGACCATTAATATAAAGTTTATCTACAGCCACCGTAGCTCTGACACTCTCAGACATGTATTTCTTCCTGATTGGAAACAAAACTCGCCTCCGATTGAGGATCTCTTTAGGAGATTGATGGTTAACACTGAAGTCCGTCCCACGCAGCTTTTGTTTAAAGTGCTCAAATTTAGCTATAATTGGTCGAGGCCGATTGTTATCGGGCTTCTTACCTCCGAGCCGGTGAACGCGATGGAAAGTGATGTTTTTTACCGTCTCACTTGGGAGTTTCAGCTGATGTTGAATAAACTTACGGATTGTAACTTCAGCATCCTCCTCTGCTCGTTCTGGGATCCCAGAGAAGACAAGATTGTCCCGCATGCTCCGAGCTTGAATGTCCAGGATGGACCCCTTCATTCTCCTGTTCTCTCCGGACAGCTGCGACATCTTCTCGGTGAGTTCTTTAACGTTACCCCTCAGAGTTTGGTTCTCTGCAGCGAGCTACGCCACCTGAGCTTGGCTGAACTCTAGGGACTCCCTCAGTGCTTGAAATTCCTTGTGGAGAACTTCCACCAGGGCCAGCCAGGCATCTAAACTGGTTAGCTTCTTGTCTATAGAGCCCAGAATATCAGTGAAGCTTTTCTCTGGAGAGGTGGACGTGCTGGTTGAGCTCTCCGAACGTGTGCGTTTAGGAGTTGGTGTGGCCGTGGATGCGTGTTTTTTTGTGGTTTGCCCATCACGATGTTGTTAAAACACTCGTCCACGTAACTCTCCAGAATGTCCAAGGTTTCCTCGTCCAGTTTGGTTTATTGAAACAATATGAAGAGGTTATTATTAACAATATTTATTATGCTTGATTGTAATATATTGGCTTGTTTTACCTGAGTTGAATCGTTTTGTTTAGCAGTATCCTGCCATGTTACTTACGCAGCACAGCTCTCACGTGATCTCAGCAGCTCATCACCAGGTGCACCCCCAACATCACGCTTGGAAAACAGCCTTTGTTTTATCTTTGCTGAAGGGAGATGACCCCACCTCACTGAAAAACTATCGACTAATTTCCTGATGCATGCTCAGGTCCAGAGGACAAGATTTAACTTTTTTTTAGATATCGACTAATTTCTAAACTCTGCATTTTAGCCAAGGTTCTACAAAAACTGATAAACTCTCAAATCAAAAAGTATTTGGACTCTTTTAACATCTTACCTCTCCATCACTCTGGTTTCAGGAAACAACACAGCACAACGACTGCTTCACTGAAGGTTCTTAATGACGTTGTTGAAGCACTGGATGCTAAGGATTATTGTGCTGCATTCTTCTTAGACCTGTCGAAAGCTTTTGACACTGTGGATCATAACATCTTATGTCATAAGCTCTCAGAAACTGTTTTATCAGCTCACACCATCGGTTGGTTCACTAACTATCTCTCAGGCCAGATGCAATGTGTTAAACATAATAGTACTTCTTCCAGTTATTTAACAGTCAACAATGGTGTTCCACAAGGCTCTGTCTTAGGACCCACCCTCTTTACGATCTATATAGGTAATGTAGGTCAGAGCATCCCTGATGTATCTTTACATTTCTATGCTGATGATACAGTTGTCTATTGTTGAGCTAAAACAGTTGCTAAAGTTTTCCAGCTTTTGCAGTCCGCTTTCGACATCATCCAGTCATATTTGTTCTGTCTCAAGCTTATCCTAAACTCCGACAAAACCAAAGGATGCTGTTTTCAAACAGGAAGTCGGTCCCAGCAGTTCTTCGTTGATTTTATCCTCGAATGGTGTCCCTATCGAGTTTGTCAATTCCTACTAATATTTGGGTATCTTGGTAGATTCGCATCTCTCTTTTAAGCTCCACGTGGAAAACTTGGTAAGGAAACTGAAAGTTAACTTGAGTTTCTTTTTCAGAAACAGATCCTGTTTAACTCTGAATGCTAAGAAACATCTTATAACTGCAACTTTCCTTCCCTCCATTGACTATGGTGACATTATTTATATGAATGCTCCTACAAGCACCCTGCAGATGTTGGATGTTGTCTATCATGGTGTACTAAGATTCATAACTGGCTGTAACTACCATACCCACCAGTGCACCCTATATTCACTGGTTAACTGGACAGCATTAACTTCACACAGACTCTCTCACTGGTGAATTTTCATCTTTAAATCACTTCTTGGTCTGTTGCCTTCATACATCTCCTCCTACATATCACTGCGTGAGTGCAGCTACATACAGCGTGTGCTCTCAGGACATTATTACATGCAGTGTTCCCTCAATGCGGACTGAACTAGGCAAAAGGGCCTTCTCCTACTCCTCTCCTGTTTCCTGGAATATCTTGCAACGAGATCTGAAGCTCTCTGCTTGTAAGGATGGTCTGTTTCATGGGTTTAGTCCCATCTTGTTTTGTGTTTTTTGTCTTATGTCCCTCTTCTCAGTTTCTGTTTTTCTATAGGGTTTGTGTTTTCCTAGTGCATGCTTCCATCTAGTGTTGTGTGTCAGTTCCTGCACTCCCTGGCTTCCTGGTTTGTCATATTCCCTGATGTGGTTCAGCTGTGTGTCCTCACAGGTGTTTTGTCTCGTTTGTCACTGTATATAAGTCTGTGTCTCTGTGTTAGTCCTTCATCCTGGCATTGCTTCCTGTCACCTTGGTCCTCTGCGTTTCCCACAAATTATGTAAGTTTGCTGCCCCGTCAGCTGTTGTTTTGTTATTATTAATAAATTATTTTAGTCATCTCCTGAGTCCTGGATTGTCTGCCTGCACCCCTGGGTTTACCCCTCACCAACCATCATTACGACATAATGCCAGGACCAAGCATAAACCCAGCAGGCAGCCAGTTCATGGCAAATCTTTCAGATGAGGACCACCAGCTGTTGGAGAAGACTATCCAAAAATATGGGGACACTGTGGCTACCTCTAATGATCTGGAGGAAAGGTGGGTGGTCACAGAGGATATGATTAATGAGTATTTTCGTCTCCCTGGACTGTGTGACTCTCCCGGCATGATGGTTTTTGGACAAACTACTGAGAGAGAGGACCAGGCTGGAGTCCCGCCGCCTACAGTCAGCTGCTTGGTCCACTTACTGTTCTAACCCTTCATGTGAGTCACCTGGAGGATCTGTGCCTCTCCTTGCCTCTGTTCAAGAAGAGCCCATCATCAAGTGGAACGGGTTCCAGACCGAACCTGTTCAGAGGCAGCAAAGTTGCAGCCCTGAGCCTGAGATCCTTCCGTCGCCCCTCCTAGTGGAAGAAGAAGAAAGGAGGGCACAACTCGGGGAGAGTCACCTCACACAGACACACAGGTCCCTGTACCAGAAATCTGAGGGTGACATTAAACCCAAAGAGGAGCTTGGGCTCACTTCTGATCCTTGTTCACACCCCCACCGGCATAGAGGTCGAGGGCAGAAAAGGATCAGAACCGCTGAAATCCTGATCCTTCCACCATCCGAGTCCCCACAAAAGCAGTCTGAGGAGCTGGGGAGAATTTCTACGGTCGGACTTTACCTGAACCCCTGCTTGCCTACAGAGAGCCCCGAGCCTGCACACATGTCTCCAGTGTCTCCAGCATCTTCAGTGGCCTCGACGTCCACAGAGGTTCCCAGGTCCACCGACGCCTCGACGTCCATAGAGGTTCCCAGGTCCGCCGACACCTCGATGTCCACAGAGGTTCCCAGGTCCGCCGACAGTTTCCAGTGGTCTCTACACCTCCTGCGGCCCCAGTGGTCTCTACGCCGCCTGCGGCCCCAGTGGTCTCTACGCCTCCTGTGGCCCCAGTGGTCTCTACGCCTCCTGCGGCCCCAGTGGTCTCTACGCCTCCTGCAGGCCCAGTGGTCTCTACGCCTCCTGCGGCCTCAGTGGTCTCTTCGTCTCCTGCGGCACCAGTGGTCTCTTCATCTCCTACGGCACCAGTTTTCTCTTCGCCTTGCCTCGGTTCATCGTCTTGTCCAGGCGCATCGCCTTGGCCCTTCGCATCACCTTGTCCAGGCACCTCGCCATGGCCCTTCGCATTGCCTTGGTCCCTCGCCTTATCCAGGCACCTCGCCATGGCCCTTCACATTGCCTTGGCCCCTCACCTCGCCTCATCCAGGCACCTCACCATGGCCCTTCGCATCGCCTTGGCCCCTCGCCTCGCCTTGTCCAGGCACCTTGCCATGGCCCCTCACCTCGCCTTGTGCAGGCTCCTCGCCGTGGCTCCTCGCCTCGCCATGGCCCCACGCCTCGCCTTGGCCCCACGCTTCGCCTCGGCCCCAAGCCTCGCCTTGGCCCCAAGCCTCGCCTTGGCCCCAAGCCTCACCTTGGCCCCACGCCTTGCCTTGGCCCCATGCCTCGCCTGGGCCCTTTGCCTCACCTTGGCCCTTCGCTTGAACTGCTCCAGCAAGATGGACGGTCTTCCAGCCTCTTGCCTGGACTTTTTGTGTTTTTTCTTTTGTGTGTACCTAGTCCCCTTCTTGTGTTCCCTTGTGCCCTCTGTCCTGTTTCCCCCCTCCTCCCACCCAAGTTTTTGGGGAGTGGGTTTCTGGAGGACTTCTGGAGACATCCTTTAAGAGGAAGGTACTGTAAGGATTGGTCTGTTTCATGGGTTTAGCCCCATCTTGTGTTGTGTTTTTTGTCTTATGTCCTTCTCAGTTTCTGTTTTTCTATAGGGTTTGTGTTTTCCTAGTGTATACTTCCATCTAGTGTTGTGTGTCTGTTCCTGCACTCCCTGGCTTCCTTGTTTGTCATATTTCCTGATGTGGTTCAGCTGTGTGTCCTCACAGGTGTTTTGTCTCGTTTGTCATTGTATATACTGTAAGTGTGTCTCTGTGTTAGTCCTTCGTCTTGGCATTGCTTCCTGTCACCTTGGTCCTCTGCGTTTCCCACAAATTATGTAAGTTTGCTGCCTCGTGAGCTGTTGTTTTGTTATTATTAATAAATTATTTTATTCATCTCCTGAGTCCTGGATTGTCTGCCTGCACCCCTGTGTTTACCCCTCACCAACCATCATTACGACACGACCTTGACCTTTTTAAGTTGGCTTTAAACATCTGCTAAGTTCCTGGGAAAAACCAATCCAGACATGTTCCTGTTATTAGTTTTCTACATCACCTTACAACCTAGCTGTTTTTTGTTATTATTTTTAATACCATCTTATTTTCACTTATTATTCTCAATTTGTATACATCCTTTATTGTCTATTTTTGTCATCACTCTTTGTTAAAATCAGGTCTCTCTTGTAAATAAGGCCCCCAGGCTCAATGGGATTAAATTGTATAAATAAAGCTTGAATTAAAGAATTTATCACATTCATACACCAATGGGACACACATCAGAGGCAATGAGGGGTTCAGTGTCTTGCCCAGGGACACTTCGGCATGTAACTGCTGGTGGAATCGAACCCCCAACTCTTGCATTGGAGGATGACTTCTATAATCACTCAGCCACAGGCGCCTCAAAATTGTATTAGAGGGTGTGAAAAACAAAGACTGCATAAAGTGCTTTATAGAATCCTCTGTAATGTTAAATATCAGACAGCAAAAGTTGAGAATTGATGCAAGTTTCTGTGTAAAATATTTCTTATGTTGCTTCCTGTCTTCTTTAGGACTCCTTCGAAACAAAATCTGACAAAGAGAGGACAGAGTTTGGGAACAGCATCATTCAAAGATTCCTCAACTGGCAGGTCTGACAATCCCCAATAGTTTATTTGCTCCTGCTTATATTGCAAACATAAGCATAATAGTTTCACATTTTTCCACTAAAATCTAAAAATTTAAGTCTAAACTTTTAAGTGACTTTATTCATGTTTCTACAGTCCAATCAGTGTGTGTCCATTGTAGCAAAGTATGAAAATATCTGCAGAAAACATTTGAAGCAGAATCCCTGTGATGACATCTTTATTGACTGCAAAGAGTAAGTTCACAGTTCTGCCTGATTTTATACAGAACATTTTACGAAAACTAAGTGATGTGTGTTCAATATTAGAGACCTACATAAATACCTCAGGGAAGAGCCTTTCATCCAGTACTTGGACAGCATGTACTATGACCGTTTTCTACAGTGGAAGATGCTGGAGAGGTCAGTGTGTGTGTTGGAATGTGTCTTAAGATCCACATCAACAAAAAAGTCCCACGTAAAGCCAACTGCTTGACAGATCAAGGGGTTGTGGTTTGTGCCACATGCAGATATTGTCTGGGTATTTAAAATAAAAACTAGTACTTGATGTAAAAACAGACTGTTTTCTTCTTTAAGGCAGCCCATCACCAAACACAATTTCAGACAGTACAGGCAGCTGGGGAAAGGAGGTTTTGGAGAGGTAAGACTTAAATATTTTCAACATTTTTGAAAATAATGTACAAAATGTAAAACTATGTATCCCACATGTATCCAAAAAGCGTTCAATACAAAAACAACTGGACTTTATTTGTAACAGAAGACGTTTCACTCCTTATCCGAGGAGATTTCTAAATTCAAAGAGCAGTGAGGGAGGGATTCAGGTTATAAGGCTGAGTGAGATAAGACACACACACATATGTAGATTGGCAAATCACACCTAAACACCTTAACAGTAGGGGTTTCTTAAGGTCTTTGTTACTCTAATTCACAGATGAGCCCCCTCTGTTCCCATCAGGTGTGAAAACTGGCTGGGAATCAGTCTTAAAGTTGCATTACAGGTTTTTGAAAGTGGACATCTGAGGCCTCCTCTTCTATTAAGAGATGTTTTTTCTCTTTTTACATAAATTGCTTCCTTCACCCCCCTCTCAAACCATCTGTGTTCTCGGTCCAAAATGTGTACATTTTGGTCCTCAAAACAATGTCCCTTATCTGTGAGGTGGAGGGGAACAGCTGAGTCTTGTCCAGAGGAGGTGGCTGTCCTGTGTTGAGCCATGCGTCTGTGAAGAGGCTGTTTATCCAAAAAAGTTCAATCTGGTCCTCTGGACATTAAAAAAAAAAAAAAAAAAAAAAAAAAAAACAAAGCAAAAAAATCTAGAAACGTTTCGTCTCTCATCCAAGAGACTTCCTCAGTCTGAGGTGCTGTTTTCAGCTCAGTCTCTTAAATAGCACCTTCACAGAGTGGATCAACCAGTTTGCTGCTGACAACCAAAACCAGCTGATCACATGCTCAAGAAGGACCATCAGCCTAACAATGGGTCATTAGCACACTGATGGCTGTTTACTACTCACAGAGGGCTGAGTGATACTAGCAATCACAGCATTGTAAGAGGGGGACAGTTGAACCCGGAGGCCTCCACCCCTGTTTAATGATGGACGATTTCTTTTCACAAAGATGGCCTCCTTTACTCCTCTCTCAAACCATCGTTCCTCTCTGTCCAGGATGTGAACATCTTCATCCTTGAAAGAGTGACCACTGGCCTGGAGATGAGTGTAGACCGCAGAATCCTGGCCTGATGATGTTGATCTTCTGTGCTGGGCCATCCTTTTGGCCAGTGGCTGTTTAGTTTCCCCGATGTAAGACTGATCACAGCCCTCCTGACACTGAACAGCATACACAACATTACTCTGTTTGTGCCGGGGGACTGGATCTTTGGGATGAACCAGTTTTTGCCGTAATGTATTTTGGGGTTTAAAAGCCACTGGGACGTTATGTTTAGAAAATAAACGTCTCAGTTTCTCTGATACC
>NC_056515.1:14536747-14558613 GCF_014905685.2 Nematolebias whitei
GTTCATGTTTGTGCTGATGTTCAATGTTTTTATGTTATGAGTGCTTAGTGTATATTTAGTTGATGTTTTTCTTAGTTCATTTCTTAGATGTTATTACTGTTTTTCTTATACATTTTATTGTTGGATGTAACTGGGACCCTGTGTACATAATTTCGCTCCACCACATGTACCACATGAGGTGCGAATGACAATAAAGAATCTCTGACTCTGACTCTCTGACTGATTAAGGTTTGTGACTTGGAATGTCAATGGAACCAGTACTCAGCAAAAACGATTGGGAATTTTAAACCAGCTTAAAAGATTACAGGCAAATGTTGTATTTTTACAAGAGACTCATAAATCTATTACAACTGCAGATGATCTTAAATCACCTGACTTTCCTGATGTGTTTTGTGCCTGCTATAACTCAAGACAAAGGGGAATGGCAATATTAATACACAAAAATGTTAATTTTACAGTACTAGACACAGTTACAGACCCAGAGGGTAGATATTTAATAATAAAACTTTGTATAAATAACTACAAGCTGTGTATTGTCAGCATATATGCCCCAAATGTTGATGACACCTCTTTTTTTCATGATTTTTTCTCAGCATTGTCTGATCACTTGGATTGCTCACTTATACTTGGAGGTGACCTCAACTTTGGTTTAAATGAAGAATTAGACAGATGTAGTAGAGTAGGAACTCAGCACTGTTGGCAGTCCATAAATATAGTTAAACAGTACATGAGTGATTATGGACTTTGCGATACATGGCGATCTCTTCACCCGAACCGTAGGGAGTATACTTTCTTCTCACCTGTCCATCACTCTTACTCTCAGCTAGATTATTTTTTAGTCAGCAGCTTGTTGTTGATGGACATCTCGAACACTGAGATACACCCTATAGCTGTCAGTGATCATGCTCCTGTCTGTTTAACTCTAGCAAACAGAAAAGAAATCCCAAAAAGTATAAACTGGAGATTTAATATATCATTGCTTGAAGATGAAGATTTGATCAAATATTTTACAGAAGAGTGGGCTTCATATCTGGAGTATAATGACTTGCCTGGAACATCAGCATCTGTTCTCTGGGAGGCAGGGAAAGCAGTGATGAGAAGTAAAATAATCAGAGACTCTACTTCCTTCTTATCACATAAGAAGAAAAAAGAAAATAAACATATTCAGGAATTAGAAGAAACCATTAAATTGTTAGAAGCCTCCTAAGATGAAGACATGCTGGAGAAAACGTGTAAAGCAAAATTAGAATTAAATGAACTTATTAACAAAAAAACTCAATTCTTAATACAAAGACTCAGAAAAGAAAACTTTGAACAGAACAATAAATCAGGTAGCTTTCTAACAAAACAGCTTAAAAATAAATAAGGAAAAAAACAAGTATTCATGGTGTTAAAGACTTGACTGGGGAATACAGTTTATGATCCTGAAAGAATAAACAGCATTTTCAGAGATTTTTATAAAGCTTTATACTCACCCCAGATAAACCCATCAGATAATGAAATTGATAAATTCCTGGATAAAATAACACTTATTTAATTACTTATTTAAATTATTTAATTTAATTGATTATTCTTACAGTAAAAATATTGAAACTGCAATATTCTCTCTAGATGCAGAAAAAGCTTTTGATAGAGTTAACTGGAAATTTTATTTGCAGCCTTGCAAAAATTTGGTTTTGGAAATTATTTCACAAACTGGTTACAAATATTATACACTTCCCCATCAGCATGCATTAGGACAAATAATCAAATATCTGCTAGCTTTCTTCTGCAAAGGGGAACCAGGCAGGGATGTCCACTCTCCCCCTCATTGTTTGCTATTTTCATTGAACTGCTAGCCGCAGCAATCAGGCAAACTACAGATATTAAATGCATAAAATGCAAGAACATAGAGCACAAAATCAGTCTATATGCTGATGATGTGTTGCTCTTCCTCCAGCATTCACAAACCTCCCTCTCTCAGGTTATTGGATTGATAAACTATTTTTTAAGAGTTTCAGATTACTCTATAAACTGGATAAAATCCACAGTTCTACCAATTAATTGCTATTTCAACAATTCACTTACTACACAACTGCAGTCAGGGAATATTACGTACTTGGGTATCAAAGTCTCTCCTAGATTGGCAGATTTAACAAAACTAAACCACATCCCACTTTTAAAGAAAATTGAGGATGATCTTGCTAGATGGAAATCTCTACCCTTGTCTCTCATGGGAAGAATTGCTTCAATAAAAATTATGGTTTTGCCTAAAATAAACTATCTATTCTCAATGATCCCAAATAAACCATCATCTGACTGGTTTAGATCCCTGGACTCCTCCATCTCTAAATTTCTCTGGAAAGATAACCCCCCACGTATTAAACTAAAAACACTACAGAAGACCAAAGATAAAGGACTAGAGCTATCCAATTTCTATTATTACTTTCTAGCCAACAGGCTAGAACACATCTCAAGATGGATAAAACACACACCCCTTGATGAACCCTGGCTAGATGTAGAACCAGACACTTTGCAATAATATAATGATCTCGGACCTTCCATTCATTAGCTCAAACATAAAACGACAGGAATGCTTTAAAAGCATCAATATCAGCTCCTCTCTGACAGCTTGGTGGGAGTTTCTTAAAATGACAGAGTCTTCACTAATTCCATGCAGACGTACACCCATCTGGAACAACCCTGACATCCTACAACAGAATAATATGATAAACTTCCCAGGTTGGAGGTGTAAAGGAATCAAATATTTGGAACATATGTATGAGGAAGTAGACTATATCGCATTTAACAGATTAATAACACAATATGGGATTGATAAGAATAAAATTTTAGAATATCAACAAATTAAATCTATAACAAAAATAAATTTAACCTTAATAACACTAGAATTGAAATACCAACAAGTGTATTAGAATTCCCAAATCTTAACCCTCCCAAATTTCTATCTAAGGTTTACCGGACACTCATTAAAATAGATGGATCAATATCCCTTCCCATTGTAAAATGGGAGACAGACTTGTCAGTCAACTTTGACCAAAACTTCTGGTCTCAGATATGTCTAAGAACTTTTAAGATGATTAAAAACCCCAATTTACAATTAATACAATACAAAATCATTCAGAGTACACTACACAGGTCAACAGATGTTCAGGATGGGTTTCACATCATCTAATGTTTGCTCACAGTGTACAGACAATATTCCTGACAATCACATCCACACATTTTGGTTCTGTCCACCTGTTCAGAGGTTTTGGTGCCGGATATGTGAAGACTTATCAAAGTGTCTGAGATGTAATATTCCACTCTCTCCGTCAGTTTGCTTATTGGGCCACTTAGATGATGTCACCTTGGAGACAAAGTCAATGGACATGATTTTTACTGCTTTATGTATAGCAAAAAAAACTATACTCATGAATTGGAAAAATAAAAATACTCTTAGTATTAAACAGTATAAAGACCTTATGTTGGATTACATCAGTCTTGAGATAGCCTGTACCTCCACATCAGAACAATCTCTCTGGGCTTCTTTGATTGGCTCCAACCCGTAGTGGAAGTGATTAAACCCCTTTGATTTCGTCCCGTGGGGCATCGTGGTTGATGTGGGGGGTATCGGGGCTGGGGGCATGGGGGGGTCGTGGGACCGGGGCAATGGCGCTCAACTGGGGAGATGGGAGGGGGGAGGGGGGGAGGGGTGGACTCAGCCTGGGTGTCTTCCTGCCTGGCTGTGGCTGCGGTCTGGTGCTTGGCTGGGGGGCTGGGCTGTGGGGGGCTGTGGGTGGGGGGGCTTTTGCTCGGGTGGCTCTGCACTGCTGGCCCGGAGGTGTCTGGGCGTGTTAGGCGTGTGCCCCCCCCTTGCATGGGGTGCTCTCATTGTGGGTGTTGCTGTGGTGGACTGGTCAGTCCTTTTGTGGGGGTGGGGGTGCGCTCTCAGTCACTGTGGTGCGCTGTCTGCGGCTCTTCAGGCACTCCTGGCTGATTGTCGCTGCTGGAGTTTGGTGGCTTCTTTGGTTGGGGGGCTGGGTGTTGAGCTGGGGATCAGGTTAGGGATCTGGACGATCTCGGGGGGGGGGGGGGGGGAGGGGCAGGGGCGGGGGCGGGTGGGGGGGGGGGGGGGGGGGAGTGTTGGGTCGCTAGCCCGGGTTCTGGTCGGTCCTCGGGGCTATGTTCCAGTCCGTGGCCTGGGTCTCTGTTGGTGCGGCTGCCTCCTGCTCCTGGATGGATGCACTGGAGCCTTCCTCCCCTGGTGGATCTCGGAGAATGGGGGTGCCTATTGGGGTCAGTGGGGGAGCTGGCCCCCTGGGAGGGCATTGCCACCTCAGTTGTTCGTCCCCATCCCGACGTCTTCCTCCACCCACTCCATCACACCACCACTCAAGCAGGGCCTTGGGGTTACTGTGCTGCGGGGAGGATCCTCCATCTCCATGGTTCATGGAGACCTGGGCCCTAATTTTATCAAACAACCTAGACACTCGCATATAACATTCTCACGACACATGCATATACAGTATAGGGTCTGGAGTGGGCACACGGTGGCATATGGGGGTGGGATGTGTAATCATTCTCACCTCCGGGACCTGTGCCCACTCTCATATGTAGCATGTAGACATTTAGGGTTCTGGGCAAGTGTTGGGGGGGGCGAACGGGCACTGCCTGCTCTCTGGGGAGGGGGTGGGTCTGTGCCAGTTGCCGCCTCATCCCCCCATTTTAAACGCATTATATAACAACATGCATCAACATCTTGTTTGAGTGGGGGGAGGGAGGAGTTGGGTCTTCCAGTTTTCCTTAAACCCTCATTCTCTGTCTGACATTTGGGGTCGGGGCGAGGGCGGGGGTGTAGGCTGCCTGGTTGGAGTCTAGGCTGTGGGTGGGGCTGGTGCTCCGGTTCTCCCTAGATTGTTTGGATCTTTTGATCGGGGTTCCTGGTTGCGATGGCCAGCCCTTTGGCTGGGGTGGCTGCCAGGTTCTGGCGGGGGGTCGGCTGTGGTTGTGTGTGTGTGGTCATTGGTAGTGCGTGGCGGCGGTTGGGGGCATGGCTTCACTTAGACGGGGTGCTGGGGTGCTGGCTGGTCGGCCTGATGTGACATTCATGGTGGGGGATGCTGTGTGTGTGGGGGGTGCATGGGTGGCATGCCGGGGCTTCTCCGGGCCTGTGGTGTGGGGCTTTAGGGATGGATTGGTGTGCTGGGCCGGCCTTCCTCGGCTGCTGCTCCCTGCTGCTCTGGCCCCCGGCCTGGGGCCGGCTTGCGGTCACTGTTGGGTGGGTGGGGCACATGGACGGCCCGACAGAGGCTCTGTCGGGCTGTCTCTGTGTGCCTGTTTGTCTCAGGTTGGGTTTTAGGTGGTCCACTCTCTTGGATCAGTTTTGGCCCCCCATTTGGTGTGTTGTGCTCCCCTCCGGTGGTGGGCCCCCCTGCCGTCGGTGCATTGGCGGCTCTCAGCAGCTGGGGCTGGGTGCCCTGGCTCTGTCGGGCCTCTGTTTGGGGGGGGGGGTAATACCTCGGGACTCGGGGCTTGGTGTCCATGGCCGGATCCATTCTGGAGGGGCGGGTTGCCGGCGGGGCCTGTTGACTCATAGCTACAGCCTCCTGGGTTTTCTGCATTGTGGTTGCTGGGGATCGCCTGGGGTTTCCCTTTGCTTCTCTCTCTGGGGGGTGTGGGTGTCCCTGTTGGGGGACTCCCGGAGTTCTGGGCTTGGGGACCGCTGTGTGTCTGTGGTTCCGGTCTTCCCTGTGTTACCTTCGTGTCCTGTGGGGATGGGTTTATGGGTCCCCACATCCACTATTGAACATTTTTATGGAGAAACCTTATAGTGATAAGCATGCTCACACAGTTGTTTAGATTCCGGTGTTTATCAGATACACACTCGGTTGGGTTGTGGTGGCCATCAAATATATATTGTATTACCATGTACTGTATAAAATACTTGATGTTATAAGTATCATTGTATATGGTGTTTGTTGTGGTGGTTTCTCGGTTTGGTCGTTATTTTTTTTTCCGCAGGTCTAGAGGCAGACTTCAATGATGTTGATTTGTGTTCTCTTTATCCCTCTCTCTCTCCTCTGTTCCTATCTCCTTCTTTACATTTTAACTCTTCTCTCACTTTTCTGCTTTGTTATCTTCTTTGTTTTCCGTCCCCATGTCCATTACATCTGGAACAAACCCAAAGCATATTCTTTTTTTTTTTTTTGTGATGGCCTCCCTTCTCCCCTTACAGCCATCCTCTCCACACCATTATTATGAAATATTTATTATAGTGACTATCTAGTGTAGGTGTTGTTGTTTATTTTTTTTTAATAGAATAGAAAGAAAGAAAAGACAAAGTAAGACTCCAAAATATAAGAAATATACACAAAGAGAGCACACGTCAAAACACCCGGCCACTGTCTGTTCACCTGCAAAGAACATGACAAAACACAGCAACAAAATACATATGTATAAAGAACTTAAAATATTCATGGCTTTGCAGTAAGTTTCCATAAATATATATACCCATACCTACACCTATATACATACATACATAAATAGACATGAATATACACTCACATACATATCTATATATCTACATTTAAAGCCTACATAAGCATCCCTGCTTCTATTTGTGTGTGGTTGTGAGCATGCATAAGTGTATAAGGCTTCTCTAATAGAACATTTATTAGTAACTGTGAAGCAGCAGAGACCCGACCCCCAAGACCAGAGGCAGACGAAAAAGGGGGGACCAGAGCCCAAGACCCCAGGAGGGACCCCGACCGCGGAGACCCCAGAGCCACTCACACAGGACGAACCACTCACCCACCCCCCAGAACGGACCACAGGGGAGAACCGGAAGATCCCCACCAGCAACCACATACAGTGACCCCCCGGGGCCAACAGCGACAAACTCATAGGCCTCCGTCGGCACCCGCCGCACCGATGTAGGTCCAGGTCCAGGCACCGAGGCCCGGGCACCGAGGACCCACACCACCCAGGCCAAGGCCCGACAGGGCCAGAGGACCCGAGCCCCACCAGGCAGACACCAGGCCGAGCCGACACACGCCCAAGCGCCCAGCCCCCGATACCAAGGGCCCCAAGCGCGCCGGCAGGCAAGGGCACACCCCACCAGGGGGCCGCGCGATAGGGGCGCGATGCCAAGCACCCCCAGTTGTATCAAAGAGGGGGCAGTCCGAGTCTCGGACTAACAAATACCCATTCGTACACAGACACAATCACACAATCCCAACCTCAATCTCACATTCACTCACTCAAAGACATACAATAACGATACATTTCATTCTTATTCCCGATACGCACTCTATACCCCCCAGGTCCAAGACATGTACCCGCCCTCTACAGGGGGCAGCCCATGCCCAAACCCAGGAGGTAAACCCATTCATTCTTGAGCGGAGAAGAGCCAATACCCCAGACCCGGCCCAGGCCATACCCCGCCGACAGGACACCCCCCCACCATGAAGAGGACACGCCACCGACCACCCCCACACACCGCCAACAACCAAGCACGCACCCCCAGCCGACCGCCCGCCAGGCCCCGGCAGCCACCCTGGCCAGCGGGCCAACCATGGCACCCAAGAGCCAAGCTCAGGGGGTCCAAACAACCCCAGGGAGAGCACAGCGCCAGCACCGCCCACGGCAACCCCCTAGACCCTGAACCCCCACATAGTCCTGGTCAACACCCGACGGCCTGCCCTTCTCCCGGACCCCACCCCCGGAATGGCAGTCAGGGAACTAGGTGGGTAGGAAGAGGAGAAAAAATAAAAATAAAAATAAGACCCCGACACATACACCCCCGCCCCTAGATGTGCTGTTGATGTGTGTTGTTGTATAGTGCCATTAAAAAGGAAAGAAGAAGGAGCAAAGGCTGGCATGGTGCCAGTTTCCCCTCCACCCCAACTCTATCCAAACCCTAGTGTCTAAATGCAACCGTTGTAAGTGAGCACAGGCACAGGGGGTGAGAGTAAGGTCATCCCACCACCCATAGCCATGTGCCCACCTCAAGTTCCTTTATATGAATG
The DNA here is from genome assembly GCF_014905685.2 of Nematolebias whitei. Classification (NCBI taxonomy): domain Eukaryota; kingdom Metazoa; phylum Chordata; class Actinopteri; order Cyprinodontiformes; family Rivulidae; genus Nematolebias; species Nematolebias whitei. Next base: position 14,544,754 of record NC_056515.1, read on the forward strand.
TCATGAGGATGTTATGAATGAATGTCTAAGGTGTAAAGCATATTCTAATAAAATTTAGTTTATATATCAAGTGGAGCATTAAGGCCAGCCATAATGCTCTGCTTGTGAAAGTAAATCTGTTGGGCATCACTTTGACACTCAGACAATAATTCTAAGTGTCACAATGCCGGACAGGACAAGGGAGAAAACAAAACAAAAAAAAAAAGAAAAAGAAAAGAACCTTCAATGAAGCAGTCTTTGTGCTGTGTTGTTTCCTGAAACCAGATTGATGGAGAGGTAAGATGTTAAGAGTCCAAATACTTTTTGATTTGAGAGCAGGGCCAGATTAACACTTCGCTGTACCCTGGGCAACAATCTTCAAGGGCCCCATCATCACCATAATCAGGCAAAATACAGAATAAATTGCCATAATATACAGTAAATATACTTCAAATTCCAATTATCAAGTGTATTTTTATGTATAAAACTCCAAATACTCATTGACACAAACATCAAGACTGAATTAAGTTGAACGCACTTTGAACCCCACACGACATCATATGTGTACTTGTTTAGTAACATGTTGGCGACTGGTGTCAAAAGCATTTATAATGTGTGTGTGTGGGAGGGGTGACACACTGATGGGGGAGTCTGGGGGTCCTCCCCCAGAAAATTTTGAATAAAGTAGATGCCATTTCCTGCATCCTGGTGTATTTTAATGGTTGTTTAACATCTAGTTTTACCTACATAAGTAAACACTTGGAACGCCTTGGGATTCCCCTGGAGGAGCTGGTCCAAGTGGCCGGGGAGAGGGAAGTCTGGACCTCCCTACTTAGGCTGCTACACTCGTGGATGGATGGAAATAAACATTTGATTCAATAACTATTTTAGAGCTAATGGCACAACAAGAAGTGACCTGACCAACAGCTGATTCAATGAATTAAATATATTATATATTCAAAGGTGACGATTTGATGCCCAAATTAAAATTAAATGCCTGTAACTTAGTTGACTTCAAATGTAATAAGATTATCAATGAATGTTTGTGACAAAGGATTTATTGATTATAACAAAGATTCCTTCAAGAAACCTCCTAATATAAATCATAAAACCATAATGACTTCTGCTCATTCTAAATTTGTCAAACGGCCAAAATCTCCTAAAGTGAAGGAGAATCATTTTAAAATAATGAATAAGATATATCCTGTAGCCATGTTTATTGAAAGATTTAAATTTGATGTTGATTTGTGTGTCTTTTATAAATCAGAAGATGAATCCCTCGAGCATTTTTTTTTCATGTCAATACAAAGTGTTTGGTCAGACATCAGAAACTGGATTAATCTCAAACTTAACATTCCTTCTTTTCATGCTGATGCCGTTTTACTTTATGTGGATAACTTAAGCTCAGCTTTCTATGATGCCATAAATATAGTCGTACTTATAACAAAGTACCACATTCACTGTAGTAAGAGGAGAAATAATAAGTCCTCCTTCCTGTTTGATGAACGGTTTTAAGTCATACTATTCTTCATTAAGTAGATAAAAAATCTGCAAAACTGTTAAAATCATCTCACAACAGATACAAACTTATTGTTTTAATTAAAATAATGTTTCTCAAGAAAAAAAAACTGATGAGCTTTTCAGCAGGTAAGGGGCGTTTACCTTCGGGACAAATTGAGGTTGTCGATTGGTCAGTTACTGACACGCCTTCTGAGTTGATTGACAGGTCGCACAGTCGAGGATCCGATTTGCACTCGTCTACTGTCCACCTCGATCTAAGGACTTCATAAATGAGTTTTCTGATTTCTTGGCTGAAATCACACCAAAATATGATCATGTTTTCATTATTGGTGACTTTAATTTGCACGTGTGCTGTCCTGAGAAGCCCTTGGTTAAGGACTTTTTAGATTTATTGGACTCATTTAATTTAACTCGGCATGTAAACGGTCCCACCCAAGAGCATGGACATACACTGGACCTTGTTTTAACTCATGATATGACTGTTAATAATCTTGTTATTGGTGATAATGTTTTTTCAGACCACATGCCAGTCTGGTTTGAGTTCACCCTCTCCCATCTAACTCCTAAGCCGTGCATTCTTGCACGTCGCACCCGGACCATTAACCACTTCACTGCCACACGTTTCACAGATGTTTACAACTCTGAAATGATCATTCAGCCCCCAGTGTTTCTCACCACCACTGAGGAGCTGACATCCCAGTTCAACTCTGTCTGCTTAAAGACTATGGATCATGTTGCACCTGTTAAAACCAAAAAATCAAAACTCAGAGCAGAACCTTGACTGAGCGACGTCACCAAGGCCACTAGGCAGCAATGTAGGAGGGCGGAACGAAAGTGGAGGAAAGACAGGCTGCAGGTCTCTTTCCAAATACTTAAAGAGAGCTGGCGCTGTTAGAAAACAGTAAAAGCTGCAAAATCAAAATTCTTCTCTGATATAATTACCTCAAACTCTCACAACCCACGTGTCCTCTTCTCCACCCTAAACTCTGTTCTCCACCTCACTGAACCATCACCTCTGGAAGCCTCGACTGAGCTGTGCGACAACTTTCTACATTTCTTTGTGAAAAATTGCAACCACCAGGTCTCTCATTTCCCCTCCAACTCATGACCCATCCATCCCACCTCAATCTGTAGCTCCTTTTGACCATTTTGAACCCATCACTATCTTCTCTAGAGCAGGTCATGTGCAGTTTGAAACTTTCTGGTTCCCCCTTTGATGTGGTCCCCCCTCGACTACTAAAGGAGGTGTTTCCTACTTTAGGTCCGTCTATTCTTGTCATAGTAAACAGTAGTTTATCCACTGGCGTGGTGCCAAAAACCTTTAAACATGCTGCCGTCCAGCCTCTCCTGAAAAAAACAAACCTTGACCCCTCACTCGTTTCCAACTTCCGGCCTGTCTCCAAACTCCCATTTGTTTCTAAAGTACTGGAGAAAATAGTCGAGTCCCAGTTGAAGTGCTTCCTGGAGGATCACGCCATCTTAGAACTTTTCCAATCTGGCTTTAAACCTCTCCACAGCACTGAAACTGCCCTGCTGAAGGTCTTTAATGACATCTTCAGATCCACAGATACCGGTGATTCTGTGCTGCTTGTCCTGTTGGACCTCACAGCCGCCTTTGACACCATCGACCATGAGATCCTCATTGCTAGGTTGGAGCAGTGGGAGGGCGTCACAGGATCAACCCTCAGTTGTTTCAGATCTTACCTCACTGACAGATCCTTTTGTGTCTCCATCAAGGATTTTAGTTCCGCAGAGGCAGAGCTTAAATGGGGGTTCCGCAGGGGTCCATACTGGGTCCCCTCCTATTCTCTTTATACCTGCTGCTGCTTGGTGCTATTTTCCGGAAACACAACATGCCCTTCCACCTCTATGCCGATGACTGTCAAATTTACTTCCCCCTAAGACACAATGGTACATGCTCTATTCAACCGCTGCTCAACTGCCTGGCTGACATCAGGGACTGGATGGCTTTAAATTTCTTAAGTTTCAATGAAAAGAAGTCTGAAGTCATGTTGTTCCCTCCCAACGACACGATCACAAACCACTGCATCGACATTTCTTCTCTAACCCTATCAGAAAAACAAAGAGTCACTAATCTGGGCGTGATAATGGACCCTTCCCTGAAACTTAAAAATCATGTAAACATGATTGTTAAATCATGCTTCTTCCAACTGAGGCGGCTGTCTAAACTGAAGCCCATATTGTCCAAAAAGAACCTGGAGACAGTAATGCATGCATTCATTACATCTAGGCTTGATTACTGCAATTCACTCCTGTTTGGTATCAGTCAGACCTCCATTGCACGACTACAACTGGTCCAGAATGCAGCAGCCCAATTTTTAACCAGTACAGGCAAAAGAGAGCACATTACACCAGTTTTGGCCTCACTGCACTGGTTACCGGTTCACTTTCGAATCCAGTTCAAAATACTCATGCATGTCTACAAATCACTGAACAGTGTCGCCCCCCCCATCTCTCTGATTTGCTACAACCGTATGTCCCACCACGCTCCCTGAGGTCAGCGGACCATTTGCTCCTCACAGTTCCAGGAACTCGTCTTAAGCGCAGAGGTGACAGGGCCTTCTCTGTAGCAGGACCAAGACTCTGGAACGAGTTACCTCTGCTTGTCAGACAGGCCCCCTCCCTCTCGGTTTTCAAGTCCCGTTTAAAAACTCACTACTATTCAATAGCTTTCAACACAAGATGATCTGTGTTTTAATCCTGTATGCTCTACACTGGTTTGTCGTCATTATCTGCATCGGTTTTTGTCTATATTCTGATTTACCTCATTTTGTATTTTGCTTTGTGTGTTACCTGTTGTTTTGTCTGTACAGCACTTTGGTTGGCCTTGTTGCTGTTTTAAGTGCTTTATAAATAAAGTGGTATGGTATGGTATGGTATGGTACTAATTGAGAATAGTGAAAGTGAAAAGGTGTGGTTTACTGAAGACTGACTTGTAGGAAAGATTTGGTTTGTAGATGTTTGGCTTCTAGGAGAAGTGACTGATCTACCAACAGTAATTGTGACAAATAAAGAACTAGAAGCAACAAAATGCCTGTTGAAACAGTTCAGGATCTCGTGCTTATTTGACACAGGAACAGAGTTAACAAGAAGTTGTGATGGGAGGTCAGATGAATGAGAGCTGCCAGAGAGAGATTTGATGGTTTTCCAGAATCTTTTAGGATTAGTTAAATTTTAGGAGGTCTGAGATAAGAACTAGTTACGTTTTGCGGCTTTGATGGAAGTTGTGCATTTATTCCGCTGCTGTCAAAAATTCAACCAGTCAGTGTCTGAGCCAAATTTTCTGGCTGCAGCCCAAAGCTGATTTCTCCTGTGCAGGAGATCAGCTAGATCAGGAGTAAACATGAACTGTCTTGTCCTTTTATTCTGAACTGGTGAAAAGGAGCATGTTTGCTCACAAAATAGATTAAACTATTTTGAAAATAGTTCCAAGCGATGTTCACGTCGTCAGTTAATAGAATACGATGCCAATCGAAGTGAGATAAATCCCATAGGAAAGCCTGCTCACAAAAACGTTTCAAATCCCTTTGTTGAATTAATCTGGGTTTAAACCCTATTCATACGGGATTAGTTTTACCTAAGGATCAGTGTAATCTCCCCAACGTCTGCTTTTTATGTGGCACATTCGCACAGGATAACCAAAGTCTGAGATTTAGTTGAAATTTACGGACATCTTCCGGTTACAATGTTAATGCACTGCGTTGTAATGACTGGGCCGGTCCATATAATGTTTTTAATTTGCGGTCCCGGACGGTCTTAGGCTGTGATGTGGTTTTATGAATCAGCACAAAGAAAACTAAATAATGTACATGACATAGTGTTATTCTACTAGTTGAGGAGGAGGCAGGTCCGACCGGCCACTTTAAGAGGCAAAAAAAGCCACGTTAAGCTCAGATGGTCAGCTGTCACAGGCCGTGCGCATGAACAGCTGGTGACAGCTGACCCGCCGGTTGAAATGGATTTGCGACCTGCCCAGGGTGTCCCCCACCTCTTGCACAGTGATGGCTGGACATGGGCACCAGTGATCTCACTACCCGAAAAGGACGAAGCAGGTAATTATATGGATGGATGGGTCAGTTGCACGCGCGCTTCTCTGCACCTCCTGTCATCTGCGATGAAGGAAGTAGCAGTTCATAAAAACCAAAGTGAAAAAGAAAAATATGGTATTTAACGACCGTCCTGTTTAGAGGTAAAAAAGCCATGTTAAGCTCAGATGGACAGCTGTCACTGGCTGTGCGCATGAGCGTCCGCTGACCCGCCGGTTGAAATAGACTTGCGACCTGTCCAGGACGCCCCCCACTTCTTGCACAATTATGGCTGGACTTGAGCACCAGCGACCCCTGCTTTTCGGTTGAAAAGGAAGAAGCGGGTATGGATAGATGGGTCAATTGATCATGTGTGCGTCTCCGCACCTCCTGTCATCTGCAGTGAAGGAAGTAGCAGCTCATAAAAGCCAAAGCGAAAAAGAAAAATACATAAACAAAAATAGCTGAAGCGAGCAGCGTGTTCATTTAAAATAGCCTGGTTCTATATTTTTTTCCAAATGATTTTGCTTAAACAAAAACCACCTCATTACGTATAGGATCCTGCACATTTCTGTCCAAATCACAGAGATGCCTAATTGCATTGGATTAGTATTATCACAGGACCTCGGAGTTCAGCAAAATATAGTAGGTAATTTGCAAGAAAATTTTCACTTTACAAATTACTGACATGGCAGATTTGCACGGGATTAACAACATAGACAATCTCTATAATTATTACATATAGCATGTGGTCCCTAGGTAAAACTAATCCTGTGCGAATAGGGCTTTGGAGTGAGGTAGTTTAGTTTTTCTAAGAATCCCAATAACGCAATGATTGCCCATATCATCAGCAAAAACACTCACACGAGGGAATTTATGGGGCATATTTATGGAAAAAGGGGTCTAAAATGGGAGATTTTTCAGGACAATGCTTGTTTGGTCTGGTGGGGGTGTCAATGAGTTGGGTCAGATTAAGTGACAGGCAACATTCCTTAAATTTATCACAGAGGGGGCTCATTTTTTCCAGTCAACATTGAAATCTCCTGCAAGTAGAATTTCTTTGAATTGTAAATTAAGTAGGAAGTCTGACAGAGAGGACAGAGCCTCAGGGTTTGCTGAAGGGGGCGATAACATCCCACTACAGATAAGATCTGGCCTCCATTTAAAGTGATTTTTACTGCTAGGGCTTCCAATTGGTTTGGAATTGTTTTGGCTGACACAAGTTTAGCACTAAATAAAGCACTGATAATTTTTTTGTATAGATAGTAGAGTGCTATATGAATGGGTAAATGAGGACGCAGATTGTGTTGTAAAGAGATTTGAGTATCTTGATAAGATAGAAAGGTGCTATATAAGTACAGTCCATTTACATTTTTTTATTATATACAGTGGCTTCTAAAGGTACTCATAACCATGATCTCCTTATTTTTTGTTGCCTTTTTTAATGTTGCAATCTGATAGCACAACCATTTCAATTCTTATGTTCCCCCCACATTGTATTTAATACATTTACATAATTGCACAACATTTATTTACTCATTTATATACAGTTGTGTAAAGGTGATAAAATATATCAAATAGATATGATATAAAAAAAAATTTGTGTATGTATTGATACTTTACATGTGTTTTCCATTTCTCTTAATTGCTACTATTGGCAAATGAAACTGACTGGAATAAAACAAAGACTGCTTGCTTAGGCAGAAAACTAAGACCCAAAGGAATCCAAATGACTAATGGTCTCCAAAATTTTCACTGATGTCAGTGACTTGAGCTGAATGCAGATACACACACAGCCATGTTGCACAGAGGGCTGTCAGATGAGCAACAAAAAACATGATCAGCATTAGAAACTTCACATCTTATGATGTTTTTGTAACTTTCTTTAACTTTGTTGTTTGTGTACGCTACCTTCCAAAATCAACTTAAAATAGTTTGAATCTTATATCTTGTATGTTATAAACTTAATACTTTTAAAATACTCTGTTGTTTCCTGGATGTGTTTGTTTAGTCTCACATCACTTATTTGCTAAAGGTCCACCCCATATAAAACCCCCCACATTTTCAGATTACCAAATCATCCAGGAGGCACATGTGGTTCTGCAGATTGGACCGACTCTGGCAGAAGAGCTGAAATAGCTTCTTGCCGATTGGCTGCTTTACACACAGACTGTAGTAGTCCCGCTCTGACAGGGAGAAAATACAAGAAGATGTAAAACAATATCATCATCGCAACAAGCTTTGACTCAGGAGACACACACACACACACACACACACACACACCTATGCTTGCACTCAGCTCTGTGCACTGGCTGATGTGTGGAAAGCGAAGCATGTCCTTCCATTTCCAGCTTCTGCCTTTATTCTGACCACCTGCAGGCAGCAGCAGCAGAGAAAGTGAAACTTCATGAATGAGGAAACAACCAAAGTGCTAAAAGGTCGTATCTGTCAGCAGTGAGTTATAAATATGCACAGGCACATGCACACCCACCCTGTCAGGTTTCAGACAACAGATAAGCTCCACTACAGTGACGGTGCTATTAATAGCTTAAGAAACAGGTAGGCAAATCTAGTGTGACCACATTACTTTGCACCTTACTTTCAAATGCCAGAACTATCACTCATTGGATCTATTTTAATTTTCACAACACGTATGGTGACCATTCCAGCATAAAAGCGCTGTGTTCATGTCACCAAGAACTGAACTTAGTGGGAAAGCTTTAAAATAGCTGTTAAGGTTTTTATTAAAATGTCCCCAAATATCCACAAGATAAGGAGGATGGCTGTATCAATCCTCTTTAATTTTATCTCAGTAAGTCAAAATCCTGAAAGTATTGAACTCTTGAGAAGAGCCAACAAAGTCTAAAAAGTCTGCAGTCTCTTGACCTATGTGTAAGACCCTGGTTTTAGTCTAAAAGTATAAACATGATGTATTTTAATCATATTACGTCCAGTTAAATGTCATTTTGACACATATTATGCAGACGATTCTTACCTTCTCTGGCCCTGACAAGAGCGCTGTTCTGCACCATACTTTCAATATCCATGTGTAAAGGTTGACTCTAAAACTGTCCACGTCTATTTGTCTTTAACTGCAGGAGACATCCAGCCTACGTCCACCAGCTGCTGTGATTGTACTACTGGAACTGAAGACACGAGACTGGCTGTCTAACCTGTTACTTAAAGGTGAACGGAGACACTTGTATGAAGTTGTACTTCCTCGTAACAGAGGCGGGACTGAGTCACAGTTGTATGAGAAGCTAAAGATTAATGGAGTTTGTGAGTTTTTTTGGGTTTTTTTTAAGAAAAAAATATAGTTTCCGATAGTGATACTGTAGGTGCTGGTGGGTATTTCAGGAACCTTTAAATTGGAATTAGAGAAATCAAATAACCTGGAAATAAAGGAGATTACTTGACTAAAACAACCAATAATTTCATTTATTTTTGCTATCACTGAAATCTGCTAAAGTAATTATTTCCCTTGGTATTTTAATTTTTGTTTAGTTGCTTGAATTTTATTGTATTTTAATTTGATTAAAGGTAATAGTTCTACAGAAAAATCTCCAGATTAATGTAGTTAAAAGGGGATAAATCTTGTTTCAAACAATTCTTTCTATTTCTTTCTTTCTATTTATAGCTGAAATGTTTTGTGTACATATGTATTCACCCTGTGTGCTTTGCATCCCCAACCATTACCTTGATTCGTTCAATCTTGATTTATACAGGTTAGTTGAACCTCTGGGACTCATTTACAAGAGAGACCTGTTTTAATAAAGAATAATGACAACAGTAGACAAGAATAGACAACCTTAAAAGAAAGCATGTAAAATGAGAAGAATAAATGAAAAAAGGAAGAAAATGGTACCCCCCCCCAAAAAAAAAAAAACAAAAAAAAAAAAAAACACAAAAACAGATTTAAAGTGATGTAGAATACTAAAATCCTAAAAACAGGAACATGTCTGCGTTGGTTTTTGCTATGAACTTAGCAGATGTTTGAAACCACTTAAGGTCGAGAGCTTCAGATCTTTTTGCAAGATATTCCAGGAAACAGGAGCTGAGTAGGAGAAGGCCCTTTTGTCAAGTTCAGTCCTCACTGAGGGAACACTGCATGTAATAATGTCCTGAGAGCGCACGCTGTAGCTGAACTCACGCAGAGACATGTAGGAGAAGATGTATGAAGGCAACAGCCCAAGAAGTGATTTAAAGATGAAAATGTACCAGTGAGAGAGTCTGCGTGAAGTTAATGATGACCAGTTAACCAGTGAATACAGGGTGCAGTGGTGGGTACGATAATCACAGCCAGTTATGAATCTTAGTGCACCATGATAGACAGCATCCATCATCTGCAGGGTGCTTGTAGGAGCGTTCAGGTAAATAATGTCACCATAGTCAGTGGAGGGAAGGAAAGTCACAGTTACAAGGTGTTTCCTAGCATTCAGAGTTAGACAGGATCTGTTTCTGAAAAAGAAACTCAATTTAACTTTCAGTTTCTTTACTAGGTTTTCCACGTGGAGCTTAAAAAAGAGATGTGAATCGACCAAGATACCTAAATATTTGTAGGAATCGACAAACTCTATAGGGACACCATTCACCAATGTGGGAGTGATGGCGCAAAGGTTAGAGAAGGTGGGCCTGTGATTGCAAAATCGCTGGTTCAAGCCCCGGTAACAACAACATAAAAAATGTGGGTGCCCCTGCCCCCACCCTCATTCGCCCCACTCTGGGCCCATGAGCAAGGCCCTTAACCCCCATCTGCTCCCTAAACAGGTCTCTCTTAAAATGAGTTCTCGTGGCTTAATGAGATTACCTGCATAAATAAAGGGCAAATGACAAAAAAAATTTCAAAGATAAAATAGAAGGAAGAACTGCTGGGATTCAATTCAATTCAATTCAATTCAAAAATACTTTATTAATCCCAGAGGGAAATTATTTGTTGTTTTAACTCATTATCCTCATTTCTTTAAGAGATGTTATAGACACTGATGGCTGTAGGCATGGAGGATCTCTTGTAAAGGTCCATCCCACAGTGGATCCTAAGAAACTGGCTGCAGATGCCGTCTGATCCGTCCACACAGACTCGGCTGGCCTCTCGGTTCCCCCGGGCTGTAGAACCACCCCAATGCCGAGCAGAACTCCTCCCAGTGCGATGACCACTCCTCCCAGCAGTCTGCCGAGCTCCTCGTCGCTGCGGACAGACAACTGTAGGTGCAGAGGGGCGATCCTGTCCTTCTGCTGTCATGACCCATGTTTCTTGCTAGTTCCAGGATCTCAGTGGTCAGGCACTCGAGAGGAGCTAGCAGGTAGATGAGAATGCATCCACAGAACATCCTTTCAACTCATTTCAGATTTGGGGCTGTAGTTGAGATATTATTTGAGCTTTTGAGATGTTAATAAGCTGTTTGTTGTAGAAAACTGCCTTGCTGCCATGGTTACGCATCATAACAAATGTCCAAAACTAAAAAAGTTTCAGTAAAAATCCTTCCAGCTGCACAGCATCTGATACCAGAGGAAACAATCATCCAAAAAAATGTGATTTACATCCAGAAAAAGAGGAATTAAAGTTTCCAAAAGCAAAATCTCAGAATGAAAGTAACAGAGCTGCTCCAACATGCAGCCACCTTGAGCGGCGCAATTCTAGAATTAAGATGATGACTTCCTGTTTGAAAACAATATCCCATTGGTTTTGTCGGTGTTTAGGATAAGTTTGAGATGGAACAAATCTGACTGGATGATGTCGAAAGCAGACTGCAAAAGCTGGAAAACCTTAGCAACTGTTTTAGCATGACAATAAACAACTGTGTCATCAGCATAGAAATGTAAAGATGCATCAGGGATGATCTGACCTACATTACCTATGTAGATTGCGAAGAGGGTGGGTCCCAAGACTGAGCCTTGTGGTACACCATTGCTAACAATTAGATAACTAGTAGAAGTATCATTATGTTGAACACCTTGCCTCTGAGAGATAGTAGAGAACCAACCAATGGTGTCTAAAAAAGTTCAATCTGGTCCTCTGGACATTCAAAAAAACAAAAAACAAAACAAAGCAAAAAAATGTAGATACGTTTCGTCTTTCATCCGAAAGACTTCCTCAGTCTGAGGTGCTGTATTCAGCTCAGTGTGTTCTGAGAAACCAATTTCTGAGAGCTTATGACACAAGATGTTATGATCCACAATGTCAAAAGCTTTAGACAGGTCTAAGAAAAGTGCAGCACAATAATCCTTAGTGTCCAATGCTTCAGCAATGTCATTAAGAAACTTCAGTGAAGTAGTCGTTGTGCTGTGTTGTTTCCTGAAACCAGATTGATGGAGAGGTAAGATGTTAAATGAGTCCAAATACTTTTTGATTTGAGAGTTTATCAGTTTCTCTAGAACCTTGGCTAAAATGCAGAGTTTAGAGATTGGTCGATAGTTTTTCAGAGAGGTGGGGTCACCTCCCTTCAGCAAAGGATGAACAAAGGCTGTTTTCCAAGCATATGGCTTACCAACAGATTAAAGATGTGAGACAAAGGTTCTGAAACAATGTGTGTATAAATACTCTTTACTTTATATATGCTTCCATTAAGTAAAGTTATTAATCATGGGATAAATTTTCATTGTTATGCTGAAGATAAACTGTTATATTTGTACATGAAACCCAATGAATCCAATCAGTTACTTAGACTACAAGCTTGTCTTAAAAACATGGGGCGGCTGTGGCTGAGTGGTTAGAGCAGTCTTCCTCCAATGTGAGAGTTGGGGGTTCGAAACCCACCAGCAGTCACATGCTGAAGTGTCCCTGGGCAAGACACTAAATCCCTCATAGCCTATGATGTGTGTCCCATCAGAGTATGAATGTGATAAAGCACTGATTAGTCTCATTAGAATGATTTGTTCAATTAGCTTTGTAGAGATCTAGTAGAGTGCTGTGTGGATGGGTAAATGAGGACACAAATTGTAGAGTAAAGCGCCTTGAGTATCTTGAAGTAAGATAGAAAGGCGCTATATAAGTACAGTCCATTTACCATTTACATAAAAACCTGGATGACCCTTAATTTTTTTGCTTTTTGAACACAGACAAGACTGAGGTTTTGGTTTTTGGACCTGATCATCAAATTAATTTTTCAGTCTTTCTCCCTCTGTTAGGATTTGTGGTCGGAGCGAACCCAGAGTGCAGAACAGGGACTCAACTCGGCAGATATACAAAAATAAGTTTTTAATGATAAATGAAAAGTACAAAATAAACAAGCTGACGGGGCAGCAAAACTTACATAAACAAGGAGGGAGGCACGGGGAACTCAGGAGGCACGGGGAGCTCGAGGAACCAGGAAGACAAGGAGAGACTCAGGAGACTCAAGGAAGCGTACCCAACGAAGAACGACCCGACAAAGGACAAGACAGAATAGGGTGACTTAAATACAAGGAGAAGACGAGACATGATGACAAACAGCTGGGACGAGACACAGGTGGCAACAATGGAACTAATGAGGAGCACGAGGGAAACAGACACACCGGGCCACAGAAAACTAACATCCTTACAGTACCCCCCCCCCCCAAGGACGCCTCCAGGCGTCCCCAAAAGACCCCCCTCCCGAAGGACTAGGGTGGGTGGAGGGTGGCACTGCAAGGGTGGAGGGCCCGAGGAAATTACGAGGACCAGAGAAAGGACACGAGGGACCAGAGAACGAGGACACGAGGGGCCAGAAAAGGGACACGAGGGGCCAGAGAAAATACACGAGGGATCACAAAGAACGAGACACGAGGAGCCAAAGAGAAAAAGGACACGAGGAGCCAGAAAAACGAGGACACGAGGAACCACAGAGAAATAAAGGACACGAGGAGCCAGAAAAACGAGGACACGAGGAACCACCGAGAGATAAAGGACACGAGGAGCCAGAAAAACGAGGACACGAGGAACCAGAGAAAAACAAAACACTAGGAGCCAGAGAAAAACAAAACACGAGGAGCCAGAGAAAAACAAAACACTAGGAGCCAGAGAAAAACAAAACACTAGGAGCCAGAGAAAAACAAAACACTAGGAGCCAGAGAAAACAAAACACTAGGAGCCAGAGAAAACAAAACACGAGGAGCCAGAGAGAACAAGGAGACACGAGGGATCACAAGGAATATGGACGGTCAAGGGACCGTCCCTAAGAGACACTGTTCCGGCGGGCGGCCGGGAGGCTGTCCATCAAACCGGGCCAGGTCAGGGGGGCGGCCGGGAGGCCGTCCAAAACACAGGGCCCAAGGGAACACTGCTTGCAACGTGGAAGCCCGGAGAGCTGCAGCAGACGGCGTGGGAGCCTGGAGGGCTGCAGCAGACGGCGTGGGAGCC
>NC_056515.1:14558713-14566365 GCF_014905685.2 Nematolebias whitei
CGTCAGCCGGGACCCCCTCGGAATAGGAGAGATGAGGAGCGTCAGCCAGAACCCCCTCGGAGTAGGAGAGATGAGGAGCGTCAGCCGGGACCCCCTCGGAGTAGGAGAGATGAGGAGCGTCAGCCGGAACCCCCTCGGAGTAGGAGAGATGAGGAGCGTCAGCCGGGACCCCCTCGGAGTAGGAGAGATGAGGAGCGTCAGCCGGGACCCCCTCGGGAATGGCTGAAAAAGGAGTCTTTAGAGTCTCTATTTCTGTTAACAAAAAATCATATTCTGGGAGTAAAGAAAGGCCTGGGATAGAAAACAAAAAATCCTCCATCTGGGTCAAAACTAAATCAAAGGAGGACGGGTTTCTTTTAGCTGAACCAAATAGTTGGAGAATTGTCTGATTAATATTGGAAATATCCTCAGGGGAAAAAAAAGGAAGGTCAGTATGAGTGGGTGTGGTGACGGGTGCCGCCCCCACCGGAAACCTGGGAGGTGAGGCGGCAGGACACGCCCCCACGGTGTCACAAAGAAAACTCTCCGGAGGTACGGCCAGGCTGGGTCGAACAGCCGCAGCGCGGAGTGGCGGTGAGAGGCCGGATTCCGCCCCCACCAGGAACCTGGAAGGTGAGGCGACGGAACCCGCCCCTGTAACGTCAACCGGACCGGACTTACCGAACCGAGCAGGAGTGGACCGGAGCTCCCGTGGGACGCTGGATCTCGCCCCCACCGGAAACCTGGGAGGTGAGGCGGCGAACCCCGCTCCCACGAAAACACCGGAACCAGCTCTGAAGTTCTGCTCGGCAGCGACCGGACCGGCCGCCGCAGACTGCCTCCGGAACCGTCCGCCGCCGCCGCGGCGGGACGGTGGATGGACGGAGACGGAGAGGAGCTCGTCCATCACGGCACGAGGAGGGGAAAAAACAAAAATGGGTGAGTGTTGCGGAGTGAGAACCCTGCCCGCTGGGTTCTGTTCTGGTCGGGTCGTACTGTTAGGATTTGTGGTCGGAGCGAACCCAGAGTGCAGAACAGGGACTCAACTCGGCAGATATACAAAAATAAGTTTTTAATGATAAATGAAAAGTACAAAATAAACAAGCTGACGGGGCAGCAAAACTTACATAAACAAGGAGGGAGGCACGGGGAACTCTGGAGACACGGGGAGCTCGAGGAACCAGGAAGACAAGGAGAGACTCAGGAGACTCAAGGAAGCGTACCCAACGAAGAACGACCCGACAAAGGACAAGACAGAATAGGGTGACTTAAATACAAGGAGAAGACGAGACATGATGACAAACAGCTGGGACGAGACACAGGTGGCAACAATGGAACTAATGAGGAGCACGAGGGAAACAGACACACCGGGCCACAGAAAACTAACATCCTTACACCCTCCTTAAATGGCATTAATCTGTCCTCCAGCTCTAATGTTAAAAATCTTGGTGTTATTTTTGATTAGGACACGTCTTTTATCCCCCACATTAAAAACGTTAGTAGAACTGCCTTCTTCCACCTGTGTAATATCACTAAAATTAGAAACATCTTATCTAAAAATGATGCAGAAAAACTGGTCCATGCATTTGTCATATCTAGACTGGACTATTGCAATGGTTTATTATCTGGATGTCCAAATACTTCTTTAAAACGTCTTCAGTGTATCCAAAATGCTGCTGCCAGAGTCTTAACTAGAGGATTTATCAAAAAGGAAAGTCTTAAGCCTAGTTTTAAAAATGGATAATGTGTCAGCCTCACGGACAGAAACTGGAAGTTGGTTCCACAAGAGAGGAGCCTGATAACTGAAAGATCTGCCTCCTATTCTGTTTTTGGAAACTCTAGGAACCGCAAGTAATCCTGCAGCCTGAGAGCAAAGTGCTCTGTTAGGAAAATATGGAAAAATAAAATCATGAATATAAGATGGAGCCAGGTTGTTAAGAGCTTTGTAGGTTAGAAGTAAGATTTTGAATTCTATTCTGGATTTGACAGGGAGCCAATGGAGAGAAACTAAAACTGGAGAAATATGATCTCTCCTACTAACTATAGATAGAGAACTTTACTAACTGACTTTTATGTATGTGAATGTTCCTGTAAAGTGCCGAGACAACTTTGTTGTGAATTGGCGCTATATAAATAAACTGAATTGAACTGAATCTTAACATGTGATTCTTGACCTGCCACTGTGTATATGTTCCTAATAGGTATTTTCTGTTTAACCTTTAAAGATAATAATTTCACACAACACGGCGAGAAGAGTTTTTAGTGCTCAATACCTTTGCAAAGCGGAAGTCACTGACTAGGTCAGGGTGAACTTCGCCGTTTTGCTGGGTGAGTCTGTATTTATTATGAAAAAGTGGGGCATGAAAACAGGTCAGGTTTACATGTACAAAAATCTTATCAGGATGACAGTCAGAATATTTAAGAAGATTTAGCTTGTACAGATAGTTTCTTGACAAAACGTTCACTTGATGTAAAAGTAGGCTTTCCATAACATACACACACAGCAACAACAAGATTAAATCCTAAGAAATGAACTTTTTGTTCAGTTCATGTGAAAACAGATATTATATAATGAGATAGAAACTATTTTAAAATGATAACAGAGAAAAACTCTAACATTCCCCCCTTTTTATCATTTTTAAACCAAAAAGAACTCATAAAAGAAAAAAGAAAAGTTGAGCTCTTTATGAGCTTGCAAAAACATAAAAGAAAAAGAAAAACACATTATTTTTATTTTTTATACTGGTGGGGCTGGAAAGAGAACAGACATATCATTTTTGTTACACATTTTCAGTCATTATCTTGGGTCATCTTAGCTAGATGCAAATTTATGAGGATGCCTGTAAAAACTTTCATCATCATGTGTTTCAGAAAAGGTGCAATACAGGGTCCGGAGGTGAACCATTCTCAGAGATATAAATGTATCATTTACTCCTGACGAGAGCACACGTACCCCCTTGAGCTGCAGTTAGTAAATCCAACACCATCCGGTTTTGTAGCACCATTAGCTTTAGTGCGGCGATTTCTTCATTTTGTCCAAGCGGTGGGGCGAGGTTGATGAGAGGGAGAGTTGGTTGTCGCTGTGGTGGATGAGAATTGTACCGTCCGATACCCAGACTGGGGCACAGATGCTGGTCCAGTGGTGAGGCAGGAAAGGGGTACAGACAATGACCACACAGCCACATGACATCAACGAGAGTCACTGTTGACACGCTGGAGTTTCTGGACTGTAGGTAGGGGTGTGTACCTGAGAAAGTCTATGATGATGTCACAGCTTGTGGTGTTTCCCAGGAAAAGCCCTGGAGTTGTTATGGTCATCATAGTGATGTTGCCGGTCGCACTGTTGACAGTGAAGTACGTTGTGTTTGAAGAAGGGACATAGCACAGCGTACACCTTTGATCTGGTGGTGTGCTGTTACAGTAGGTGGGCGGCGTTGATCTGGTTTCTAGTTCATTCTTTGCAGAGTTGTGTTTTGGTATGGTGGAACAAGCATAACAGCCTTCCTTGGTGTGACTGCCCTTCGGGTGTTGCAGATAAGCCTTCCATAGGTTCCCATCACCATCATGGTCAGGAGTGAGGTTCTGCAGCCTATCTGCCACATCATGAAGAGGCTACAGGCCTCTGGAGGTGTCGAGATAACAGCTACAGTCACAACACAGCAGAGGATCCACCTTGCATGCGGACTCCCCATCGCTGCTAAGACCTCAGAGTCACCAGACCTGTAGGTCCTAAAAGGGTAGGGGTCATTGGTTGCTTCACAGATGTTGAGATGACTGCCCACTATAAGGACAACCCTCTTTGTAGTCTGACTCCCCCTCTACCCAGGTGACCATAAAGGGGTCCAGCACTCTCTGAGCCTTACAGTGACCGAGATGAAATCCAGCTGGGTCGTTCAGGGATCTTTTACTGCATTAGGTGTGGTCAGCAGTACTTCGAACGGTCCCCTAGTCAGTGACTTCCACTTTGCAAAGGTATTGAGCACTAAAAACTCTCCTCGCCGTGTTGTGTGAAATCATTATCTTTAAAGGTTAAACAGAAAATACCTATTATTTTGGAGCCGTGACCTCGGATTCCAACATACCTGCTTTGCTGGTGCAATTTCAGTCGGACACGCTGAAAAACCCATGCGCACGGTGAAACTAAAGCCCTGGTGGGTCATTATTCCCAGCCAGGCCAGTCTTACGTCCGTCACGAGCCTCACCAACAGCAGATTGACGGAAAACCACATTTCTTTCACACAACAGCGACATGAGTACTCTATCATAACATTTTGGTTTTTAAACAGCGGAGACTATTTCTTGCGCTAAAGGTAAAAATGAGTCAAGACCTCCTTTGAATAAGTGAGATTCTAAAAGTTAAGAAATTTACATTCCAAACAAGTAACGTAAACCGAGACCTTATTGATAAGTGAGATGTAAAGTTTTACAAGCAAAAAGTGAGACCTTTTTCTGAATCAAGACCTTAAATTGACAAAAATTCAAGCCTTTTGAGATCCAAAATGACGTGTGTAGGGCTGCCCGTCTCTCGCTCTCTGCTTGTATTTTATTTTTGTTATTTTTACAATGGTTTGTGCAGTGTGCCGAGTCATATTTTCAGTATGATCGTCGGGCACTTTTGGAGCTCCGTACTTTTGCTGAAATTCCCGCGGAGTTTTTGAACAGCGGTCAGCACTCTCCCCCACCGGTCCTATCTGAGATTCCTGCGTTCCTTCTGCGTGACCCTGGCCTTTCTCCATGGAGGAAACGTCGCAGACGTCGTGGGAAGCGTGCAGGGATTTTGGTGAAACTGAGGCAAAGAGTGGATTATTCTTTCAGGACTCGCCCTGGATCTGATCATCTCCTCTCTGACCCGTGGTGTTCCCGGGGCCCGGCTGCTGGCCAGCTGCCCGCGCGCTCAGTCCATGGAAAGACCTGGAGTTGTTTACCTGTGCGCCGCACCAGCAGACCAGGAGGAGCTGTTCTTCATAACCTGCGCCCGCTGGCGCGCGCGTCTCCATCCACGGCTGTGCCTGTGTTGGACAATATCAGGATGTGTTTAATCAACGCAAGGTCTGTTTCCAACAAGACGTTTATCCTCAATGACTTTTTTAAAGATGAGGAGTTGGATTTTCTGTTCGTCACGGAATCTTGGATTTCTGATGGTGAGTCCAGTGCCTTGGTGGAATTGCTACCACTGGACTGTCTGTGTTTCAATGCCCCGCGGCCATCAGGTCGGCGCGGGGGGGATTATTAACAGTTTTTAAAGCAAACTTTGCCTGTAAACAGTTGTCCATCCCGGTGTCCCGCGCCAGCTTCGAGCTGAGCGCCTTTGAACTTGGACACTCTCCTCCGGTCCTGTGTGCACTCATCTACCGCCCACCTCGTTCTAAGGACTTCATAAATGAATTCTCTGACTTTTTGGCTGATATCACACAGAGATACACTCACTTTTTGCTTATTAGTGACTTTAATTTGCATGTGTGTTGTCAGGAGAAGCCCTTAGTGAAGGACTTTCTAGATTTATTGGACTCTTTTGGCTTAGCTTAGCAGGTGAGCGGCCCCACCCAAGAACATGGTCACACGCTGGACCTCGTTTTAACACGCGATGTCTCTGTTTCTAATTTGAAAATCGGTGACAATGTTTTTTCAGATCACATGCCTGTATTGTTTGACTTCACCCCCCCTTGTCCTACTGCTAAGACGCGCGTTCCTGCACGTACGCGTTCCATTAACCGTTTCACTGCTGCTCATTTTAATGAAGGTTTTAATTCTGAGAGGATCGAACAGTTCCCAGTGTCTCTTACCACTGAGGAGCTAACCTCTCAGTTCAACTCTGCCTGTTTAAATGTTCTGGACCGTGTTGCTCCCATTAAGACCAGAAAAACTAAACTTAAATCAGAGCCTTGGCTGAATGACGTCACTCGAGCCGTTAGGCAGCAGTGTCGCAGAGCTGAACGAAGGTGGAGGAAGGACAGGCTGCAAATTTCTTTTCAAATGTTAAGGGAGAGTTGGCGTCACTATCAGAAAACCGTTAAAGCTGCCAAATGTAAATTCTTCTCTGATTTAATTGTCTCCAACTCCCACAACCCCCGAGTTCTCTTCTCCACCCTGAACTCAGTTCTACACCTCAGTGAGCCTTCACCTCTGGAAGCCTCAACTGAGCTGTGTGAAAACTTCCTCCATTTCTTTTTAGAAAAAGTGGCAAACACCCGGGCACTCATTTCTCCACCAGCTCATGATCTGTCCATCCCATCTCAGTGTGTGGCTGTGTTTGACCACTTTGAGCCCATCTCTCTGTCCTCTCTGGAGCAGGTAATGTGCAGCATGAAACCATCTGGTTCCCCCTTTGATGTGGTCCCCCCTCGACTACTAAAGGAAGTTTTTCCTACCCTGGGTCCTTTTATCCTCGCTATTCTGAATAGCAGTTTATCCTCAGGTGTGGTGCCAAAGACTTTTAAACATGCTGCTGTCCAGCCCCTCCTGAAAAAACCTAACCTTGACCCCTCAGTCATGTCCAACTTCCGGCCTGTCTCCAGACTCCCATTCACCTCTAAACTACTGGAAAAAATTGTGGAGTCTCAGTTGAAACAGTTTTTTGGGGGATCACGCTATCCTAGAGTTATTCCAATCTGGCTTCAAATCTCGCCATAGCACTGAAACTGCTCTACTGAAGGTTTTTAACGACATTTTCATTTCCACAGACGCAGGTGATTCTGTGCTGTTGGTCCTATTGGACCTTACATCTGCTTTTGACACCATCGACCACAATATCCTCATTTCTAGACTGGAGCAGTGGGTGGGCATCACAGGGTCAGCCCTGGGTCCTACCTATCTGACAGAACCTTCTGTGTCAATATCAAAGATTCTAGTTCGGCATCGACAGCGCTCCAGTGGGGGGTACCGCAGGGGTCCATCCTCGGTCCCCTTCTCTTTTCTTTATACCTGCTGCCACTAGGTGCTATCTTCCGCAAACACGACATACCCTTTCATTTCTACGCCGACGATTGCCAAATTTACTTCCCCCTGAGGCACAGAGGCACACGCTCTATTCAGCCTCTTCTTGACTGCCTGGCTGACATCCGGGACTGGATGGCTTTAAACTTCTTAAGCTTCAATGAGAAGAAGTCTGAAGTCATGCTGTTCCATCCCAGTGGCTCACTCATGAACCATGACATTGACCTTTTCTCTCTAGCCCCGCTAGAGAAACAAAAGGTCACTAATCTGGGGGTGATAATGGACCCGTCCTTAAAACTCAAAGGTCACGTAAACATGATGGTAAAATCCTGTTTTTTTCAGCTGAGACGGCTGTCTAAGCTGAAGCCTATACTCTCCAAAAAGAACCTTGAGACAGTGATCCACGCCTTCATAACATCTAGGCTTGATTACTGCAATTCACTTCTGTTTGGAATCAGTCAGTCCTCCATTGCTCGTCTACAACTGGTCCAAAATGCTGCAGCCCGATTTTTAACTGGTACAGGCTATAGAGAGCACATCACGCCAGTTTTGGCCTCCCTGCACTGGCTACCCATTCACCTTCGGATCCATTTCAAAATTCTCATGTATGTTTTTAAATCACTGAACAGTTCCGCCCCATCCTATCTCACTGATCTTCTGCAGCCATATGTCCCACCGCGCTCTCTGAGGTCAGCAGACCAGATGCTTCTCTCAGTCCCAGAAACCCGTCGTAAGCTCAG
>NC_056515.1:14566465-14626184 GCF_014905685.2 Nematolebias whitei
GTATATATATATATGTATATATAATATAGATATGTACATTATACATATGTACACAGAAGAGATATTAAAGAAGAGATTTAAAGATTTCATTAAATTTCATTCCAACACATGTACTACATTTGGTGCACATGACAAATAAAGAAACTGACACTGACTCTGACTTTGGTAGTAAACAGACTTCTATTTCCCAACAATCCAATTATGAGAAGTTGTTTTAATCCTACTGATTCAGGTAGATGGTCACCTGGACAGAGTCTGTTGCTGCTGATGGCCTTTTCTTCCAGTCGACAGCTTGCTGCTCTACTGTATGTTCATTCAAATGAAGAAATCAAAGTAGACATTTTATTTGATATAGTTGATTCTTCACCTGGCAGCACGGTGGTGCAACTGGTAGAGCTGCTGCCTCTCAGCGAGCAGGTCCCTGGTTCAAACCCCGGTCCAGGGGCCTTTCTGGGTGGAGTTTCCATGTTCTCTCCGTGCATGCGTGGGTTTTCTCCGGGTACTCCGGTTTCCTCCCACAGTCCAAAAACATGCATGTTAGACTGATTGGTGACTCTAAATTGTCCCTAGGAGTGAGTGAGAGAGTGAATAGTTGTTTGTCTCGTTTGACTCTATGTGTCCCTGTGATGGACTGGAGACCCGTCCAGGGTGTACCCCGCCCCTCGCACAATGATTGCTGGACATGGGCACCAGCGACCCCCGTGACCCAAAATGGAATAAGCGGGTAAAGAAAATGGATGGATGGATTCTTCACCCAACTATTTAGCGCTATTGTTTTTGTAACCTGCTTTGGAAAAACCTGTTTAACAAATTAGTATTATCTAAATATTGTAAACTAAATTCTACTCCAATATTTTGCATTCCAATTACCTTCAGACTATATTAGAATAAACATAATTGAAATTATTTATAAGTAAGTAAACTGTGTGATATCTGAAACCTCAGTTAATATCAAATTAACTTGTTTACTAAGAATTGTACCCTGAGATGACATTAAACTAAAAAAGTACTTACTGGAAGAAAACTTGAAAGGCATTTGATTAGGGTTGTAACGGTACGCTAAAATCACATTTCGGTTCGGTTCAGTTTCAAGGAGGGCTCGGTTCGGGTAATTTTCCGTACAAAAAACGCCAAAATAAAAATTTACAAAATGTTTATTTTGAAAATATGTCAAGTAAACGATACATTTGTATAAAAATAAATTAAGTGATCCATTTGGATGATATTTTAAATAAACAGCACTCTTTACAATAAATTAACTATACTAACAATAATAAAAATCTTAATAAATACAATAACAGTCAGAAGCAGAACAACAATCAAGAACAGACCGTTTACAATCTAACTAATCAAGTTTCAAGTTTTTGGCCAAAAAGACCAACTTGTCCACATTTTCTGCCAAAAGCACAGATCAAGTTGCAGTGAATACCTCCAGCAGTGGAGAAAACCTCTCACTAACAACAGTAGCAGGAATAACGAGGTAGAGCTTTGCTAATTTTGCAGTGTGGCTGTATTTGTCCTCATTACTCACAACCTCTTCTTGGACCTGCTCCCACCTGTCCCTGGAAAAGTTCAGAGTTCACTCATCACACACTTCTTAGCTGGACGTGATCTCTGGTAGATTTCCCTGAAGAGGAAGAAGACTCAGCTGCTATCTCTGTCCCAGATTGGAAATAAAACACACAGAGGTAAATAATTAGTTAATAAGATTATAATTTTAAATTAAAAAAGTTAATTAGATGATTATAATAAAATAACAATACCTCTTCTTGAATGGTCATCATTTGTTATGAAGAGGTTGCATCTCTCGCTCATCATCATCAGGGCAGGGCTTTAAATCTGGGCTCCAGGGCTTGTTGACAATCAGTTTTAGCTTTTTCATAAAGTGCTGGTACAACTTTTTGGCTGAAGTGTTGACGTAATGGGATGTTGTAGCAGGGCCAAATAACTTTAAAGTCGGTGCATCAACAATAGAATACGGACATAGATCCATAGCTTTAAAAACTCCTACACCTTGTGTCATTGCTTTGGACTGATCTGAATTACCTGATAAAGGTTGTTTAAATCCTGCTGTTATCGGTCTTTGAACCAACCAAGCTGCTAGAAGACGTTCACGTTCGGATGATGTTGTTTCAAGCGTGCTAACAAGTTAGACGTGTTGCCTGCTGAAGATCCAATCTCCATGAAACAACATCGACACACAGTTTTGGATTGGCGCTTGTCTTTTAACAAGAAAGCCATAATGTTCCCAAACAGGAGACCGCAACAAGATGCTAGAATGCTAATGCTATGCGTGCTGCAAGACTATAGTGCCATACTGAAACACGCTTTGGAGTTCCGCGGCATATAATCTCTCGTTAATAAAATTTAATGAGTGAAAAATTAACTAAAACGGTATGCACGTGGACAGAACTGAACATGCTGTACCAAAACGGTTCAATACACCTACATGTACCGTTACACCCCTACATTTCATATCACCACTTGCTCTTGCCGAGGTCGGATGCTTTCCCCCTCCCCTCCCTCTCCGCTTTGCTTTGCTGCTCTGTTTGTCTGTGAAACTGCTTCTGAGCATCTCTTGCATATCTTCCGAACCATAATTATGGACTTGATTTGCTTATTTGGTCTCTCAACACAATTGATAACATTTCTTCGAAGAGAAGACAGGCTTCAGGCAAGCCGATTTGCCCTGTTGGCATGCACGCGGCTGGATATCTCATCCACTTGAAGACTTGATGTTGTGTCTATCTCTGCTGCCATTTGTGGATTTTAAGGACACATATTTAATTGGATTTACAATAACTGGTTCCTGCTTTTTGGATTCGGCTGGTTGCTGGTTTTATCTACAATCAAGGAAGTCGTCGACAGCAAATTTGGACCCGATCACGCTGCTTGCCTTTATAATGGCATAGTTCATGCCTCGAGTACCCGGACTCAAATGCTTTGGGCAGAATGGATCAGATCTCTGGGATTTTACTCAGGCACATTCCATCGGTGTATCCATATAATTTGGACATTTCGGAACCGTTTGGACCAACACAGACTCAAGGTAGATGTCATTAAGTTCTGCCTGTCCCCAAAACAACTGTGTGTTTATCTGAATTTGGCTCCCCTGGCTGGCCTTGAAGGCCACCTTATCTGATTTCTCCTGGAGAACATGTGATCTGACGCTCACATGGAAGATGTGTTTGTGGGATTGAGAACGTCTGAGAAGAATTTCTTCCACCATCTACAGACATCACTGGCTGAGGTCAATATCACTCCAACTCCACTACACACAGTGTTGGTAAAGGATTGGTTTATCCTCCTCATCCACCTGATGGTTTGCTAGAATCTCTTCAGAGTTAATAGAGAATCTCTATTCAGGGCCTCACTGAACTCCTCCCACATTAGATATTCGATATGCTGACACAGAATGGACTGTGAGAAAGGCCAAAAAAATATTATACCAGAACTGTGAAAAAAATGCTGATTATATGGTTGAAATAATCATGTTTGTGAGAATGCTAACAGAAAATGAAAATGTTTAAAATATTATGTCTATTGTGACCTGTGATGACCTGTCCAGGCTGAACGCCGCCACTCGCACAAAGAGTACTGGAGATCAACACCAGCCCTCCTGCAGCCCTGTAGGGAATAGCAGATTAAACAATGTATGAGCCTGGTTCTGCTGGAGGTTTCTTCCTTTTAAAAGGGAGTTTTTCCTTTCCACTGTTGCCACTGTGCTTGCTCAGGATGGGAGACTGCAACGAAGCCAAGATTCAACTTGTCTGCTGGATTCCTTAGATAGAGAACTTTACTAATTGGCTTTTATGTGAATGTTCCTGTAAAGTACCCTGAGACAACTTTGTTGTGATTTGGTGCTATATAAATAAACTGAATTTAATTGAATTGAATTGTATGGATGTTGTCTGATCAGTTATGTTGTGATGACAGTCATGAAATCTTGTGCAATTTAGATAAAAAGAAATGACTTGTTTCATAAAGAATACTTGAAATGGTCAACTCTGACAGAAACCCAATAGTTTTCTTGTGAAGTGGTACCTTAAATGTTTTCAGTTACTTTAATTGCTGGAATAAATAATGAAAAACAAGTCTGAGTGAGGCAAGAAAGACAGTTTTTATCTGTATAGCCTGAATATGTGCAGTGCTTTGACTTAAAGGTTAATTAAATTCAGGCTTTGGCAGAAAAATATTTTTATCTGTCAGTCGGCGATATAAACCGTTTTAAGTATATGAAAGACTTTTTATGTCTGCGTTATTCCAATTCTGTCTTGTTAAGTTGTATCTCAAACACAGATGCAGCATCTCATTATGTTGACTGACCTTTGTGTGCATTCATGCAACTGCTTCTGTGTGCAGGCTGGAGTTTCAGCATGGGGTCAGCCTACCAGTTCCACAGCTGGAGAGTGTTTGTGGTGGTGTGTGCGCTGCCATGTGTGTCTGCAGTTGTAGCTCTCACCTTTATGCCTGAGAGCCCTCGCTTCTACCTGGAGGTAAAACACAGTAAACATTGCCACACTGGCAGAATTCACATTTTGTCCAAAAAAAAAAAAATCAAGTCAGTGATTTATTTATTTATTTTTATTTATATATATATATATATGTGTGTGTGTGTGTTTTTTTTAATACTGTTAACAGTTTTTGTTAACAAAATCAACCAAAGCAACAAGTTGGTGCCTCTATAGAGAAACTGTTTTCAGTAATGTGTGTGCGTGTACGCATGTGTGCGTGCATGCGTGGGTGGGTCCGAGTGTGTGTGTGCGTGTGTTCATTTGTTTGTCAGTTAGCAAAATATCACATGAATCACTTGACAAATATTATTGGCACTGTGGTGGCAGTTTTAAATTGTCCTGACTCCAAAGTAAATCAGTTGTAAATACACAGCCAGTGATTACTTTCTGAAAGTTTCACAAAAACTTGTCAAGTGATTCATGAGATATTTTGCTAACAACAGGCATTAAGGTCGTTTTCACACCAGATAGTCCAGTAGACTCGGTTCGGGACCAATATTCATGACCTTTTGTTTACATTTGAGCTGGTGCGTTTGCATTCACACTGCACTGTGCAGTCGAGTCAACCTGTTGAACCAACCTATTCCCCCGCTCGCCTGTGGGGGCGCTGCACCAAGAACTACTGAAAGAAACAACACAAAAACCTCTGAAGACACGTCTTCTTCTTCTTTTGTAAATAAAATAAAAACGAAGTGGCATCAAGTTTTAGCAGTTTTAGGAGTTATATTTTGTCATTTTTCAAAAATGGACTTAGCATGAGCAGAAGATGAGACAGAAGACCATGGAGAATATTGTTTTTCCACACAAGGCAGCTGACAGCTCCAGATAAGGTCAGAGAAATGTGTTTGTTTACCCTGCAGAGCAGGTCTGGTTTCTTTACATTCACACTGCACTTGAACCGCGCTGGAGTTCGCTTCTACCGGACCGAGACCTAGGCTTTAGCCCGGGCAAGAGTTCGCCTTTTTGTTCCGTGACAGAGTTCGATGGCACGTTCACACCTCCCTAAACGAACTGGACTTTCTAGGAAAACGAGCTAGAGTTCGATTAAAGCGGACTAAACAGGGCTGGTGTAAATGCACCCTAATTCCAAAAGTTATTATCAACATTCTAAGGGTGAATGAATGAACGAATGAATACAACAGCATGAGATCAGCAGCATGGATAATCAGCAGCATGGATAATCAGCAGCACATGTTACCAATCAAAGTGGCATTACAATGATTTTTTTTGTGTGATTATCATAGGTAGAATACCCATACCATACCATTTTATTTATAGAGCACTTAAAACAGCTACAAGGCCAACCAAAGTGCTGTACAGACAGAACAACAGATAACACACGAAGCAATATACAAAATTAAGTAAATCATGAAATCTTGAAACACATCAACTCTGTCCTTCCTGCCTCCCTGGATCCCTTCCAGTTTGCATATCGGCCAAATCGTTCAACCGACGACGCCATCTCCTCTGCCCTCCACACAGCCCTCACACATCTGGACACTAAGGACTCATGTTAGAATGCTGTTCATTGACTTCAGCTCGGCATTCAACACCAATACCAATACCAATACCAATTTATTTATAAAGCACTTTAAACAGTGACAAAGCACACCAAAGTGCTGTACAGGGACAAACAGAACAAGCACATAGCAACAGATTACATAACAGGACACCAAAAAGTAGAAACCGACAAAAACAATAATGGATAACAACAACAACTGCAACATGACTAACACAGTGTGATGCACACAGACTCAGCACAGATCACACAGTGCAGAAAGCCAGGGAATAGAAGTGTGTTTTTAAGCGAGATTTAAAAACTGTGAGGGAGGGAGCCTGTCTAACGAGCAGAGGTAACTCATTCCAAAGTCTTGGGCCTGCTACAGAGAAGGCCCTGTCACCTCTGCGCTTGAGGCGGGTTCCTGGGACTGTTAGGAGCAACTGGTCTGCTGATCTGAGAGAACGTGGTGGGACATACGGCTGGAGCAGATCAGTAAGATAGGAGGGGGCAGAGCTGTTTAGTGATTTATAGACATACAAGAGTATTTTGAATTTGATTCAAAGGTGAACCGGAAGCCAGTGTAGGGAGGCCAAAACAGGTGTAATGTGCTCTCTTTTGCTTGTGCTGGTCAAAAACCGGGCTGCTGCATTTTGGACTAGTTGGAGTCTAGCTATGGAGGTCTGATTGATACCAAAAAGGAGTGAGTTGCAATAGTCGAGCCTGGATGTAATGAATGCATGAATTACTGTCTCCAGGTTATTTTTGGACAATATGGGCTTCAGCTTAGACAGTCGCTTCAGCTGGAAAAAGCCGGATTTAACAATCATATTTACATGATTGTTGAGTTTCAGAGAAGGGTCAAGTATCACTCCTAGATTAGTGACTCTTTGTTTCACTAACGGTGACAGAACGGATAGGTCGATGCAGTGGTTGGTGATTGTGTCATTGGGAGGAAACAGCATAACTTCAGATTTCTTCTCGTTGAAACTCAAGAAATTTAAAGCCATCCAATCTCTGATGTCAGCCAGGCAGTCCAGTAACGGTTGAATAGAGCGAGTACCGTTGAGTCTGAGGGGGAAGTAGATTTGGAAGTCGTCAGCGTAGAAATGAAAAGGTATGTTATGTTTCCTGAAAATAACACCTAGTGGCAGCAGGTATAAAGAAAATAAAAGAGGACCAAGGATGGACCCTTGCGGTACCCTATTTAAGCGCTGCCGAGGCTGAACTAAAATCTTTGATGGAGACACAAAAGGACCTGTCAGCGAGGTAAGATCTAAACCATTCGAGGGCTGACCCAGTGATGCCCACCCACTGCTCTAACCTCGCAATGAGGATCTCGTGGTCAATTGTATCAAAGGCAGATGTGAGGTCCAGTAAGAGAAGGAGCACAGAATCACCAGCGTCTGTGAATAGGAGAATGTCGTTAAAAACCTTGAGTAGAGCAGTTTCAGTGCTGTGGGGAGGTTTAAAGCCAGACTGGAATAGCTCTAAGATGGCATTATCCTCTAGAAAGCATTTCAGCTGGGACTCCACTATTTTTTTCCAGCAGTTTAGTGACAAATGGGAGTCTGGAGACAGACCGGAATTTGGACATGACTGAGGGGTCAAGGCTAGGTTTTTTCAGGAGAGGTTGGACAGCAGCATGTTTAAAAGTTATTGGTACCACAACTGAGGTTAAGCTGCTGTTCACAATGCCAAGAACAGGAGGGCCCAGAACAGGAAGAAGCTCCTTAAGGAGTCGAGGGGGGACAACGTCAAAAGGGGAGCCAGATGGCTTCATGCCGCACATGACCTGCTCCAGGGAAGACAGAGGGATGGGCTCGAAGTGGTCCAGAACAGCAACACAATGAGATGGTATGGACGGATCATGAGCAGGTGGAGAAATGAGTGCCCGGGTGTTTGCAACTTTTTCAGAAAAGAAATGGAGGAAGTTTTCACACAACTCAGTTGAGGCTTCTAGAGGTGAAGGTTCACTGAGGTGTAGAACTGAGTTCAGGGTGGAAAAAAGGGCTCGGGGGTTGTGGGAGTTTGAGGCAATTATTGCAGAAAAGAACTTCGATTTGGTGGCTTTAACTGCCTTCTGATAATGACGCCAACTCTCCTTTAGGATTTGAAAAGAAACCTGCAGCCTGTCTTTCCTCCCCCTGCGTTCTGCTCTCCTACACTGCTGTCTAACAGCATGAGTGACGTCATTAAGCCATGGTTCTGATAAAACTTTTGTTTTCCTGGTTTTAACGGAAGCAACACGGTCCAGAATATTTAAGCAAACAGAGTTAAGCTGAGAGGTTAGCTCCTCGGTGGAGAGAGACACTGAGAGCTGATCGATCCTCTCAGAGCTAAAAGCTTCAGTAAAACATGCAGCAGTGAAACGGTTAATGGCGCGTGAAGTACGTGCAGAATCACATGACTTAGCAGTAGGACAAGGCGGGATGATATCAAACAAGACAGGCATGTGGTCTGAGAGAACGTTGTCACCGATTACCAAATTGCAAACAGAGACATCACGTGTTAAAATGAGATCCAGAGTGTGACCATGTTGTTGGGTGGGAGCATTTACATGTTGAGTTAAATTAAATGAGTCCAACAAATCAAGGAAGTCCTTCACTAACGGCTTCTCCTGACAACAGACGTGAATATTAAAGTCACCAACGATAATAAAGTGATCATATCTTGGTGTGATGTAAGCCAGAAAATCAGAGAATTCACTTATGAAGTCCTTTGAACGAGGGGGGCGATAAACAATCGCGCACAGAACGGGAGGGGAATGTCCGAGTTCAAAAGCACTCAGCTCAAAACCTGAGCAGGGCATGAGGGTGGACAACTGTTTATAGGAAAAGTTTGATTTAAATATAGTTAATATTCCACCACCCCGCCGACCTGATGGCCGCGGGGCATTAAAACACAGACAGTCAGGAAGTAAAAGTTCCACCAAGGCGCTTGAATCACCCAAAGGCAACCAGGATTCAGTGAGAAAAAGAAAATCTAGTCCCTCGTCTTTAAAAAAGTCATTTAGAATAAAAGTCTTGTTGGCAACAGACCTTGTGTTGATGAGGCACGTCCTGATCTGGCCCGACACAGAACCAGCCATGGTGCGGGTGGTGCACGCCAACGGTTGCAGATTTTTAAAAACAGCGCCTCCAGGACGGTCCAAGCACCGGGCCGGTAGACAACACCCATATTTTCCCTGGTCCAGGCATGTAGGAAGCTGGCTGTGGAAATGTTGACCACGCAGAGCTTTGAGTTTTACCAGCCGGCCGGCACGTTTACCCCGGCGTCTGGATCGATATCTCCAAGAAGGCAGGCTTGGGGCCCAGCGTAAACAAGCAGGCACGTCTGCCAGAAGGGGGGGAAGAGGGGGGGGGGGGGGGTCCCGAGTCACAATCAAAATGGTCCGAATCAGCGACAGCAGATACAGACAATCGAAGATCGAGGAGCTGTTGTCGGTCATACACAAGCAGCGAGTTGATATCCCAGACAAAAAACGAAAAAAGCAGAAATAATCCAAACAGTATCGTCAGAGGTAGATTGCAGGCCATGTACACGGGCGCCATCTTACCGGAAGAACACCATCATACCCCAACAGCTCATCCTTAAACTGGACAGTCTGGGGCTGAACACCTCATTGTGTAACTGGCTGCTAGACTTCCTGACCAGGAGACCACAGGCAGTACGGGTCGGCAGTAACGCATGCAGCACCATCACAGTGAATACAGGGGCCCCCCAAGGTTGCGTGCTGAGCCCACTTCTATTAACCCTTCTGACACACGACTGCACACCATCATACAGCTCCAACTACTTTGTCAAGTTTGCGGAAGGTACAACTGTAGTGGGTCTCATCAGCAACAATGAGGAGCTAGACTACAGGAACGAGGTGAGCCGCCTGACCTTGTGGTGCGGACCCAACAATCTCTCTCTCTGAACGTGGATAAGACAAAGGAGATTGTTGTGGACTTCAGGAAGATGCACGCCCAGCATGCTCCTCTGACCATCAATGGCACTACTGTGGAGAGAGTGAGCAGCGCCAAGTTTCTGGGAGTGCACGTCTCAGAGGACCTGTCCTGGAGCAGAAACACTGGCCAAAAAGGCTCACCAACGCCTCTACTTTCTCCGCAAGCTGAAAAGAGCTGGAGCTCCAACCCCCATCATGTGCACCTTCTACAGGGGTGCCATAGAGAGTGTCCTGACCAGCTGCATCACGGTGTGGTTCGGTGCATGTACTGCATCCTGCCGCAAGACACTCCAGCGGATCTTGAGAGCAGCCGAGAAGATCGTCGGCACCTCCTTCCCCTCACTACATGACTTACACAGTACCCGCCTCTCTCGGAAAGCCCTCTGCATGGCAGGTGATCCCACACACCAACTACACAGCTTCTTCAGCTTGCTGCCATCAGGGAGGAGACTGCGGAGTCTCCAGACTCGAACTAGCAGACTGATAGACAGCTCTGTTCATCAGGCAGTCAGGATGCTGAACTCTCTGCCTGCTCTGCCTCCCCTCCCTCTTGTACCGCCTTAACACACAAAACTTTCACACATTTCCACACAACACAAAAACTTTTTAACACTGAACTCTGCATCATTAAAAAAACAGTTTATACACTCAACACATGCTCATGTGCTCATTCAGTTTGCACTATTGTTTACATTTGCACTTCTGTTAATATTCAAACTACTGTTCATATTCAAACTACTGTTTATATTCATACAAATGTTCATATTCCAACTACTGTTTATATTCATACTATTGTTCATATTCAAACTACTGTTCATATTCATACTACTGTTAATATTCATACTATTGTTCATATTCAAACTACTGTTCATATTCATACTACTGTTCATATTCATACCACTGTTCATATTCATACTACTGTTTATATTCATACTACTGTTCATATTCATACTACTGTTTACATTCACACTACTGTTCATATTCAACCTACTGTTTATATTATTACTATTGTTCATATTCAAACTACTGTTCATATTCATACTACTGTTTATATTTGCACTATTGTTTACATTTGCACTATTGTTTATATTCATACTACTGTTTACATTCACACTACTGTTTATACACACACTGCTGCTTATATTACACTACCGCTGATATATAAATATATTTTTTTCACTAGTCTTATTGCATATGTCACTTTACCTACACCAATATCAAGGACTTCATACATACAATGTGTACATTCACTTCATATGCTGCTTTGCCACTCACTACAAATATCAATGTCAGGACCTTCATTTCATTTCATTTTATTTTATAGATATACTTTTTTTAATATTTTTATACCGCTATAGTACAATTTGACAGTATCATGCTTTTATTATTTCATTTTATGCTTATGTTTAATAAATGTTTTAATGTTAAATGGTTATTGTTGCACCGGGGTCTGAGAGAAATGTAATTTAAATCCTGTGTATGTCCTGTACATATTGCAGCTTTTGACAATAAAGTGACTTTGACTTTTTGACTTTGACAACATCAAAAATATAGACATAAAATTGATGCAGATAATAAATATGACGACAAACCAGTGTGGAACATACAGGTTCAGAACACAGATCCTCTGGTGTTGAAAGCTACTGAATAGTAGTGAATTTTTAACGGGATTTAAAAACCGAGAGGGAGGGGGCTTGTCTGACAAGCAGAGGTAACTCGTTCCAAAGTCTTGGTCCTGCTACAGAGAAGGCCCTGTCACCTCTGCGCTTAAGACGAGTTCCTGGAACTGTAAGGAGCAATTGGTCCGCTGACCTCAGGTAACGTGGTGGGACATATGGTTGTAACAGATCAGAGAGATGTTGGGGGGGAGGGGGGGTGAAACTGGTCAGCGATTTGTAGACATACAGGAGTATTTTAAACTGGATTCGAAGGTGAACCAGTAGCCAGTGCAGTGAGGCTAAAACTGGTGCAATGTGCTCTCTTTTGCCTGTACTGGTTAAAAATCGGGCTGCTGCATTCTGAACCAGTTGTAGTCGTGCAATGGAGGTCTGACTGATACCAAACAGGAGTGAATTGCAGTAATCAACCCTAGATGTAATGAATGCATGTATTACTGTCTCCAGGTTATTTTTGGACAATATGGGCTTCAGTTTAGACAGCCGCCTCAGTTGAAAAAAACATGATTTTACAATCATGTTTACATGATTGTTAAGTTTCAGGGAAGGGTCCATTATCACACCCAGATTAGTGACTCTTTGTTTTTCTGACAGGGTTAGAGTGGAAAGGTCGATGCAGTGGTTTGTGATCGTGTCATTGGGAGGGAACAACATGACTTCAGACTTCTTTTCATTGAAACTTAAGAAGTTTAAAGCCATCCAGTCACTGATGTCAGCCAGGCAGTCGAGCAGAGGCTGAATAGAGCATGTACCATTGTGTCTTAGGGGGAAATAAATTTGACAGTCGTCGGCATAGAAGTGAAATGGTATGTTGTGTTTCCGGAAAATAGGTATAGACAGGTATACAGAGAATATATATAGAGAGAATAGGAGGGGACCCAGGGACCCCCCATTTAAGCTCTGTCACTGCAGAACTAAAATCCTTGATGGAGACACAAAAGGATCTGTCAGTGAGGTAGGATCTGAACCAATTGAGGGCTGACCCTGTGATGCCCACCCACTGCTCCAACCTAGCAATGAGGATCTCATGGTCAATGGTGTCAAAGGCGGCTGTGAGGTCCAACAGGACAAGCATCACAGAATCACCGGTATCTGTGAATCTGAAGATGTCATTAAAAACCTTCAATAGGG
This sequence comes from Nematolebias whitei, assembly GCF_014905685.2. Lineage (NCBI taxonomy): Eukaryota > Metazoa > Chordata > Actinopteri > Cyprinodontiformes > Rivulidae > Nematolebias > Nematolebias whitei. The sequence continues at coordinate 14,579,237 of NC_056515.1, forward strand.
CAGTTTCAGTGCTGTGGAGAGGTTGAAAGCCAGATTGGAATAGCTCTAAGATGGCGTGATCCTCCAGGAAACACTTCAACTGAGACTCAACTGTTTTCTCCAGTATTTTAGAAACAAATGGGAGTTTGGAGACAGGCCAGAAGTTGGAAACGACTGAGGGGTCAAGATTTGTTTTTTTCAGGAGAGGCTGGACAGCAGCATGTTTAAAGGTTTTTGGCACCACGCCAGTGGATAAACTACTGTTTACTATAACCAGAATGGATGAACCTAGAGTAGGAAAAACCTCCTTTAGTAGTCGAGGGGGGACCACATCAAAGGGGGAACCAGAAAGTTTCAAGCTGTACATGACCTGCTCTAGAGAAGATAGAGTGATGGGTTCAAAATGGTCAAATAGAGCTACAGATTTAGGTGGGATGGATGGGTCATGAGTTGGAGGGGAAATGAGAGCATGGGTGGTATAGACAGATATCAAATAGTTTCTTCTCACCTAGATTTTTATTTATTTATTTTTGGGGGGAATGTATGTGAGTTAGACTGAAACATCAAATGAAGCTACAGTATACCTATTGCCAGTCAAATTTGATAACAAATCATTAAAATTATGATTCTGGAGATGTTTTTCTGTGGGTAAGTCCATGTATTTTTCAAATAACCCATTTGGAATCTCCAAAATGATCCCAAAATAAAACTGCTGTAATTTCAATGTTTCAACATACAGTCATCAGTGAGGCTCTGATAAAAGGCGGTCAATGGAGGAATCACAGTAGCCACATTTATTGTCAGCATGATGGAAAAACAGATGGTCATACATAACAGCCATAGATATCAGAACAATGTACCTCAAGCTCTCACACAACTGAAAATTGACAGAGCAAGTTATTTTTTTATGTTCGCAAAAGTATTTACAAATCTGTACATATACAGTAGTCTCTCGCTACTTCGCTGTTCATTTTTCGCAGACTCGCTCTATCACAGTTTTTCAAAATATGATTGGACATGACACACAATTGGCTGATTGATGGATGAGCCACACTATCGGCGTGGAATTTTTGTTTAAAATAAATTATTTTACTGTATTTAGCACCTCCTGCACCTCTGTGCAGCCCATACTGCAGGATAAGCTTCCTCCTGCAGCTGAACAGCTGTTCTTGGTGCAGATTGGAGAAGTGGGCGTGGTCAAGAACGCTTGCAGGTGGCTGAGAGCAGTGGAGGCAAAGAGCTGAAATCATGACATTCTGTGCTGTTTTAGAGCGTTTAGAGTTTAGAAACATTGTTTATATACATACATATACATACACACATATATAAATCATAAAATAAACTACTATTTACTACTTGTACTACTATTCATGCTTCACAGTTTTTTACTTATCTCAGGGCTTCAGGGTGCAGATCCCCCGCGATAAAAGAGGGACTACTGTATATGTATAGCGCATACAGTATATGTGTTAGAGAATTTTTGGTATGAATATTTTTGTTATATTATCGCTGAGAACATCTTTCCCTCCTGCTCATGTAAAATATGTCCAAAACATTATCTTGTTATGACCTGAAGGCCAGCTTGCAGACTTGCAGTTCTTCATTGGCATTGTTGCCATGAGAACGTGCCCAAAACATTCTCTTATCTCCATCTGGAGGCTGACTCACCGATGGCCATGGATCATCTCTATGAGTCTGACTGCGGCCGGTTATGATGGCATCCCCACTGGACTCGGCTACTGTAAAAAAGTCTGTAGCAGACTATTAAACGCTCATTTTGTGACATGTTCCATGCATTATCTATCTATCTATGTAATCAGTTTTGAATAAGTCCTTGCAAGTAATATGCTGGTTAAAAATCTTTTCCTGCCATCTAGGGTATTAACTTATTTTTTAATATACAGAAGTCCCTCATTTATCGCGGGGGTTCCATACCCTGCCCACCAGCGATAAGTGAAAAATCGCGAAGTGGGGATACAGTAGTCCAAGTTCAAGTTCAGTAAACCTTGTCATGACATATTCCAGGCTGCAATCACACTCCTCACCTGTTACTCCCAATCTCCTTCCTTCTGTGTAAATAAATTATTTAAATTTAAATACCAAAATATTTTAAATAAACTATCCATGCAGCATGGATTGTTTATTTTAAAAATTTACAGTATTTAAATTTTTATTGTAGAGAAGAGAAGCACAGCAGGACATCAAGGCGTTCCCAGGCCAGCCGAGAAACATAATCCCTCCAGCGTATCCTGAGTCTTCCTCTGAGTCTTCTCCCATTGGGACGTGCCCGGAACACCTCACCAGGGAGACATCCAGGAGGCATCCTAACCAGATGCCCGAGCCACCTCAACTGGGTCCTCTCGATGTGGAGAAGCAGCGGCTCTACTCTGAGTCCCTCCTGGATGACCGAGCTTCTCACCCTATCTCTAAGGGAGAGGCTAGACACCCTGCGGAGAAAACTCATTTCGGCCACTTGTATCCGAGATCTTGTTCTTTCGGTCACAACCCAAAGCTCATGACCATAGTTGAGAGTAGGAACACAGATCGACTGGTAAATTGAGAGCTTCACCTTTTGACTCAGCTCTCTCTTCACCACGACAGACCGGTACAGCACCCACTTCACTGCAGACGCTGCGTGTATCCGCCTATTGATCTCATGCTCCATTTTCCCCTCATTCTTGAACAAGACCCCAAGATACTAAAACTCCTCCACTTGGGGCAGGACCTCCTCCCTGACCCGGAGAGGGCACTCTACCCTTTTCCGGCTCAAGACCATGGCCTCAGATTTGGAGGAACTGATCCTCATCCTGGCCGCGTCATACGTGGCTGCAAACTGCTCTAGCAAAAGCTGTCGATCACAACCTAATGATGCAAATAGGACCACATCATTTGCAAAAAACAGAGAAGCAATCCTAAGGCCACCAAAACGGATCCCCTCAACACCTTGGCTGCACCTAGAAATTCTGTCCATGAAAGTTATGAACAGAATAGGTGACAAAGGGCAACCTTGGCGGAATCCAACTCTCACTGGGAATGAGCCTGAATTACTGCCGGCAATGCGGACCAAGCTCTGACACCCAGTCGTACAGGGACCTAACAGCCCATATCAAAGGGCCTGGTAACCCATACTCCCAGAGTACCCCCCACAGGATTCCCCGAGAGATGTGGTCGGTCGAATGCCTTCTCCAAGTTAACAAAGCACATGTATACTGGTTGGGCAAACTCCCACGCACCCTCCAGGACCCTGCTGAGGGTTAGAGCTGTTCCAGTGTTCTACGACCAGGACGAAAACCGCATTGCTCCTCCTGAATCCAAGGTTCGACTATCCAAAGGACCCTTCTCTCCAGAACCCCCAAATAGACCTTACCAGGGAGGCTTAAGACCGTGATCCCCCTGTAGTTGGAACACACTCTACGGTCCCTCTTTTTGAATAGGGGGACCACCACCCCAGTCTGCCAATCCAAGGGAACTGCCCCCTATGTCCACGCAATATTGCAGAATCGTGTAAGCCAACACAACACCCAGAGCCTTAAGGAACTCAGGGCGAATCTCATCCACCCCTGGGGCCCTGCCACCGAGGAGCTTTTTAACCACCTCGGTGACCTCAGCACCAGAGATTGGAGAGCCTGACCCAAGGTCCCCAAGCTCTGCTTCTTCCGTGGAAGATGTGCCAGTGGGATTGAGGAGGTCTTCGAAGTATTCTGCCCACCAACCCATGACATACCGAGTTGAGGTCAGCAGCACACCACCTCCACTATAAACAATGTTGGTGGCATACCACTCCCCCCCCCCCCACCCCCGAGACGCCAGATGGTGGACCAGAATTGTCTCAAAGCCATACAGAAGTCATTCTCCATGGCCTCTCTGAACTCCTCCCATGCCCGAGTTTTTGCCTCAGTAACCATCCAAGCCGCATGCCGCTTGGACTGCTGGTACCCATCAGCTGCTTCTGGAGTCTCACAGGCCAAAAAGGCCCGATAGTACTCCTTCTTCAGCCAGACAGCATCCCTCACTGCCGGTGTCCACCACTGGGTTTGAGGGTTACTGCCACGACAGGCACCGACAACCTTGCGGCCACAGCTCCGATAAGCCACCTTGACATCAGAGGCGCGAAACATTGCCCGCTCTGACTCAATGTCCCCCGCCTCTCCCGGGACGTGTTCGAAGCTTTCCCAGAGGTGGGAGTTAAAGTTCTGTCTCACGTGAGACTCTACCAGACATTCCCAGCAGACCCTCACAATACGTTTGGGTCTGCCAGGTCTGACTGGCATCCTCCTCCACCATCGGAGCCAACTCACCACCAGGTAGTGGTCAGTGGACAGCTCCGTTCCTCTCTTCACCCAAGTGTCCAAGACTTGTGGCTGCATATCAGATGAGATGACAACAAAGTCAATCATCGAACTGTGACCTAGGATGTCTTGGTGCCAAGAGCACATATGGACACCCTTATGCTTGAACATGGTGTTCGTTATGGACATTCCATGATGAGCACAGAAGTCCAACAACAGAACACCACTCAGGTTCAGATCGGGGGGATGCCTCCCAACCACACCCCTCCAGGTCTCACTGTCATTGCCCATGTAAGCATAGAAGTCCCCCAGTAGAACAAGGGAGTCCCCAGGAGGCACACTCTCCAGTACCCCCTCCAAGGACTTCAAAAAGGGTAGGTAATCTGGGCTGTTGTTTGGCGCATAAGCACAAACAACAGTCAGAAACTGTCCCCCCACATGTAGGTGGAGGGAGGCTACCCTCTCATTCACCATGGTGAACCCCAACATACAGGCACCAAGATGGGGGTCAACAAGTATGCCCACTCCTGCTCGGCACCTCTCACTAGGGGCAATTCCAGAGCAGAAGAGTGTCCAACCCCTCTCAAAGAAACTGGTTCCAGAGCCAGAGCCATGCGTTGAGGTGAGTCCGACTATTTCTAGCCAGAATCTCTCAACCTCACACACCAGCTCAGGCTCCTTCCCCACCAGAGAGGTGACATTCCACGTCCCAATAGCCATCTTCTGTAGCCAAAGATCAGACTGCCAGGGTCCCTGCCCTCGGCCACCACCCATCCCACTTTGCACCCGACCCCTTTGGCCCCTCCCACAGGTGGTGAGCCCATGGGAAGGGAGACCCATGTCGCCTCTTCGGGCTGTGTCATTTTATATAATTTATTTTAAATGAAGGGCAGCACGGTGGCGCAACTGGTAGAGATGCTGCCTCTCAGCGAGCAGGTCCTTGGTTCAAACCCTAGTCCGGGGGCCTTTCTGGATGGAATTTGCATGTTCTCTCCGTGCATGCGTGGGTTTTCTCCGGGTGCTCCAGTTTCCTCCCATAGACCAAAAACATGCATGTTAGGCTGATTGGTAATTCAAAATTGTCCCTAGGTGTGAGTGAGAAAGTGAATGGTTGTTTGTCTCATTTGTCTCTATGTGGCCCTGTGATGGACTTGCGACCCGTCCAGGGTGTACCCCGCCCCTCGCACAGTGATTGCTGGACATGGGCACCAGTGACCCCCGTGACCCAAAATGGAATAAGCGGGTAAAGATAATGGATGGATGGATGAATTGAAGTTGGGTTCTTTTATTTAAGTAAGTTAAGAGAGAATATTTCTCTCCAACATTTTGTATAGCAAATATATTATACATATCTGCATAACACCCAGCTCGCCTTATTCTTCCATTTGGTTGCTTACACTTCACTTTAAAGTCAGGTCCTCTACCAGAGGCCTGGGCTGAGACTTGAATGTTCTGTGTGGTATAATTGCTGCTCCTGAGACTGCACACTTCTGGACAGAGATCGATGACCACTGGGACTACTGATGCCTTGGGATTGCTCCATCGATTACCGCTGCCTTTTTCTTTTGGTTGTCGACCACCACAATGTACTGTTTTAATTCAGTTATTTATGACATAGTTAACTTTTTCGGTTTTTGTTGTGAATGTTCTGTAACCTCTGTGCCCTGATTTCAATCTTGGCCAGGATTCTCTTGCAAAAGAGATTATTTAATAATGGAATTTTCCTGGTAAAATAAAGGTTAAATAAAAAATAAAAAACTGTTGGTTGGCCATCACATGTTCGTCGGTCTGGATCTGGAAGTCTGTCAGTATCTTAGCCCTGCCATTCTCCACCACTCTTGGTGAAGTCTGCTATTTTGACTGTGGGACCCCAATCCATACTTGGCGCAGATGTGATGATGTGTTTGCCTGCCTAGATCTTACAACTTGCTATTATGTGTTGGAAAATCTCAGGGGCATCTCTGAACAGCCTGCATCTTGGATCTTTTCTGGTATGGTAGACCCCAACCTCCATTGCTTTTGTGCTAAGGGCATGTCCTTGTGCTTGTCGGGATTGTGTAACCCGATGGCTAGCTCCCTCTTGTGGTGTGTCTTAGTTACTCCTCTTCCTGTTGTCTCCTTATAATTAATTACCCCTCTGCCCCATGTTCTTTCCTTCACAGCTGTTTCTGTTTTGCCCTCGTTAGTGTCCTGTATTTAAATGGTAAATGGACTGTACTTATATACAGTGCCTTACGAAAGTTTTTGGCCCCCTTGAACTTTTCAACCTTTTGCCACATTTCAGGCTTCAAACATAAAGATATAAAATTTAATTTTTTTGTGAAGAATCAACAACAAGTGGGACACAATCGTGAAGTGGAATGAAATTTATTGTATGTGTCAAACTTTTTTAACAAATAAAAAACTGAAAATTGGGCGTGCAATATTATTCGGCCCCCTTGCATTAATACTTTGTAGCACCGCCTTTTGCTGCAATTACAGCTGCAAGTCTCTTGGGGTATGTCTCTATCAGTTTTGCACATCGAGAGACTGAAATTCTTGTCCATACTTCCTTGCAAAACAGCTCGAGCTCAGTGAGGTTGGATGGAGAGCGTTTGTGAACAGCAGTCTTCAGCTCTTTCCACAGATTCTCGATTGGATTCAGGTCTGGACTTTGACTTGGCCATTCCAACACCTGGATACATTTATTTGTGAACCATTCCATTGTAGGTTTGGCTTTATGTTTTGGATCATTGTCTTGTTAGAAGATAAATCTCTGTCCCAGTCTCAGGTCTCTTGCAGACTCAAAACAGGTTTTCTTATAGAATGGTCCTGTATTTGGCCCCATCCATCTTCCCATCAATTCTGACCATCTTCCATGTCCCTGCTGACAAAAAGTAGGCCCAAACCATGATGCTGCCACCACTATGTTTGACAGTGGGGCTGGTGTGTTCAGGGTGATGAGCTGTGTTGCTTTTACTCCAAACATATCGTTTTACATTGGGGCCAAACAGTTCGATTTTGGTTTCATCTGACCAGAGCACCTTCTGCCACATGTTTGGTGTGTCTCCCAGGTGGCTTGTGGCAAACTTTAAACAACACTTTTTATGGATATCTTTAAAAATGGCTTTCTTCTTGCCACTCTTCCATAAATGCCAGATTTGTGCAGTGTACGACTGATTGTTGTCCTATGGACTGACTCTCCCACCTCAGCTGTAGATCTCTGCAGTTCATCCAGAGTGATCATGGGCCTCTTGGCTGCATCTCTGATCAGTCTTCTCCTTGTTTGAGATTAAAGTTTAGAGGGACGGCCGGGTCTTAGTAAATTTGCAGTGGTCTGATACTCCTTCCATTTCAACATGATTGCTTGTACAGTGCTCCTTGGGATGTTTAAAGCTTGGGAAATCTTTTTGTATCCAAATCTGGCTTTAAACTTCTCCACAGCAGTATCTCGGACCTGCCTGCCTGGTGTGTTCCTTGGTCTTCATGAAGCTCTCTGCGCTTTGAACAGAACCCTGAGACTATCACAGAGCAGGTGCATTTATACGGAGACTTGATTACACACAGGTTGATTCTATTTATCATCATCAGTCATTTGGGACAATTTACTGCTGCTTTTGAAACTGTTGACCACAGTATCCTCATATCACGGCTGGAACAGTGGGTTGGGATCACAGGTGCTGCATTAGAATGGTTCCGCTCATACCTGAGTGGCAGGAATTTCTGTGTCAAGGTTGGTAATAACATATCCGCCTCATTACCTCTTTCTTGTGGGGTCCCACAGGGTTCGATTCTTGGACCCCTTCTGTTCTCACTTTATTTGCTCCCACTGGGGTCCAGCCTGAGGAAACATGGTCTTTCATTCCATTGCTATGTTGATGACTGCCAGATCTACCTGCCTGTGAAACCAGCAAGTGCTTGCTCCATTCACCCTCTGTTAAAATGTCTGGACGACATTAAGGCCTGGATGGCTTCAAATTTCTTAAGTTTTAACAATGACAAGACTGAAGTCATTGTTTTTAGCCCTAGCTCAACTGCCACCACTGATCCTGTCAACCTGGACTCTCTTCAGCCATATCTGAAGCAGTCTGGTAAAAATCTCGGGATGGTTTTAGACTCTGACTTCGTTTGACAAACAAATCAACTCTGTTCTGCAGAAAAGCTTCTTCCAACTCAGACAGGTAGCTAAGCTCAAGCCAGTGTTGTCCAGACCCGACCTTGAGAAACTAGTCCACGCCTTTGTCACAACCCGATTGGACTATTGCAATGCACTGTATGCTGGGATCAGCCAGGCCTCCATCTCACGTCTTCAGCTCGTCCAGAATCCTGCTGCTCGGCTTTTAACCGGAACTCGTTGGTTTGAACATATACATCAGTTCTGTTCTCCTTTCACTGGCTCCCTGTTCGTACGAGGATAGTCTTTAAAATTCTTCTGTTGACCTTCAAATGCCTAAATGGCCTCGCACCCCTTTACCTCTCTGAGCTTCTGGAACCTTACGTTCCCTCTCGGGCCCAGAGATCATCCGATCAGCTGCTTTTGGCTGTTCCAAAAACAAGACTGAAGCTCAAAGGAGATCTGGCTTTTTCAGTCATGGGCCCCAAACTCTGGAACAACCTGCCCCCCAACATCAGGCTCACCGCCTCCCTTCCTCACTTCAAATCCCTGCTTAAAACACATCTGTTCTCTCAGGCATTTCATACAGTGTAAATTGATCCAGTGTTTTTTAATCTGTGACCCTATGTTTTAAATGCTTTTTATTAATTCTTCAGTTATTATTATTAGTGTATTGTATATATATATTTTTTCTCTCTTTAATTTACTCGATTGTTGTTGTTGTTAAGCACTTTGATAACAGGTTCTGTTTTAAATGTGTTCTATAAATAAAGTTAACTTGACTTGACTTGACTACTATCTTTAAGTCCACTGGTAGGATTTATTGATATCTGCCACTGCCTCAATCTGCTGGGGTTTCATGCCATGCAGGGCTTATCTTTCCATGATGGGTCCTCCTGCCCTCTTCTACATTGGGTTTCTGCTGCTGCCTGAGATGTTCACTCATCAATTCAACATCAGGGGCTTTCCTCTTGATGTAATCCAGGATATTTGTTGTTTCATCCTGTATAGTGGCTTGGACATTTAAGAGTTATCTTCCTCCCTTTTTTCTCTTAGTGTATAGTCTCAGGGTGCTGGACTTGGGGTGACACCCTCCATGCATTGGGAGGGTGATCAGTGAGTCATTGTCTTGCTTAATTTTGGCATAAAGCTTGATGCCATTCATGTAGATGTGACTAATGATTGTTCCACTTTGAAACTGGTATCCATAGCCACACTTTGCATTGATCTAGCTGAGGGGGTTCAGACCTATGCAGAACAGGAATGGGGACAGCCTTGGTATATGCCACATTTGATGCTGACATATGCTTTGATTTGGCCTCTAGAGTTGCCTTCCATATTCCCTTTGAGTTCTTGACATTTCTTTAGTGTCCTCTTGATGTTGTATATTTTCAAGCACTCTAGTATCCATGTGTGTAACATTGATTCATAGGCTTTCCTGGAGTTAATCCAGGCAGTTCATAGGTTTGTGTGCCTGGTCTTACAGTTTTGAGCTACAGTTCTGTCGACCAATAGCTGGTGTTTGGCTCCCTTAATGTTGGTACTGATTCCCTTCTGTGCCTCATTCGGGTATTGACCCATTTATCTGTTAATCTGTCATATCTGTGCTTTTATCTGTTCTCCTTTCATGATTTCTGCTATATTTTTGTTTGCCTGCCTGGGAGGAGTCAACAGGGGCAGGACAGCCCCCAGAAACCATCTTATCTCCAGCACACTGGTTGGTCCACTTAAGGAGTGTACTTCTTGGTGGCGAAACAGTTTACTTGGGACTCCTCAGACTGATGAAACCTTCAAGATAGAGGGCGAAACATCTCTACAAAAAAGAAACTGTCCAGATGACCTGACTGACCATTATTGGATGTGTGTTAAAGAGTTGTTTTTGTCTGGATCAAAGTGCTGCATAAGCATGGAGCCTTTACCCCAAAAAAGCAAGGAGGCAGCAAGAGTCGTCTGACCTTGCCTTTATAAGGAAGATGAAGATGGCACCGTTGTATGTGACTTGCCATTTATCGCTCCTCATCTTGTTACTTGTTGTGTTATTTTTCCTGACTTTTGTTCAGCTTGTGTCATCACTGTTTAATTATGACCACCAGACACTTTTAAACATCATTTCTATCATGGGAAAAGTACCACTTTGTGACCTTTATGGATAATCAAATACTTTTCCTCTACCTCACCTGCATTCATACCTCAATTTTTACAGAATCCTTGTGTTGTGGTTGCCCGCAGCAGACGCCGTCGCAAGAGTCATGGCAGGAGAGGTGGTTTGCTTGTGAAGCTCTGGGCTCAACTATCCTCTTCTTCATTCCAGTCTTCGTGCAGGATTCTCATGAAATTCAACTCTGTTGACATATGGAATATTCCTACAGTTGGCTGTGCGTCATAGATACGGACACCGACGGCAGCACATTTTCTGGTCTTCGGCGTGCAAATATCTGTAGGATAACAGCCAATGCTCCATCCAGATGGCCCTTCTAAACACTAGATCAATCATAAATAAGACTTTTATTCTCCATGATTTCTTTGCTCAAACTCTGGACTTTCTGCTACTGACAGAAATGTGGCTGAGACCAGGTGACAACAGCACATTTTCTTAGCTCTTCCTCTCAGGCTGTTCCTTTTCCATCTCCCCACACCTGTCAGGCTGCAGTGGTGGTGTTGCCACTATCTATAAGGACAATTTTAAATGCAGACTTCTGCCCACCAACACTTACTCCTCCTTTGAACTTCAGTTGTTTGTGATTGAGCTCACCCTAATGTTCTATGTGCTGTTGCGTATCGCCCACCTAAATATAATAAGGAATTCATTCAAGAATTCTCTGAATTTCTTGCTGATATTATTTCCAACTACGACAGTTTTTTAATTTGTGGTGATTTTAATATTCATGTTTGTTGTCCCACTGACTCACTGGCTTCTAAGTTTCTAAGGCTTTGGGCCTCTTTTAAATTAACACAATCAGTAAATGCACCAACACATCATCGCGGTCATACTCTGGACCTTTTTTTTCTCACGGACTGTCTATTTCTCATTGTGAAATTTCTGAGTTTGCCATCTCGGATCATTTCCCTATTTTTTTTTGCATTTTACAGCACCCCACCTGGCCAGGAGACCTCTGGCTGTAGGTCATTATCGCCACATTCTCATCTCAGCTAGTGCCGGACAGTAACCACTGCTTTTCTGAACTCACAGTTTTATTCAGTTGGTCCTGATGTTTCTCTGTGTCCCAAAGATTTTTTGTTATTGTGTTCTGAAACATGCAGTGGGATACTGGACTCTATTGTTCCGGTCAAGTTCAGACCCAGAGTTGAGCCTTGGCTAAAAAAATCCTGCAGCATGTGAACTCAGGAAGCAATGTAGAAGGGCTGAAAGACAGTGGAAGCATGACAGGCAACATGATTCTTTGGTTTTATTAAGGATAACTCTTGTTCTGTATTAGAGATCCATTAATGATGCAAAATCACAATTTCTGTCTAACATTATCACAAACAGTAGCCACTGTCCGAGGGTTTTATTTAATACAATTGACTCTGTTTTAAATCCACGCACCTCAGTCTGACCTGATGCCTCAGTCTCCACCTGTGAGAATTTTCTCTCCTTTTTTATTAATAAAGTTGCATCCATTAGACAAGCCACAGGTACACCTGCTACTTCTGTTTCAGAGTTTTCTTTTATCTCGACTGGTTCTTCTTTATTTGAGCAGTTTGAACCAGTGTCTTATTTCCTTTTGGATAAAATAATGAAATCCATTAAATCCACTAACTGCCCCACTGATTTTCTCCGTACTAAACTTTTGAAAGAGGTATTTAATATTGTTGGTCCTTACCTTCTTCCTTTTTTCAATTAATGTCTGACCATTGGAATTATGCCTTCTGCTTTTAAACATGCAACAGTCTGCCCCCTTCTCACAAAAACAAATCTTGATCCCTTAGTTTTTATCAAATTTTAGACTATTTCTAGGTTACCCTTCCTCTCCAAAGTTTTAGAAAAAAATGTTCTCATGTAAATTCAGCCTTTTTTAGAAAAAAACACAATCTTGGATAAAATTCAATCTGGTTTTAGATCCTGGCATAGCACAGAATCTGCATTACTGAGAGTTCATAATGATATAACTCAGTCAGTTGATTCCAGGTGCCCAGTAGCTCTGGTGCTTCTTGACCTTACAGCGACCTTTGATACTGTGGACCACTCTGTTCTTCTGTCTCACCTCCATGATTTTGTTGGGATTCGTGTCACAGCTCTTACGTGGTTCACATCCTATTTATCTGGCAGAACCTTCTCTAGCTTGTTCAATGGCTCCTCTTCCTCTACAGCCTCTCTTCTGTGTGGGGTGCCCCAGGGTTCCATTTTGGGCCCTCTGCACTTCTCCTTGTACATGTTGCCATTTGGATCTATTATAAGACAGCACAATGTCAAATTTCATTTTTATGCAGATGATTTGCCAATCTATTTACCATTAAGGTCAGGATCCAGTAATCCAATGCATTCTCTCTTTGACTGCATCTCTGCAATCAAACATTGGCTAAACAAGAACTTCCTTTTTTTTTTTTTTTTTTTCCAAAAAAAAGAACTTCCTTTTTTATAAATGACAATAAAACAGAATGGATTTTATTTGGTGACAAAGATGCAACGGGCCTGAAAAATTTGAACATTAACTTCAGTGACTGTGTGAAAAACCTTGGGGTGACCTTTGATAAGGCTTTACACTTTGACAAACATATCGCCTCTGTTTTCCAATCTGGATTTTTTTAATTTACACCTTTTACAAAAGGTCAAACCCTTTTTGAACCATTGCAGCTTACAAAAAGACTTGGTAAATCTCGAAAACATGGCAACTTCTGTGTTTCTATATGGATGCCATTTTTTCAAAAAAAAAAAAGATCGGTTTAGGAGTCTGTGCTAAATTTCATTCTTGTGTCAATCAGTGAATAATTGTTTAACTAAGCTGGAGTACTACTTACAAAGTTTCATAACACAGTGCCTTTTTAGTGTCATGTATAACTTGTTGACTATGCTTGTTTCCTAGACAGGCAAACACGATGAGGCCTGGATGGTGCTCAAACACATCCATGACACCAACATGCGAGCCCGAGGAGAGCCTGAGAGAGTCTTCACTGTGAGTATCCTGTGTCCTCGCTTTTCCTACTGTAGCACTGTCAACAGGTGACAGCTCAGTGTGTCCCTCTGTAGGTGAACAGGATCAAAGTCCCACGGCAGCTGGACGAGCTGGTTGAGATGCATAATGAGTCAGCGAACCCTGTCCTCAAAGTCCTCTTCAAGTTCAAAGCTGAGCTCAGAGGAGTATGATGCATTTCTTTATAATTTCTTTGCTTTTATTTGTTTCATATTGGGTAAATTAAACCCAGTGAACATAATTTTGTTTCCTAACAGATCTGGTTGACTTTTCTGCGATGTTTTAACTATCCAGTGAAAGAAAACACTGTGAAACTGGCTGCAGTCTGGTTCACTTTGTCATTTGGGTAAGGCACGACCACATCAAAATTGTGTTTGACAAACTCATCGATAAAATGAAAACATTTTGTCAATGCAAAAGAGGAAAAGAGGGGCAGGTATCACTCTCACTTTGAGTTTATACTCTTTGTTGCATTCATGCTGTGGGTGACAAGTGTCCAGAGTGTCTTTAAAACAGCAGCGGCGTCCGAGTTATTTAATTATCATCTCAGCAGCAGAGGGGAGCAACACCATTCAAGCATGGATCCCCAAATGACAAGGCAGTCCTATTTTTTCACAACATTATTAGTAGTAAGCCTGAGAGTTGCCGGATCCAAGCAAACAGTTGCCGGAACACGCCCTGACAAAATAAGAGAGTTCCCGGATCTTGTTCTGGCAGGATCCGGTTCAAATTAAGCCCTGCTCCTGCCCAAAAACTCTGACATACAAGTCATATACACAAAACTTGCTAAGTCCAATACACATTTCTGAGGGATGACCTTTGACCCTGACACCATAGCAGCACTAACCTTGCTAGTAAAACTAAACAGTTCCTTAACCACAAACAACTTGTCAAACATAGAGAACATTTCAAGAAGTGCAACATTTTGGCGACCTCCAGCACTGTGCAGATATATTGGAAAAAGGTGAAAGGCCAGTCAGGTATACCAGGACTGCCAAGAAAAGAGCCATAGTGGTTTGACTCCTTATGATTGCCTGAGACCACTCCTGGTCCATTTTTCCCTGCAGTTTGTGCAGTTACGCAATCATGAGCTGTTTCTGCCACCCTGTATTTTTATGACGATTTTATCATCCTCAAATCTTTTCATCCTGTTATCAACATACTCATTTTCTCGCTCTCTGACCTTGACATAAGATGAATCACATATATCCAGAAGAAGAAAGAAAGGGGGAAATATTTTACATCCCTTTGCCCTCTAACAAGAGCTTAAAAGTAGCAGAGCTGTATAGAAGGGTTTCACCCTTCTTTCTTACATCTTCTTGTTACAAGAGTGATGAACCAGTAAAATGCAGCTACACTGTAAGTAATCAGCTTACAAATCAGCTTGACAAAAGAAATATAAAAAAGGGAGCAAACTAACATAATGCATCAAATGCATTGCAGGTAGGCAGTGAGGGGGAACAGTGATGAAAGCGCATTACAACTACCACATTACATTATAATATATGTATTGTTTTGTACAGTGCCCCGAGATGACATTTGTTGTGAATAGATGCTAAATAAATCCAATGAACTGAACTGAATAAAACTGGTCAATAAAACTGTATGTTATCAACATACAGTGAAAATTTTAAACACGTTCACATTAATTATTCATATTTTAATGCCAACAGTTCATGCTCAGTAATCCAGGTACAAATCCAACAATGGTCAGTCAGATGTCCAGATAACCTGATTGAACATTGTTAATGCATTTTATCATGCCGTAAATTTTATTTATTGTTTGCATGCATGTGCATACAGATTTACACTGTGAGTCTGAGAACATATAAAAAGTGAAGTGTTATAATGTAATACTTTGGAAATAGGAGAATATTTTAAAATTCTTTATTTCTACTTGTAAAAATGTGAATAAAAATGCTTATGTTTAAATTAGCCTTTCAATGTAATGTATTAGCTTGTTATTAGCTTGTAATTAGCTTTATAAACGAGCAAATTAGAAGAACTTTTTTGGCCTTTTTTCAAGACACACTTTCCAACAGGAGCTCTTGTTGTTTTCAGGTATTACGGACTATCAGTGTGGTTCCCAGATGTCATCAAGCACCTTCAAGCTGATGAATACGCCTCCAGAGTGAAAATTCACAACAACGAGCGCATCGAAGACTTCACCTTTAATTTCACACTGGAAAACCAGATCCACAGAAACGGAGTATTTATGAATGACAGGTACAACAGACTCACTGTCAATACTGAGTAGTGCACGACTGCTGAAAATTAGAGAAGAAGCTGAAACTGGGTTGTTAAAGCTACAGTAAAAGAAGTAGTACAGTGCTAGCTAAAAGCAAAAGGAGAAAAACAGTAGTTAAAGGCTTAAAGAAGCAAAAAGCTTGGAAACAATAAAACAATAAAACTAGCTAAATGCTACCTGTAAAGAGCCTAACATAAGCTACAAGTACCTAAAGGCTATCAAAAGCTAAATGTAGCAAAACAATAACTTAAAATTTTAATAAAACACTAAATTAATTATGAAGTTGCAATAATTAAAAAGGAAAAGTATAAAAAGTTTAATTAAAAACATAAAAAGGTTATGCAGAAGCTAAAATGTGCAAAAAAAAGCTGACTAAAAGCTAAAAGTAGCTACTTTTTAGTTAAAAGTCAAAATTAGCAGACCAATAGCTAAAAGTGGAACAGGGTTAGGAAAAGAATAATGTAATGGTAGCTAAAAGTTCAAGTTAAAAACACCAGCAAATTACAAAAGTAGCATAATCTAAAAGCTAATTGCATCTTAACGCTAAGTCAAAACATTAAAAGATTAGGTAGAAAGTAAAAGTTGCAACAGGATGGCTAAATGCCAAAAGTAGCTAAACGGTAAATAAATGTAAAAAAAAAAAAAAAAGTCTAGCAAAATGTAATAAAAACCCAGCAAGGAGTTAAACGTATTAAAAAGGCTAGATAGCAGCTAAAAGTTGCCTTTTTTTTTACTAAAAGTTAAAAGCAGTAGAGCTATAGATAAAAGTTGAGAGGGTTAGCAAAAGGCTAAAAGTTACAAAATGGTAGCTAAAAAATTAAATTAGAAACACTTTGTAAATGCTGAAAATAATAAAAAGCTAAGCGTATGAAAAGGTAAGGTCAAAACATTAAAAGATTAGGTAAATCTAAAAGTAGCAACAAGATGGCTAAATGTCAAAAGTAGCCGAACAGTTAAAAAAGTTAAGTTTAAAAGTAAAGCTTTACTTTGTTTGAAAATAAAAGTCTAGCGCAAGAATTACAGTCCCAGAAAGGAATGAATAAATGCCTTTTAATTTCCCCATGCCCATGTACAATGAAAGAACTCTTCTCACTGTACGAACATATGCACAAGCAAAAGTAAAAATAATAATAAATAAAAGTATGCTAAAATAATAGTAAATGGAATGAGAAATGGACTGTATATATATATAGATACTCAAAGTGCTTTACACAACAATCTGTGCCCTCATTTACCCATTCATAAAACACTCTGCTACTTATTTAGAAAGACTAATCAGTGCTTTTTGATCACATTCATACACTGATGGGACACATATCAGAGGCAATGAGGGGTTCAGTGTCTTGGCCTGGGACACTTCAGCATGTGACTGCTGGTGGAATCAAACCCCCAAATCAAGAGGACGACTGCTTTAACCACTCAGCCACAGCTGACCCCAAGTAGTGGTATTGCGCTAAAAACAGTATTGGTATTTCACACTCTGCAGATATTGCTCAGTTATGGCATTGTGCAATATTGTCTATAAATTAGGTAATTTGTTATTTAAAACATATTAAATAATGCACAGTAGGTGGGTAAAAGCATTGGGTAGAAGGAAGTCTAGGGGTATAGAAGGTTAGCCTGTGAAGTCTGTGCATATGTGAGTTCAGAATGGTTATGGCTTTGGGAAAAATGTTTTTGAGTCTATTCATCTTTGTTCTAATGCACCTGTAGCACCTCCATGAGGGCGGCAGATCAAACAGTTCAAAACCGGGATGAGCGCTGTCCTTGATAATGCGTTTTTCTTTGATGAGGGAGCGGCAGATGTAAATATTCATCAGGGATGGGAGAGGGCATCCAATGACCTACTGTGCTACCTTTATTACTCTCTGGAGCCTCTCATTGTCTGTCACAGTGCAGCCACTGTAACATACTATGTTGCAATACGTCAGTATGTTCTAAATGGATGAGTGATAGAAGGTCAGTAGCAGGTTGGAACCCAGGTTGTACTTCCAGAAACTCTCAGGAAGTGAAGCCGCTGGTGAGCCTTCTTGATGACTGCTGTGATGTTGACTATCCAGGAGAGGTCAGCAAAGATAAGGATGCCAAGACACTGGAAGGTGTCGACCCTCTCCACACATTCTACATCAATGTAGAGGGGGGCTGGGTCAGTGCTGTACTTCCTGAAGTCAATTATGATATCCTTTGTTTTCTTGGTGTTTAGAACCAGGTTGTTCTCTGAACACCAGGCTGCCAGCTTTAGGACCTCCTTCCTGTAAGCTCCCTTCAGGATGAGTCCCACTGTGGTGTCATCAGCAAACTTGATGATGAGGTTGTTGTTGTTGTGGGCTGGTCTGTAGTCGTGGGTGTAAAGACAATACAGGAGGGGTCTCAGCACACATCCCTGTGGTGAGCCAGTGCTTAGCATGCAAGTGAAGGAGAGATGGAGGCCAAGTTTCCCAGTCTGGGGCTGGTTGGAGAGAAAGTCCTTTACCCAGGTGCATGGGTGGTGGGGGGGAGACGGTCCAGTTTTACAATGAGGGTGTCCGTGATGGTTGTTTTAAATGCTGAGCTGTAATCCACAAAGAGCATCCAGATGTAGGTTTGCTGCTGCTCCAGGTGGCTCAGTGCAGAATGAAGAGCTATGATGATTACATCCTCTGTGGACATGTTCGTGGGATATGCAAACTGTTATGGGTCAAAGCCTGGAGGGAGCTGGCTCTTGATGTGCTGAAAAAACAATTTCTCAAAGTACTTCATGATTATCTGAGTGAGGGCGACAGGACAATAATCATTCAGGATGGCAATGCAGGACTTCTTTGATATTGGAATGATTGTAGTTAATTTTAGGCTGAACAGAATGACTGCCTGGGCCAGGTAGAGGTTGAAGCTGCTGGTAAACATGAAGGCAAGCTGGTGAGCACATGCTCTGATCACCTTGCCAGGCATTCTGTCTGGGCTAGTAGCCTTCTTGGGGTTCACTGCCTGGAGCACCCGTTGGACATTGTGCTCTTGCACAGTGAATAAAGTGATGCCAAAATCAGGTGGGGGAGTGGGTAAGTCTGGGATAGTGCTGGAACCGGCTGGGGATGTGGGCAGGGCTGAAGCAGATGAATGTTGATAAGATGTTTCAAAACGGGCAAAGAAGCAATTTAGCTTCTCTGCCAGTGGCACTTAGGTCTGCTGATGTTGCAACACAGCCTCTGTAGTTTGTGATGTGTTGTATGTCCTGCCTCACCTTCTGTGTGTTGTTGCTGGTCAGATGGGATTCTATACTCCTCTTATGGGCTGTTTTGGATTTTTTACTTCCTCTTTTCAGGTTGACTTGAGCAGCACTATACATACCTCTGTCACCTGACCTGAAGGCAGCATCGCAGGCTCTGAGGAGCCTATGAACCTGCTTGGTCCTCCAGGGTTTCTGGTTTGGGAAAACCTTATGTTTTTATCCACAGTTACATTCCTGATTCAGATCTTAATATGGTCCAGCATTGTTCCTGTGACTGTTTCCAGCTCCTGGTGTTCAAATAAGTCCCAGTCTGTCTGTTTGAAACAGTCCTGTAGTTTGGAGAGTGTGTTTGCAGGGCAGGATGTAACAGCCATTGTGGTGGGACTGGTACTGCGTCTGAGTGGGGTGTAGACTGTGGAGGACAGGAGTGAAAGATGGTCTGACAGGCTAAGGTGGGGGATTGGAAGGATCCTGTACGCATGCTTAAAGTTGGTATAAAAATGATCTAAAGTGTTCGCTCCTCTAGTAGGACACTTGACATGCTGATAAAATTTCAGCAATTCTTTCTTCAGGTTAGCTTTATTAAAATCACCTGCAATTATGTGAACACCCTCTGGTTGTGCTTGCTTCTGTTCGTTTATTGTGTTCACCTGGAGAGAGCGCTGTGTTTACACTGGCATCTGGTGGAATATACACAGCCATGACAATCACTACTGTTAGTTCTCTCCGTAAGAAGACAGGTCGTCATCTTACAAACTTGTACTCGGGGTCAGGGGAACAGTGTTTTTCTATAATAGTCCTGTTTGTTCACCAATTCTCCAGGATGTAAATACAGAGACCCCAAGGACTTAAAAGTATCAAAAAGCCTAGGTAGTAGCTAAAAGTTGTTTTGTTTTTATTTGCTAAAAGTTGAAAGCAGCAGAACAATATCTAAAAGTTGTTGTGCTAATTGTAATAAAATATGGGACGTTGGTTTACATTAAAATTTAAACCCAGTTACTTTGGACTCTGTCCCGGAACACAGCTCTCTCTGTCTCCCATTAACAGCCTGGTCTGCACCGTCACAGCAGCACCCTCTGGTGACAAAGAACGACTGAAGCACCAGAACACAACTGCATTCACCAACAGTGCCTTTTTCCAGCAGTGACTGTTGGAAATGAAACACGAGTTACACCGTGGACAGGGGACTAGTCTGTCACAGGACCACAGAGACCAGTGAGAAACTCATACCCAGAGACTCTCTAGAGTAGCCATTTACTACTGTGAGAAGAAACTGGAGGACCTGGAGGAAACTCGTGGATGTATGGGGAGAACTTGCAAACACCATGCAGAAAAGCCCCGTCCTGAAGCTGAAGCTGTAAGACAGCAGTGCTCATCAAGTACTCAGCAGTGCTGAATACTATTTAAACATTTAAATTGCTAAATAAAAGGTGTGCAAGTTTTAATTTGTGTTTCATGTTTAACTGGGCAACCTATTGTTTTAAACTGTTTTAGTTGGTTCAAACTGTGACATAACCTTTACAGCACCAAGTTACTTCCATCTCTGTCTCTGTTTGTGCATTCAGTAAAAATAGTGACTTTACATTTCAGCAATAATATTTAAATTAAAAACATAATTCAGCATCAGGTTCTTTGCTCTCAGGAAGATGTTTCAGATCCCCTTTGTGCTTCATTGCTCTTTTCCTTTGGAACTGTGTTACAATAACCCATTCTTTCATTCATTCCCATCTCCTTCCAGGTTTATCAGCATGAAGTTCAAGGCGGTCACATTCATTGACTCATCCTTTGTCAATTGCTATTTTGAAGATGTTTCTTCAGTCGGATCCTTCTTCAAAAACTGCACCTTTGTGGACTCGTTTTTTTACAACACAGGTGAGTTTACACCTTGAAAATACTCATTCAGATGCTAAATCTTTGTACACAATATCCCTTCAGTGAACAGACAAGGCTGATGAACAGTAATAAGTTTGGATTGAGAATTATTTTTAAAAAAATTACACCATGTTTGAACTCCCATAGTGGACCAACCAGTTTGCTGGTGATAAGATGGTTTCTGGGGCCTGCCCTCTCCCCCATCAACTCCTCTGAGGCAGCCATAACCAGTGTGCTGCGTGTGGGACTGAGTTTGTTTGTGGCTCCTCAGATTGATGAAGTCCTTTGGATGAAGGACGAAACGTCTCAACAACAACCAAAGACATCCAGATGACCTGACTGACCTTTGTTGGATTTTTAACCAGGATTTTTGAGCATGAACTTTGATGTTTAATCACTGGATGTTCACCCACAACTGATGAACTTTTCACTCATCCTCATTCAGAGGGCTGTCACTGCTCAGCAACCGTGGAAAACTGTCAGTTTTGTAGATAATGTGCTAATTCTTGGAGTAGCTTAAAGTCATCCCCACTCACCTTGAATGCTAATATTAATAATAATCGCCGTTTTTCTTGTTTTTCTTTGCACTTCTCGTGCAGTTCATGCACATTTGCTGTCTCTTGGCTGAGATTGTTGCCAGGTTGTGTTTTATTTATTTATTTTTGCAGTAGCTCACTGTAAATTTGCATCAGGGATGATCTGTTAATTACTATCATTTTTATTACAAGTATTTTCATCTTTGTCCCTGTTAGTTTTTGCTAATCACTGATTTTAGATTTATTTTCACAACTATTGCTACTGTGGTGGTGTGGTGTATTTTTTATTATTCAACATATATATATATTTTTTCAGTCGTGAACATTTTGTTGTTGTTTATTTGTCTCACCCCCCACCTCCAATTTAAAGCATACTTTTTTTTCTGTCTCTCTTTTTCTTCCTCTTCTTTGTTGGTGTAAAAACATTTTTTTTACTCAGGGTGCACTGTAATTGTCACCAAATGCAATTTTAAACAACAATAATAGTATTTTAGAGGACCAAGTCAGTTTTTAATACAGCAAACATCATTTTTGGGGGCAGGGTTAGGATACAGAAATGAACGAGTCTGTGCAATTTCCTCAAGGACCAAAATACAAATTTAAGTGTATCTGTAGTACATATCCAGTTTGTATCTTAGTGTATATTTTTTAATAGGAAGCAGTTAGATAAAACTTGTGTTCATGCTCAAGGACAAATAAAATGTCACACTTTGACATCTTTCAAAGCAAAGCTAACTTGGAGAACTACAACTTTAATCTAAAGTGCTTTGTTTTCAGTTAGCCTTTTTACTTAACAAGTCGTTTTAATTAAACTTTTGTTGCTTTTAGCCAACTGCTGATAGTTGGTTTTAGTTATCCCTTTGCTACTTTTGGTTTTTAGTTTATGTTGTTTACTTTTAAATTTTTATTTTACATTTAACAACTTCATTTCAGCTTCTTCAGCCGTCATTTAACACTCAATTTTCACACCTGTTTATAGTTTGATCTTTTTATCTGTTACATTCACAGATATCGATGACAAGAAGTTAAAAACTTCAAAGGTGATCAACAGCTCTTTCCACCACAACAAGACAGGCTGTCAGATGACATTTGATGATGATTACAGCGCCTACTGGGTCTATTTTGTTAATTTCCTGGGAACGCTGGCTGTGCTGCCTGGAAATATCGTCTCTGCTCTCCTCATGGACAAAATAGGACGCCTCAGCATGCTAGGTAAGACAGAGAACCTGCTCTGACTTTGTTGAGCAGCATGTCCTTTGAGAAAATGTGTTGAAGTCATGTGATGTTGACCTTTGCATCTGCAATGGCTTCCAGTAAAGGAGGTTAAATGTGTGACAGATGTTGAGCAGACTGAGTAAAAAGAATCCATGTGGCATCCTGCAGGAGGCTCTATGGTCCTATCAGGCATCAGCTGCTTTTTTCTTTGGTTTGGCACCAGTGAGTCCATGATGATCTTCATGCTCTGTCTCTACAACGGCCTGAGTATCTCTGCATGGAACTCCCTGGACGTAGTCACCACTGAGCTGTACCCGACTGACAGGAGGTGAGTTTAAGGAGAAAGTCTACGTAAGATCAAAGAAAAAACTGATCCTGATCTGTTCTTGAGCTTTTTTGCCCACAATGATGGAGCGAAGAGGAGGAATTGCAAATACTGTTCTTCCGTCCGTTTGTTCATGTTGTGAGCATGATAACTTGAAAAATAAACACGGTACGAGCTTCCATTTAGGTGTGTGGCTGCATCTAGGCATAAGAAAGTTTCCTTTTAAAAGTTGGGTTGCCACGTCTAAATCCAAGATGGCTACCAAAATACATATATACATTGGCCAACCCTATCATTTGAGGAAGCTATGCTTTGGGGGAGTGGTGGTGTAGAGGTTAGAGAAGGCAAACCTTTTATCAGAAGGTCACCAGTTGGATCCCCGGACCCATCCATCCATCCATCCATTATCTTTACCCGCTTATTCCATTTTGGGTCACGGGGGTCGCTGGTGCCCATGTCCAGCGATCACTGTGCGAGGGGCGGGGTACACCCTGGACAGGTCGCAAGTCCATCACAGGGCGGATCCCCGGACCAACAACATCAAAATGTGAGTGTGAAAGGTGAAACACCCACACCAGTCTCCACTCTTGTTTGCTCCCCTCTGGGCCCTTGAGCAAGGCCCTTAACCCCCACCATCTGCTACCCTGGTTGCCCTAAATGGCAGCTCTCTGCTCCACACAGAGGGCTGTGGTAGCTCGTGGTCTGTGGTTGTGTCAGGAAGAACATCCAGCCTAAAAACAACTGCCAAGTCTTCGTGTGACTTACTGTGGCAACCCCTGAGAGTTGAAGAAGAAACTAAAGAGTTTTCAGTTTTTATATTGCTTAAAAGTATATCTAACAAGTTCTGATGCATGCTCAATAATCCAGTTTATTTATTTATTTTTTTCATTTCACCTTCATTTAACCAGGCATAAACACTAAGAACAAATTCTTATTTACAGTGCTGGCCTGGTAAGCACCAGCATGTAGGATGAAGGGGAGGTAGATAAATGTAACAAGGTTGAACTAACAGCAATCACTTGTTAGGTTGATGGTCCTTTTGAATGTGAACAACTAGTTCTGGATGTCTGGCTGATTCACAATGAGAAGATGTTGCTTTTAAGACTGAGTTTTTTGCAGCTCCTCAGACTGAAGAAGTATTTTTACTTTTGATCAACCAGTTTGCTGGTGACAGCCAAAACTAGTGTTTTCCATGCAAAGGGAGGACCATCAGCCTAACAATCGATAGTTAGTGCCCTGATAGACACTTGCTCTTCACAGGGGGCTGAATGATGCATTAACAGCATTGTAAGAGGGAGACAGTTGAACATGGAGGCCAGACAAGATCCTTTTTGTTCACATCTTTCTGCAAATTATAACTTCTGTTAGATGTACTATATACTCAAACATGGTGGCACTATTTCTAACTTGATTAAATAAGTGACTGATGCTGAGTAATCAAAAAAATTGTGATGCAAATCCCACAAACACCACCACTGTATAACATGAAATACAAAGGCAGCTTTCAATTAGATCTTTACTACTTTTAGCTTATTGCTTTTAGGTAGACTTTTGCTATGTTTACCTTTGGCTACTTTAAGCTAGCTTTTTGTCATTTTGAGTAGTTTTGCTACTTTTAGCTACCCTTTTGACATTTTAGCTTTTACTGAACTTGTTTTGTGTTTAGCTAGTGTTTGCTACTTTTAGCTTTTAGCTAGCCTTTTGCTACATTTAGCTTTGCTAGGTTATTACATTTTTTGATAATATTATATTCTGTTGACAGTAACAATAAAGTCTTAAAGTAGAGTCTGAGTGCTCTTTGTACATTTCATGCCACTTGTGCCAGACAGAGGGTGATTCCATCCATGCATTATTTTTTGCTTGTTCCGAAGTCAGGTCACAGGGGCAGCAGCTTGAGCAGGGAGGTCCAGACATCTCTTTCCACAGTCACCTCTTCCAGCTCTTCTGGGAGGATTCCAAGGTGTTTGCATGCTAACCGAGAAACATAGTCTTTCCAGTGCATCCTGGGTGTTCCCTGGCATCTCCTCCCAGTTGGATATGCCCAAAGTACCTCCCTAGGGAGGTGCCCAGGAGACTTCCTTACCAGACACCTGAACCACCTCAACTGACTCCTCTCGATGTGGAGGAGCAGCGGTTCTACTCCGAGTCTCTCCTGGATAACTGAACTTCTCACCCTATCTCTAAGTGAGAGTCCAGCTACCCTGCGAACAAAACTCATTTCAATTTCCTGGATATGTGATCTCATTCTTTCTGTCACTACCCAGAGCTTGTGACCATAGATGAGGGTAGGAACGTAGACCGACTGGTAAACAGAGAGCTTTGCCTTACAGCTCAATTCCCTCTTCACCACAACGGACCGGAACAGAGTCTGCAATACTGCAGACACTGCACCAATCCGTCTGTCAATCTCACGCTCTATTATTCTCTCACTCATGAACAAAACCCCAGGATACTTGAGGTACAAGAGGGTGATTGAATAATCAAGTATAATCTGCATGCTGTTTTAATCCATTATAGGGGAACTCAGTGTTGAGAAGATTAAAAAGTCTAGGTCACAATGGCTGACCTGTAAAGTTGAAGCTGTGAGACTAAGTTCAATGAATGTGGATGTGTTTACACCTTAAAGTGTAAAAGTAAGGATTGAACAATAAAGTCTTAAAGTTGAGTCTCGTTGTTCTTTGTACATTTCATCCCAGATGTGTCAGACAGAGGGTGGTTGCTTTTTGCTGATAGATACACTAAAACTGCCCCACTGACCTAGTTTTGATAACCACAGCTGATTATAGGCAGTAGTCACAAAATAAGTTGATAAACAGGGATACTCACATGTACAACAGCTTCCTCTTACCATATAAGGTCATCATCTGGCAGAAACATGTGGGAGTGTGCTGGTGAAGATTGTACATGTTTTTGTATTGAACGTTTTTTTCCTCTTAGAATAAAAAAAACATGTTTTGATAGCTTCTAGTTATAATTTTCTGCTTTTGTTCTGAAGGAACCTTTAGTTATCACATAATGGGCTGGAAAAATGCTGCCTGGTGCTCTCACCAAACTCCATATATCAGTCCTGATTCTTGATTCTCATACATTACTGGCCTGAAATAGTTACCACAGCATGCAGATTGCTTTGTATGTTTATGTGTGGATGAAAACATTTCTAGAAATGGTGCCATGTTTCTGAAGAAAAGATTGTTTTAGAAAAACAGTGTGGATATTCAACATTTATAAATAAGATATTTATATCTCCTTTCAGTTTCTGACAATTCAATTAGAAATTTTTATCCAATGTAAGTAAACATATAACAGTATGTGACTCTTTTTTCTTTTGTTTCTGTTTGTTTTCTCTTTCAGGGGCACTGGCTTTGGATTCTGTAATGCCATTTGTAAGCTGGCAGCTGTGTTGGGCAACCTAATTTTTGGCTCCCTAGTGGGCATCACCAAGGCTATTCCCATTTTGCTGGCATCGGCTGTACTGGTTGGCGGTGGACTGGTGGGGCTTCGGCTACCTGACACTCGTGCCAATGTCCTCATGTAAACCTCAGCTCAAAACAGTGTGTAATTTACCGAGTTTTACTCAGCAAAACAAATAATTTGTCATTGATGAACTATTGTTATAAATTATTTATTTACCACAAGTAATTCTGAATGATACCACCAACTGAAAAACGTTGCGGATAATTATTGTGTTTTTTTTCTGAGTAAGACTCTTGGTAAGAAGTGGAAACAGTTTTATATAGCTGTAGATGTACAGAGGTGGTTTATTTAGAGAAAAAAAAATCAGGTTACAAGTGCAACAGATTGCCAGATTCTGGTTAACCAAACTGTTGGTGCTGTTGCAGGAATAAAACAGGTTTACCTGTCGTCGGTTGTAACAAAACTCTGTAAATCAACAGCTTCTTTTACCTTCAAGCTGTTTTGCACATGGATTCCACAAAAGCATGACCAAAGCTGCCAAAGGCTTCAAATTCCAACAACCTGTTTTCTTCTGATCCCACTCCATATCAGATTTTTTTTTTTTTAAGTTGAAAACGTTTGGAAATTACTTTTTGTGAGTGCCATTGTTACATTGTTTGTTTGGAGATAAAATGCAGTTTTAAACTAAAAATGGTAGATACAAACGTTCCTTGCCATTCTTGACTGAAGCCACCCTGGGTTGTGTTCTGGTGGTTTAAATGTTGAACCCAGTGGTGCAGGCAGACACAAGGAACATACATAAAGGTAAACAATAGTTTAGTTTTAACACAAAAAGCATGAGAGGCTTCCATCATGTTATTTAGATTCACCTTCAGATTAGATTATCTCTCCTGAAGGTCATTAAGGTATTTGTCTCCCTCTCCTCCTGGGGGTCATTAGGGTCTTTGTCAGCATGGCACACAGAGAGCTGTATTGGTCATCTACATGTAGGAGTGAAATAAAGTGGAACTGACAGGGTATCAGGCTGAATCCTACATTGTAGGTCTCTGAAAATTGAAATCTGAGACCACCTCCTCCGTTTATGTTCTGGATATCTGTTCATTGAGGGACTCAACACTATTCTAATTTTTTTTTTTCCAAATTTGAATCTATAAAGACTGCTTTAAAACAGCTATTTTAAGACATTGTTCACACTTGGTCTTTCAATGCATCTTTAGAGATCAGATTGCTTTGGGATCACACTAAATCCACTTTGAACAGTCTCACTGCAAATTGAAAACATTGTAAACTCAGACCACCTTCTGTGACGGAACGTAGGTGGACCCCTTCCATTTGCAATGTTTGGTAGTATTGAACACGGCCTTTTTGGATTCTCAAAGTAGAACTGACATGACCAAACAGAATGTCAATGTCAATTTATTCAGATAGCACATAAAAACAACAAAAGTTGATGAAAGTGCTTTATAGTTTATTCAAATTAAAATGAAAACAAGAAAGAAGTACAAGAAAATACAGCTTATGTCACTAAGGAAACACGAGAAAGTTAACAATAAAATGCAACACACAACAACAAAAAAAATCATGTCCAACTGGTTATCAGACTCTGCATGGACCAAGGGAAAAAGATGTCTCGAGCAAAGATTTTAAAGTCTCAACTGTCTCAGAAGTCTTTAAATGATCTGGTAAACTGTTTCACAGTTTTGGTAGAGCAACTGCAAATGGCCGAACACCTCTAGACTTCAGTTTGGATCTGGGGACATCTAAGAGGAACTGGTTGATAAACTGGAGTGCTCTTACTGGAGTGTAGATGTTAAGATCACATAATAATGATGGGGCCAGATCTTGCAATCTTTCTTCTTCTTTCAGCTTTTCCTTCTTCAGGGTCTCCACAGCGAGTCATCCTCCTCCATCTCTCTCCGTCCTCTTCATCCTCTGTCCTCACCCCAACTACTTCCATGTCCTTTCTAACTGCATCCGTGTATCTCCTCTTTGTCATTTTCCTGGCAGCTGCATTTCTAACATCCTTCTACCAATATACCCACTGTTCCTCCTCTGGACATACGGATGGCTGATTCTGTGGCTTTGATCATCTCCACCAGAGGAATTCTTCTTGGCGTAACCACAATGTTCAGTTGAAGAGTAAATGAGTCAATAAAGTAGAACCCATTCAGAGTATCTGACTCAACCATTTTACGTCTTAGTTGTGGGGATTCTGTTTTTTCTCCTTCACTTCACTCTCCTGCAGCTCCTGGGTGGCAGGGTGGAGCCAAAAATCTCCAGCTACTTCCCGTCTACTGCTGAGGACTTGCAATACTTGATGCTGTTAGGATCTACCAGTCTCTGCTGGAACATTGTCCCTTCCATGCTCCAGTCACCAGTTTTTTCGTCTCCTTGATTAGCCTTGAGTTTACGCCTGGTGTCGGTGAATCCCTGGAACATTCCTCCAGATCAGCCACCTAAAAACAAGAGCCATAACAATCATCCTAACTTCTCTTCATCCAGACTTAAGGTCTATCCTGCCACTTTTGCAAGTCCACTTCCTCTTAACTGGTCATGTGGTCTTCCTCTTGTCCTCCTTTGGTACCCTCCTCCAAACCTGCATCAAGAAAATACATCAAATAAGCAGCAATATATTCTCTGGACAGAAAACTCTTATTTCCTGACATTTCTAAATACTAACCTCCCATCTCCTACGGCTCCTGCCAGCGCCCCTGTGTTAACACACCTGTTTTACAATTGATTGGTCTCTATCTCAATTCAGTCTCTGGGTATTGAAACTGCTAATTGTGATCCAACATTTTTCAGTCAGGTCATCTGGACATTTTCTTCTTTTTGTGCTGAAACGTTTCACCTTCGATCTGAAAGGCTTCATCAGTCAAGGAAACACACAACAAAACTGATTCTTCCCCCAACGGCTTACTCCAAAGTGGAACAAACCAGTTATGTTGGTGCTAAGATGGTCTCTTTGTCACACCCCCTCCTCCATTGCCGGCCCTCAGTTTTGTGTTGTGTTTCCTTGACTGATGAAGCCTTCTGGATCGAAGGCGAAACGTTTCAGCACAAAAAAAAAAAAAGAAACTGTCCAATGACCTGACTGCAAAATGTTGGATTGTATCGGAGTCAGAGTTTCTTTATTGTCATTCGCACCTCATGTGGTACATGTGGTGGAGCGAAATTATTTACACAAGGTCCCAGTTACATCCAACAATAAAATGTAAAAGAAAAACAGTAATAACATCTAAGATATGAACTAAGAAAAACATCAACTAAATATACACTAAGCACTCATCACATAAAAACATTGAACATCAGCACAAACATGAACATGAGTCTGTGAGCAGATGTGCACGCATGAACACATCAACATTGAAACAGATCAGCAGCAACATGAAACAGATCAGCAGCAACATGATATGGTTTTTCACAGTGATTATTCTGGTTAGAGATTCATGAGTCTAACAGCCTCAGGGTAGAAGCTGTTCCTCAGTCTAGTGATTCTACACTTAATGCTCCTTAACCTCCTTCCTGAGGGGAGTGGGGCAAAAAGTGTGTGTGCTGGGTGAGTGGGGTCCTTCATGATGCAGGTGGCCCTCTTCCTGCATCTGGAGGTGAGAGATTAACAGGAAAAAATGTTTTTCCCAGTTTTGTTTAATTTATCAAATACTAAAGGCATACATACAATAGACCAAAGGTGATTCAAGGGCCACTATCCTGCATGCTTTAGATGTTTCTCTGTTTTGAAATACCTGATTTGAATGAATGAGTGATTAATGGGTTTCTGTAGAACTTGAAGGCCTGCTAAAAAGCAGGGAAACAACTAAAATGAGCAGGATAGTGGCCCGCAAGGACCAGGATTGGGCACCCCTGCCCATACTCTATCACTTTTCAAGTGAAATGAAGTGTTGTCTGCAGGTGTAACAAAAGATCTGTAGTTCAAAGGTCTGCATGTACAAAACATTGGCAGACCTGCTCTCACACCAATCTGACAGCCCTCTGTGTGAAGTGGGTGCACGTGGTTCTGTTGACAGCAGGTAACTTACATTAAGCACTCGATGTCAACACCATCACAGCTGACTACAAATAGTTCAATCACATCAGACAGATGTTTAATGACAGATTTGAACAGGCTCAGAGCTAGGTGAACTTTCTTTTGATGTTAAACACTCTTGGTGTGACACTCAGTAATATTTTAAACTCATAGTATTTCTTTATCACTTGAATTGAAAGAACAAAGCCACTTAGCTCACACCCACAGAGGGATAGTGCTTAGAGTTGGTGGTTGGTATTCTATAGATGTACATTTATTTATTTTGTGTTGGGAACAGAATGAACTCTTGCCTGTTTCTACATCTGCATCACCATCGGTGATCAATATTTTCTGAAAGGTTGTTGAATTTTAAGCCTTTGCTGCAATGTGCAAGAATAACAAGGCCATAAAAAAACAAATTACGAAGCAGTAGTTTAGTCAAACCTGGCAACTTTCGCAGCTACATTTCTAAAGAGAAAAATAGAATTTACAATTTCTGTGTTGTCCAGTGAACATTCAAGTCCTTCTGTCTTCCTCTCTCGTGTCTGTGTTCATCATGTGGCTTCCAGCTTTTCCTGAAGGGCTTTGTTTAAGTTGCAATCTGCTCTGAGAAGACTTTACACCACAGGAACCCTCTGTTGGTATCTTTTTCTTTCTTTGTATAGTGTCCCTGGGTCCTGTGTGTCCTCTGTCTCCTGCTGCCTTGCTGCTGCTCCCTCTGAAAACTCAAAGGCCTTTCTCAAAGTCGTGCCTCTCTCTGCATCAAGTCCGTTTCTTCTTCTAAACCTGTTGCTGGAAGCTTTGCTGCTCTCTGCTGCTCTCTTTGGTCCCTTATCTGTGTGTGTGTGTGTGTGCGCATGTGTGTGTACACACCAACTGAGCTTTCTTATGTTTTATGCTTTTCAAAGGAATATAAATGTATGAAGGTTGTTTTTCTATTGGTGTAAGTGACAAACTGAAAGTAAAGCCATGTGTTTTGGCTCAGCTCACTATGAAACAGTAATTTTATGAAACCAAGCTGACAGTTTTGGTTAGACGTGAAGAATTGAGATGTTAAAACACTAAAGGGGGAAAAAACTTTTTATTTTCCTTCTGATTGTAGAAGAAACCAAACACTAACTGAGACAGTGGCTGTCTCGCAGTTCTTAGCAACAACCAATCAGTTCCATCTGTTATTTCTGTTATGACAGTGTCACGACCAGCAAGGTTCATTTCAAGCCCAACACCCAGTGCTAATTTCAATTTGCCAAATGAACTTCCTTGTGTTATAAAAATGAACCCAAGAGCAGACAATGACTTGGATGGACATGAGTAGTTTGGCTTTGTGTGTGTGTGTGTGTGTGTGGGGGGGGGGGGGGGGGGGGTGGATTCTGTTTTCGTTTAGTTTATTGTTCCCTGTTGTAGAGCGAATAATTACCCTCCGTCCGTCCTTCTGTGCATGGTGTGAGCATGATAACTTCAAAAAGCAAGTGAGGTACTGACGAATATTTAGGTGTGCGGCTGCATCTAGGCGAAAGAAGGGTCACTATCAAATATTGTGTTGCCACGTCAAAATCCAAGATGTCCACAGCCACATATGTATGTAGACCAACCACTCCATCACTTGAGGAAACCATGCATTCTACATTTTATATTGCTTAAAAGTATAGTTTTCTCAAATGACTGGGGTGGGCAAAGATTAATCTATGGAGACGAAGTCCACCATTGGCAACCATCTGGTTCTGCCATTACAACTGGTGGTGGATAAAAAGTAAATAAATAAAAACCTACCTCTGTTTTTCTCCACAGTGTAACTTCTACCTACTTGAATATCTTGCACCAAAAATATTAAGGTTTACTGTTCAGTTCCAGTCCAGAAAAACACTCGTCTCCAAAACTACAAACATTCACTATTCAAATCCCTCAGCGACGTGGGACATCGAGGTACCGCTTGCTTAAAAGTGATAAAGCAACAATCACCACAATTTAAGAACTGGCTCATTTCCATCCATCGAAGGGAATCTCTTCTTTTATTCTGTTTTCTCAATCTGCTATGGTGATATTGTAAAATGTTGTTTTTTTCCATTTATTATTTATGGTATTTATGACAATAGTGCAGCTATTTCATTTCAAAGATATTTTTTGGAGAATGAAAAACCATGATTGCTCTTTCTTGTGTTTGATGCTTTGCCTGGTTGTGTCCTTTGCACCGTCTCCCCCAGTGACTTTTGCTGAGCAGACTCACACCAGACACCAAATCCTGCATGTTTGTTATTGAAGTCCCCATGTTCTGTGTGCTTCTTCCATGTCCCTGTGGTGTTGCTGTTCCTCTGTGGGGGGGCAGTGAATGTATTATTTGTGTGTGTTGTCAGACCTTCACCTCACCATGTTGACTTGTTGGACATTGTGAAAGGGCACGCTTGTGGTGATATGACTACAAACTGTTGTCCAGCAGGGCTGATCAAATCTGTGTCCTCACATCAATTAATGATCAATGCCAGACAGGCCAGAGTATACCCTGAAGGAGAAACTGTCCTAGGCCAGACTGAACCTGGGACTTTATCACTTTAGGTCTGACTATGGCTATCGAACATCAGCCGCAGCCGATGTCTTGTTAATGAATGTGTATCAGCCGAGTCATCAACTGTGATTTAATTTTAATAGTAAATTGGTTGACTTTTTTTTATCAAGACATATGAAACATTTGCTATCTTTAGTGATAAAATGTTGCACGGGAGTGGTGGTGCAGAGGTTAGAGAAGGTGGGCCTGTGATCAGAATATCTCCGGTTCAACTCCTGCTACTGACAACATCAAAATGTGTGTGGGAAAGGTGAAGCACCCACACATGCCTCCACCCTCATTTGCCCCAGTCTGGGACCTTGAGCAAGGTCCTTAACCCCCACCATCTGCTCTCCCGGGCACCCTAGACAGCAGCTCTCTGCTCCACACAAAGGGCTGTGGTAGCTCGGTGGTTGCGTCAGGAAGGGCATCCGGTGAAAAAATAATTGCCAAGTCTTCGTGCGACTTAGTTTGCTGTGGTGACCCGATGAAGAGAGCAGCCGAAAGAAGAAGAAGAAAAAAGTAGATAAAAGGTTGCAAACTGAGAATATTCATCCCACTCAACTGAAACGGTGATTCAAAATGGCGGCCGCTGGCCAACAATGCAAGCAGAGGAATGAGGAGAGACGGGCTTTTTTTCTTCCTGATTTTATAAGTTCTTTTTTAGATTAGACTAGTCTGAAATAGCTCATAAAACGGTGTAGACTATAGAAAAATAGAAAACGATTTTCAAACCATTTTGGATATCTTCAATGCCATTTAAAAAGCATTTATTTAACAAATTTTAATTTTGACCGTGTGCCAAAATATTTTAACATTATGTGTCTTATCTTCATATTGTAATCTAATCTTGGACACACAGCTGCTTCCTCTAACATCAAAGTCTTTAGTTTTCTAATTTGGACCACTGTGTGACCAGCATTTCAGATTCTACTCTGCAACAAAATTAAAGTCCCGTGGATCTACAATTTAACGTGTCGATGCCAAGTCTCAGTTCAGACAAACAACTGCGCCACATTGAGCTAGTTGGTGGGGTTCTTTACCATAGGGAGAAGTCTGTTTGAAATAATGTCTATTTGTTTAGAGTTTTAAGATTTAAGTCAGTTAGCATTCTCACTTAACTTACCTGACAAAGCTAAATCCCAATAGAAGACGTTCCTTTCAGTTGCTTCCTCCTTCAAGGAAGCAAGCGAACTTACATGAAAGATCTGGCAATTGCCCTTCCTGACGCAACCTGGGCTCAAACCCGCAACCTCAGGATTACAAGACTGCAGCACTGTAAGAAATGTAGAAAAATCAAGTACTTCTTGTGTTTCTGACTCAACACTATTGATATCATGGGGGTATAATCAGGATTGAGGGCCATGACTAGACATAGGTCATAGACCTATTCCTATATTACCCTGGTCACCTAGGGTATAGGCTAAGCGCATTTAACCCCAGGTTTAGTCTGGACTGGGGGTATAGTATGCCCTGTTACTTGAGCAGGAAATAAAAAAAAATAAATGTATCTTTCAGATTTGAAAACCTTTGCTGTCAAACTGAATGTAGATGTGTGTGTAAAACAATCCTGTCCTTGATATGATTTATTTTGGTAAGAAAAAAAATCAAGTGAATGCGATGTAAAGGTGGATTCCTCGTACTGAATAAAGAGTTTCATTTGAACATCTGGGGATGGCCTTTTCTTTCCAGGTTGTTAAAATATTTCAGTATCCAGTCCAGCCAGCTGATGACATTGTTTCTTCACAATAACGCAAAGTTCTCTAAAACCAGTGAAGGACGCACTGCCCGTCCCACACATTGTTTACATTTGTGACATCATGGAGAAACTAAGATGGTGTCCAAAACAGGCAACTTCTCACAGCCAAACAGCAAGTTCAACTGGCTCTGTCAAAAATTATTTTTATTTTCTTTACAATACCTCCATATACAGGTGCTGGCCATAAAATTAGAATATCATGAAAACGTTGATTTATTTCAGTAATTCCATTCAAAAAAATGAAACTTGTATATTATATTCATTCATTACAAACAGACTAATACAAGTATATTTCAAATGTTTATTTCTTTTAATGTTGATGATTATAACTGACAACTAATGAAAACCCTAAATTCAGGATCTCAGAAAATTAGAATATTGTGAAAAGGTTCAATATTGAAGACACCTGGTGCCACAGTCTAATCAGCTAATTAACTCAAAACACCTGCAAAGGCCTTTAAATGGTCTCAGTCTAGTTCTGTAGCTACACAATCATGGGGAAGACTGCTGACTTGACAGTTGTTTAAAATACGACCATTGACACCTTGCACAAGGAGGGCAAGACACAACAGGTCATTGCTAAAGAGGCTGGCTGTTCACAGAGCTCTGTGTCCAAGCACATTAATAGAGAGGTGAAAGTAAGGAACAGATGTGCTAGAAAAAAGTGTACAAGCAATAGGGATAACTGCACCCTGGAGAGGATTGTGAAACAAAACACATTCCAAAATGTGGGAGAGATTCACTAAGAGTGGACTGCAGCTGGAGTCAGTGCTTCAAGAACCACCACGCACAGACATATGCAAGACAAGGGTTTCAGCTAGAGTATTCCTTGTGTCAAGTCACTCTTGAACAAGAGACAGCATCAGAAGCGTCTCACCTGGGCTAAAGACAAAAAGGACTGGACTGCTTCTGAGTGGTCCAAAGTTATGTTCTCTGATGAAAGTAAATTTTGCATTTCTTTTGGAAATCAAGGTCCCAGAGTCTGGAGGAAGAGAGGAGAGGCACAGAATCCATGTTGCTTGAGGTCCAGTGTTAAGTTTCCATAGTCAGTGATGGTTTGGGGTGCCATGTCATCTGCTAGTGTTGGACCACTGTGTTTTCTGAGGTCCAAGGTCAACGCACACAGTGTCAAAGCTACCAGTACCTGGTTTAAGGACCATGGTATCCCTGTTCTTAACTGGCCAGCAAACTCACCTGACCATAACCCCATAGAAAATGTATGGTTTATTGTGAAGAGGAAGATGTGATACACCAGACCCAACAATTCAGAAGAGCTGAAGGCCACTATCAGAGCAACCTGGGCTCATAACACCTGAGCAGTGACAGACTGATCCACTCCATGCCACGCTGCATCGCTGCAGTAATCCAGGCAAAAGGAGCAACAACTAAGTATTGATGCTCTACATGCTCATACTTTTCACGTTCATATTTTTCACGTTCATACTTTTCATGTTCATATTTTTCATGTTCATACTTTTCAGTTGGCCAACATTTTTAAAAAAACTTTTTTTTTTATCTTAAGTAAAATTCTAATTTTCTGAGATACTGAATTTGGGGTTTTCATTAGTTGTCAGTTATAATCATCAACATTAAAAAAATAAACATTTGAAATATATTGGTCTGTGTGTAATGAATGAATATAATATACAAGTTTGACTTTTTGAATGGAATTACTGAAATCAACTTTTCATGATATTCTAATTTTATGACCAGCACCTGTAATTCATAATTAATCTTAATTTATACAATTATCGTAAAACAGCTAGAAGAAAAATATATTGGGTCTAACTAATGATGATCTAAACTAGACCCGAAGCAGTCAATAATGAACAACTGACTTCCAATGATTTTGAGACTTTTTAGTTGCTTCAGTAATTATGACTTCAACTAGTTCATGAATTTGAAACTAACTTTTCAACATGTAAATTGTGTAAATGTAGGCTCTGCTAGCTGCAGCTAATTGCAGTGATCAGTGTCTAATCTATACCAAAGATTAAAAAGTAAATTTTCAGAATTCATGCAAAGAGAGCATATAATAAATTGTAAACGAAGGAAACAGCAGCTTGTGCTATTTAATAATTTGTTCTAAATTGTAGCATGATTCGACCCGTACAGAAAAACAATATCTGCTACTGAAGTTACTATCTATGTTCCAGTTGAGTCATTAACAGCCATCTTCAGCTCTACAGGCTACTTTTAAACAGTTCCATCATCAGCTCCAGTTCAGGTCCAGTCACATTCACATCGAGGTAAACAAGATGAAATCTGCTGTTTTGTGAAAGGAAACACCTTTTCCCTTTTCTCTTCTGCTGCTAACATCCGTAACATATACATCTTTCTGGATTTTCTATATTTTGTATGCATTCTTTTAGTATTATTATTATTATTATTGTTATTATTATTATCATTATCCGTCCATCCTTCTATTGTCTTTTACCCACTTCTTATTGTTTGGGTAATGGATGTCACTGGTGGCCATGTTCAGCAATCACTGTGTGAAAGGTAGGGGACACCCTGGACAGCTCCATCACAGGGACACATAGAGACAAGTGAGACAAACAACCATTCTCTGTCTCACTCACACCTAGGAAAAATTTAGAGTTACCAATCAGTCTAACATGCATGTTTTTGGTTTGTGGGAGAAAACCAGAGTACCCAGAGAAAACTCATGCATACATGGAGAGAAGATGCAAACTCCACCCAGAAAGACCCGGGGCCGGGATTTGATCCTGCGACTGTCTTGCTGAGAGGCAACAGCTATTGTTATTGTTGTTATTACATTATATACATTTTAATATTATTTTAGACATTTTGTTGCAAAGTCAGCCCTTAGCTATTTAGTCCAAACCCCATGTGTAGATCCAAAAAAGTTCAATCTGGTCCTCTGGACATTCAAAAAACAAGAAAACAAAACAAAGCAAAAAAATATAGAAACGTTTCGTCTCTCATCCGAGAGACTTCCTCAGTCTGAGGTGCTGTATTCAGCTCAGTCTCTTAAATAGCACCTTCTCAGAGTGGATCAACCAGTTTGCTGCTGACAACCAAAACCAGCTGATCACATGCTCAAGAAGGACCATCAGTCTAACAATGGGTCATTAGCACACTGATGGCTGTTTACTGTTCACAGAGGGCTGAGTGATACTAGCAATCACAGCATTGTAAGAGGGGGACAGTTGAACCCGGAGGCCTCCACTCCTGTTTAATGATGGACGGTTTCTTTTCACAAAGATGGCCTCCTTTACTCCTCTCTCAAACCATCGTTCCTCTCTGTCCAGGATGTGAACATCTTCATCCTTGAAAGAGTGACCGCTGGCCTGGAGATGAGTGTAGACCGCAGAGTCCTGGCCTGATATTGTTGATCTTTTATGCTGGGCCATCCTTTTGGCCAGTGGCTGTTTAGTTTCCCCGATGTAAGACTGATCACACCCCTCCTGACACTGAACAGCATACACAATATTACTCTGTTTGTGCCGGGGGACTGGATCTTTGGGATGAACCAGTCTTTTCCGTAATGTATTTTGGGGTTTAAAAGCCACTGGGACGTTATGTTTAGAAAATAAACGTCTCGGTTTCTCTGATACTCCCTCAACATATGGAATGACCACTGGTCTGGGTCTGGGTTCCTCCTTTTCACCTGATGGCTGACTGGAGTCCTGTTTGGGTTTCTTCTCTGCTTTCAGGAAGGCCAAGTTAGGATATCCACATTGCTCTAGAGCCTGTCTTGTGTGGGATTTCTCCTTCTGCCTGGCTCCTGAGCTAGTGGGGACGCTGTCTGCTCTGTGATACAGAGTCCTGATGACTCCTAACTTGTGCTCCAAAGGGTGATGGGAGTCAAACTGCAAATACTGGTCTGTGTGGGTGGGTTTGTGGTTGACGTGGCTTATGAGAACCACATTTGGTGTTCAATACAGCTGAAGCAGTTCCTTAGTTCAAAGAGATTTATTTGACAGATTTACAAGTACTCAGAATTCAAGATACAATTACAATTGTATGCATACAATGGGCATTCCAAGAACAGACCTGTCTGATGGCAGTCCTCCAGCAAAATGCAATGACCTCGGTTCTGACTCTTTCCCTTATTTTACCAAGACTGCTCCTGATTGGTTTAAACACTCCGTTGTCATGGTTACGGGGCTCTTCAGCCTTGGAGGTCACATACCAAAAGATAAGGTTTTATGGTTTTATGGCTCTTTGTTAACTTTCTCTTGAGCTGAGTATACTTGTTAAACGATTAAATGCTTGTTAAACTATTCAATGCTACTTTCTACTGTCCTTACTAATTAAGTTTAATCAGCTATTAAGTTCTATCATCTTTACTAAGTTTAGTCAACTATATTAAGTTCTATCACCTTTACTAGTTATGTTTAAGCAAACTACATTCTCATCTGTTCTGTGTGTGTGTGCGTGTCAGTCCCTGCACGTGTGATTCTGTGTGTGTGTGAGTAAAGGAGAACTTCTACTAGATGATTTTAGAACTAGTTATGTTCAATATTCTATTTAACTAAGTAATTCAAATCAAAGTAACTGATTAATATTTAAATGATTGTAAGTTAATTAGAGAAATTTCAAGCTTGATTAAAATAATGATAAAAGATAAAACATGAAATCCAACATGGTACACCTCAGTTTGCAAAAGTCCTCTATCAGAGACTGAGACCTCACAGTCCAAGAAAGCCAACCTGCCATTTTTTACATCTTCTCGTGTGAACTTGATGTATTTATCCACAGAGTTGATGTGGTCAGTAAAATGTTGGACTTCCTGAGATTTAATTTTAACCCGGGTGTCGTCAACATACCTGAACCAATGACTTGGTGGTGTCCCTGAAAAGGACGTCAAGGCTCTCTTTTCTACCTCCTCCATGTACAGGTTGGCAACAATAGGAGAAACTGGAGACCCCATAGCACACCCATGTTTCTGCCTATAATATTTCTCCCCATATGTGAAGTAGGTTGACTGCAGGCACAGTTTCAAGAGTTGGCACAGTTGTTCTGTGGAAAGTGTGGTCCTGCTGCTCAGAGTGGTGTCTGATTTTAATCTTAAACTGACCACCTCTACTGCATCATCAACAGGAATGCACGTAAAGAGTGATGTGACATCAAAAGAGACCATTGTTTCATCAGTCTCCATGATGACATCCCTCACCTTATCCACAAAGTCCATCGTGTTCTGTATATGATGTTCTGAGCTGCCAACTAAAGGGATGAGTACAGATGCCAGATATTTGGAAACATTGTAAGTGACAGAGTTAATCATGCTAACGATTGGTCTTAAAGGTACACCTTGTTTGTGGATTTTAGGTAAACCATACAGACTAGGTGTGGCCTCCCCTGGGTACAGTCTGTGGTACAGAATAAGGTCAATAGCCTTGTCCTGCTCCAAATTTTTCAGGCAATCTATTAACTTCTTCTTGTAACCACTTCCTGGATCTCTTTTCTGAGGTTCATAAGTGGTTAAGTCACTAAGGAGTGTCATAACTTTCTCATGATAGTCTTTCTGGTTCAATGGGGATGCAATAAGTCTGGTCTCGATGGATGACCTGTTCCATTGCCTCTCTCATCCTGGTTGCCAGGGCCTTGGAGAGGATTTTGTAGTCGGTGCAGAGAAGGGACACCAGGTGCCAACTCTTCATCTCCTGCAGGTTCCCTTTTTTGAGCAGGAGAGTGATGACTGCTCTGCGGCACGACAGCAGGAGCAAACCAGTGGTCAGGCTTTTACTGAAGACATGTTGCACGTCCTCTGCCAAGATGTCCCAGTAGGTCTTATTGAACTCTACAGTGAGTCTGTCAATGCCGGGAGCTTTCTGGCCTTGCATGCTCTCGAGGGCTGTGTGGAGTTCCTGAAGCCCCAGGGGGTGCTCCAGGTCAGTGTTGGTCTCCTCAGAGACCTGGGGTAGTCCAAAGCAGAACTCCCTGAACAGCCCGTCATTCCTTTCGTATTCACTTTTGAATAACGAGGAGTAAAACTCCACGGCCCTCCTTCTGATCTGGCTTGGCTCACTCAGCTGCTTCCCGGTGTCCGACAACAGAGAGTGGATGAGTTTTCTCTGCCCGTGTTTCCTCTCCAGGCTGAAGAAGAAGCTGGAAGAAGCCTCCATCTCTGTGATGTTCTGCATCTGGGACCTGACCAACGCGCCTTGGACTTTTGCGTCCAGCAGATTTGTTAAAACTAACCTTTTAGATTTGAGGGGTTCAATGTGCTCTCGATTTCCTGTGGTTTAACTGAGGTGTTCTAGTTCCACTCTATCGGTCTCCAAATCCTTGATAGATCTGGTGATGTTGCGAGTAACGTTGAGAGTGTGTTGTTGACACAGCTGTTTTATTTGAACTTTCCCGTGGTCCCACCACTGTTGCAGACATGTAAGATCACCCTTCCTCTGGTCACTGGTCACTTCCATGGTCTTGCACCGGAAAAGGGTAGAGTGCCCTCTCCGGGTCAGGGAGGAGGTCCTGCCCCAAGTGGAGGAGTTCAAGTATCTTGGGGTCTTGTTCACGAATGAGGGGAAAATGGAACATGAGATCGATAGGCGGATAGGTGCAGCGTCTGCAGTGAAGCTGGCGCTGTACAGGTTTGTCGTGGTGAAGAGAGAGCTGAGTCAAAAGGCGAGGCTCTTAATTTACCGATCGATCTACGTTCCTACCATCATCTATGGTCACAAGCTTTGGGTTGTGACTGAAAGAACGAGATCTCGGATACAAGCGGCCGAAATGAGTTTTCTCTGCAGGGTGTCTGGACTCTCCCTTAGAGATAGGGTGAGAAGCTCGATCATCCGGGAGGGACTCAGAGTAGAGCCGCCGCTTCTCCACGTCGAGAGGAGCCAGTTGAGGTGGCTCGGGCATCTGTTTAGGATGCCTCCTGGACGCCTCCCTGGTGAGGTGTTCTGGACACGTCCCACCTGGAGGAGACCCAGTGTAAGACCCAGGACACGCTGGAGGGACAATGTTTCTCGGCTGGCCTGGGAACGCCTCGGGATTCCCCCGGAGGAGCTGCACCAAGTGGCTGGGGAGTGGGAAGTCTGGGCCTCCCTACTTAGGCTGCTACCCCCCCTGCGACCCGACCTCGGATAAGCGGAAGAAAATGGATGGATGGATGGATGTTTTCACAGCCTCTCTGGCCAGAAACCATGGTGAGTGAGAGGTTAAGAAGCGTGTACAAAAAGACTGTAAAAAATGTTAAAGTGCAGGTGTTCATCATTTGTTCAGAATTGTTTGTAACTTTGCCCATTATTTTCTTTAGTCTAAAGATGTCTTGCTCGGTAAAACCTGACTCTTCTTTATGTCGAATGTGATGTTTGGCTGAGAAATAAAACATTCTCAGGTTATGAAAATAGTTTTCAACTTTAACTCATCTCAGCCCTTTGGTTTGCTTGAGGAAGGACAGGAAGGATTCTACAGGGTTCACTGCTGTCAGCCTGTGAGACAAAGGCTTAACTAAAATCAGAGCACCAGCTCTCACTGTCTCTGCTCTCTGCTCTCTCCTTCGTCTCTGCACACATCTTGCTGGCTTGTGCAGCAGCTTCAACATTTTGTTCTTTTGCCTCGTTTCTTTACCTGGGTTGGAGCCCCCTGCTCCATCTCCTCTACGGCTGCACCTGCTTCTTCCTCCATACCAGCTCCTGACCTCTGCTTTCCTGCATCTTTTTTTCTCTCCATCCCCCTCCACCTCTTCTTTCCCTCCCTGGTCACCACACACTAACTCCTCATCATCCATCTCACTCTCCTGAGCTCCTTGCTGTCTGTTTCTCTCCCCCACCTCACCCTGAGTCTCCCCCTCACATCCACAACACCACCATTCTCCCCACCACCACACACCTCTATGCTGCCACCTTTTTCCATACATTTTGTTGCTACACTGTCCACTGCTGGCACCTCAACACTAATACGTTCCCGTGAGCGGGGGTCGCAGACTTTTCCGTGGCAGTGGCGGGGAGGCCCCCGTGGCAACGGGCATCTCCTCTACCCAGTCCTTACCGGACGGGTCCCCCTCCTGCTCGGCAGCAGAGGGCGGGGCCAGTTTGGCCCTGTTTGGGCACATTTTACCATGTGCCCCTCCTGGCCACATCCAAAACATTTCATATTGGAGGAAGTGGTGAATAAAAAGTATTCAAAATCATCAAGTTTAACGTGAAATCTAACGTTAAACTCCTCCCCCTGCTTGTTCAGAACCATATACAGTGTTCTCCTGTGGGAGACAACTCGTATAAGAAGTGGTGATTGTAGTGAACTTGACCTGATGTCAAATCTTGACCTTAGGATCATATGGTCAGAAACTGTCATTTCATTGATTTGCATCCAGAAATACAGGTTGATCGATCCTGAGACTTTCTTTCTTG
Organism: Nematolebias whitei; assembly: GCF_014905685.2. NCBI lineage: Eukaryota > Metazoa > Chordata > Actinopteri > Cyprinodontiformes > Rivulidae > Nematolebias > Nematolebias whitei. The sequence goes on from NC_056515.1 coordinate 14,622,200, forward strand.
AATTAATCAAGTGGAAAAGACAATTCGCTATGATCATTACTATTTTACAAATGTTTTGATAATCAAATTGTGTTAGTTCAAACAATGTTTACATGTTGAAGTGAACTACTCATTTTTATTTACTTAAACAGTAGTAATGATTTTTAATCCTCAATTCAAAGTGAAATCAAGTTAGAGTACGTTACAGAGTAATGATTCAATTTCTTGATTGTCTGCTTTGAAGTGAGCAAAGTTGTAAGTGTGTCAAAGTTCGAGCTTCGGTCAACTGAAAAGTTTACTGAAAAGAAATGTCATGTTTAACTTTTACAGCAAGATACTTGGTGAGAGGCGCCACTAAGTCTGGTTTTTCCATGATATCTTTCTGTCTGTTCTTAAACAATCTGAATCTTTTCCTTGACTTTTAATAACACCTTACATCACAAACCACACCTCTGCTTTAGTCCATCGACCAATCAAAAGCTCTCAAATGAACCGGAAGTAGAGCCCATTTAAATGTGGCACTTCCCAGTTCAACAGTAGAGTTCAGGGTTTTGGAATCCAGAATGCAGAGAGTTTGGGAGTTCCTGAATGCAAACGCAGGCATTCATGGATGCTGCTAAACCAATCAAGCTGAACCAGAGACGATTTTGGGAATTATAACTTCTGTTTGGATAACCTCACACGACTCCCAAGGTTTTTAGCTGTTCTCACGGAGACGCTGAAAGAGTCAAAAGAAGAGCTCTACACCGACGCTGAAGCTATTGTCTGCAAGGTAAAAGTTCTATTTCGACCAAGCGTACCGTTGGCCCAAGCTGATTTCAATGGAGCGTGCTGTTCTGGTTAAAACAGACAAATTCCCTCACACATCTCTCTCAGATAAACTTCATCTTTCCATCTTTAAACTCTCCTATCTGCTAGAAAATTAATCCAGATGTTTTCAGAAATGTCTGTGGTGTAGCAACGGAAAATCATGGCCGTATGGTTTTCCTGGTTGTAAAGCTGATTAATTATGTCGTTATTTTCCAATTCTTGCCAATTAATGTAAATGTGTGATGTGTTAAACTTGATTCTGTTAATAAATGACCCACTCGCTTGGTGAGTCAAAGATAATTAACGTCTCACGTCCACATTTTATTACTTTCAACGCACGTATGTTACACAGTCCAGAAAAATGAAGAACCCGTTTAATGTATGAATATATCTCAGGATTATGTCATACTACATGATTTACTCCCCATCAAGACTTTTTAATTGGGGACACCACCTTCCCATGTCTGGACAACGCCTTAATCAAAACCTCATCGCTTACAAATGGGGGGACGTTAGACAGAGTTATTTTCATGGCTGGCAGCGTCAGTGGTGACACCTGTAAAAACAAGTCACCCACTGAAATGACACCCTTGACCAGCTGTTGAGCCTTTTCCACCTTGTCAACAAAAATGACCACAGCCCCGTTCATGCGGGCTGCAGACCTGATGGACTCGTGTCCGACCACCTCCACTGCCTCTAAACAAACTTCCTCCACGCTGACGTGGAGAAACGACATCAAGGTGAGTGCTGGCTCTCCGTGCAGCGTGGAGAATCCTCCTGTGTCTCCTCCCACCATGGCGTCTAGACGCCGACCAGCCAGGTGACCCTGACGGCCACACCTCGTCAAACAAACCCTTTAAACTACTAAACTAACAAAACCCACAATTAAACAACTAACAAAACAATAAACACCCAGTGAAAAAAGTAGGAAAAGGACAGAAAAACAGAATGAATAAACACTCTCACTCTTTCCACTCCTCTGCTCTTCCACTCACACTCCTCTCACGACAAGAACAAGATGGATGGATGGATGGATGGATGGATGGATGGATGGATGGATGGATGGATGGATGGCAACATTTCTTTTAATATTTTTTTTTTTTTGCATACAATTCTTTCATACAGAGTTCCCAGGCTCTGTTTACATCATCAACATACACATCCTTACAATTTTGTTGTTTCAAATCATCTTTCAATTTATCCAAAGCTTTTTTTTTTAATGTATTTGTCATTTTCCTCTTCACTGTAGCAAAATTTTTACTGCATTGGTCATTTTTACAAATTGCAAAAACTGGCAAATGATCACTTATATCAGTCATCAATATCCCACTCATAACTTCAGCACCTCTTACATTATTTAAAATATTATCAATCACTGTAGCACTATGTGTTGTAATTCTTGTTGGTTTAAGTATTAAGTAAGTCCAGATGACCTGACTGAAAAATGTTGGATTGTATACCTGGATTATTGAGCATGGACTTTGTTGTTTTCAACCAGTTTGGCACGACTGTCAACAAGGAAGAGGGCCGGCAATGGAGGAGGGGGCGTACCAAAGAGACCATCTTATCACAAGCAGAACTTGTTTGTTCCACTTTGGAGTACGCTGTTGGGGGAAGAATCAGTTTTGTTGTGTGTTTCCTTGACTGATGAAGCCTTCTGGATCGAAGGCGAAACGTTTCAGCACAAAAAAAAGAAACTGTCCGTATGACCTGACTGAAAAATGTTGGATTTTATACCTGGATTATTGAGCATGGACTTTGTTGTTTAAGTATTAATGTTTAAAGACTCAAACTATGCATTGAATTAATGTACAAATATTATTTGATTCAGTTTGATTTCCTAAATAAATATTAAAGTCCCCACACACAAAAAACTGTTTTGTTACAACTCGTTTCAGAGCGCTCCATGATTTTATCAGTAAATAACTCTTTATTTGAACCTGGTGATCTATAGACACAGCTGATTATTATATGTTTAGGGTTCTCATTTAATATTTCAATTGTAATTATTTCCATTACATCATCAACAACTACTGTAGCGTCCCTGGTAGAAAAGATGGTCTCTCAAACTGATGGTTCACATTCCTTTATTGGACATGCCTTGCATGTGAGCACATCATAAGAGCTACAAAATACGCAAAATAAAAATAGTCTCAGTAACTCAAAACAGTATGTTGCCTTTAAACTTTTCTGTACCAAAAAAAGAAAATAAAACAAGACACCACATTGCAACTTTCTGTGATTTTACATAACATACAATACTGAAGCTTGTAACCCTTTGCATCACTAAGCATGACTAAATGACTAAAGGACATGAGCACCATCTAGTGGCCAAAGTGCAACCATTACACTTAGTAGCAACGTGTACCGTACTCCATCCATTATCTTTAACCGTTTATTCCATTTTGGGTCACGGGGGTCGCTGGTGCCCATGTCCAGCAATCACTGTGAGAGGGGCGGGGTACACCCTGGACAGGTCTCCAGTCCATCACAGGGCCACATAGAGACAAACAACCATTCACTCTCTCACTCACACCTAGGGGCAATTTAGAGTTACCAATCAGCCTAACATGCATGTTTTTGGTCTGTGGGAGGAAACTGGAGTACCCAGAGAAAACGCACGCATGCACGGAGAGAACATGCAAACTCCACCCAGAAGGCCCCTGGACTGGGATTTGAACCAAGGACCAGCTCGCTGAGAGGCAGCAGCTCTACCAGTTGCACCACCGTGCTGCCCGTAGTAAAATTGTCCATTCTCCAAAATATTGTTCATGTTAAGAGTTAAATTCACATTTTTGTGGCCCACGAGTCCTTTCATCTTAATAGTTTTGGCCCACGTATGAAAACATTTGGACACCCCCGTGTTAGACCAAATGTAAATCTTTTTAATTTTGGGCTCAGTATTGTTTTTGCTGAGAGCTTCTTTCTTTTTAATGCCACATCAACTTAACTAGTTGATATGTGGAGCTGCTCTTGCCCTTTTACCTCGAGGCCTTGGACAGCCATCCTCTCTCCTTCACCTGAGAAGGAGAATGCAAGTGTGGGTGGCCCTTACCTCTGCAGCTTTATGAGCCTTATAATTAAAATGGGGAAGTAAATACTGGGGGAGGGCAGGGTCACTCTATAACTCTTTCCAGACTTATCACAGTGTCACTGAAGCGAGGACATATCTGTTACTTCCACATGCAAAAACTCT
>NC_056515.1:14626284-14629674 GCF_014905685.2 Nematolebias whitei
CAGGGTTTGGGGGATCATGGTGTTGAAGGCGGATGTGAAGTCCACAACGGACATAAGAGTCTTTCTGCTCCAGGTGGTTGAGCGCAGTGTGGACCACAGAGGAGATGGCATCCTCACTGTGTCATTCACAGATGCTGTTTTAAGCTCTTTCAAACAAAGAATAAACCACATGTTAAAACCATCCAGAACCACAGCATTTCTCTCTGGACCAATGCTAATTTAAAATGGGCGGAGACAACGTGGGGAACTGATGATGTTTTATATGCTACACCACATATTGCATCCATTTCAACAACTTGGCTTCATGGTGGAAGAATCTGGGCAATGAACTGACCTGCCTGCAGTCCAGATCTCACCAGCTGAAAACCTTTGATAGATCATGAAACAAAAATCCAGGAAAAAGACCCAGGAACAACTGTAATCCTACAGCAGATTAGAATGGGATATTCTCCTCTAAAACCTCCAGCAGCCGGTCTCCTCAGGTCCTGGATGTTTACAGACTGTTGTTAAAAGATGAGGGGATGATTCATGGGAGGAAACATGGACCTGGTTCAAGTGTGTGACATGTGTTGTTGCCATCAAACTCAAAATTACCTTTTTATAAATAAAAATGGTACTGTTTTAGATTGCTATAACGCTGTCAGTTTCACAGTGACTGAGATAAATATTGGGCGTATGTTTTGGGTGACTGAGTAGAAATGGGGTTTTATGAGTTTTCTTCTTTTTTTGTGTGTGTAGGGGAAAGGAGAATGAAAGCAGAGAACAACAGCTCAATGCTTTATGTTCCTGAGCCCAGAACTTTTAAAGGATGGAGAACAAACCAGATCAACCAGATCAACCAGACAAATATTCAGCTGGGCAGCACCCAAGCACCCAATCTGTCTCCTTCCAATTCAGTTCTGGAGTCCCTAAGTGACAGTGCCATTGGGTACCTTAAGGGGCCACTGAGCACCCAGGTCATTCCCATCATTTATTTGATGGTGGTTACGGTGGGGATCCCAGCAAACGTGGCCATTCTGTGCTTGCTCATGACCAAAGTTCGAAAGGTTTCCTCTGCCGTCCTCTACAGCAGCCTGGCTGTCTCCGACATCCTTCTCCTCCTCTCCCTCTCCTTCAAGGCTCACTACCATTTCCATGGAAACCACTGGGTACTCGGGGAGGCTGCCTGTCGGATAGTCACGGCCTGTTTTTATGGTAACCTCTACTGCTCAGCCCTAACGCTGGCTTGCATCACCGTTAAGCGCTACATGGCTGTGGTGCACCCCTTTATGTATAAAAGTTTCCCAAAGATGACCTACGCTGCCTGGATTACTGTGGCAGTGTGGGGAGTGTTCGGTGTCGCCATTGTCCCTCAGCTCCTGGTTCAACAGAGCTTTTGGGTCCGTGATCTGAACCGCACTACCTGCCACGATGTGCTGCCTCTGGGTTATGACTCACATAGCTTCCTGCTCTACTATAATCTGGTTCTTACGGTCCTCTGTCTTTTGGCACCCCTGGTAGTCACAGTTGTGTGCTTCATCCAAATCATCGCAGAACTCAGCCGATCACACTTTGACTGGACAATGTATATGAAAGCCGTTTCACTGATTTTTAGCATCTTCATGGTGTGTTTCCTCCCTTGTGGGGTCCTGCATTTCCTCCATTATGTGTTGTTATCCGCGAGGGGAACCGAAAATTTGTATGTGTACTTTAACTTGGCAGTTTGCTTGTGCTGTCTCCATGCCTGTCTGGATCCATTTCTTTTTTTTATCATGTCTAGTTCAACAAGCTCCAGACTCTACTTAATCCCTTTCAAAGGCAAGTCTCTGAGTATCTCTGTCTAAAACACACCTGCCTGCTGAGTCTTACTTTTCTGACAGATGATGACGAATGTGTTCTTTGTGACAGAAATTAACTGAGTTCATTCTAACTATTACAAGCCCAGAGTTCAAGATAAGGTCATCATGGTGAGACAAGACAGAGTGGAACAGGATTTGGTCAAACCTTGTCTTCAGATGTCTGAGCAATCAAAGCATGTGTTGTGAATCATTTGAAGCTACTAACACTTAAAATTTTTGTTCAGTAAGGGTAAAACTCGCTGACGGGCAGTCAGTTTTGTGTTTGCTAAGGTTGCTTAACTGTGGCAGCCATCTTGATTTGGGTAAACAGATTAGTTTTGCATCCAGTGAACACTTTCTAGGAGTCCAGTGGTTTATGAATTTTTGGGGGAGTTTGCTAACAAACACACGTGTTACCATACACACAAGCACTTTGCTACCTTCTTGTCTTCAGTGGTGCGTGACAGTGACTTTAACTTTTGCTGTGTTGGCTTGTAAATGTAGCATTTGCATTTTGTTCTAATAGTGTATTTCTGACAGAACAGAAGAATAAAAATATAAATATTGTGGGAAATGATGCTTTAAGAAGTAAAATGTAATGTGCATTTGTAAACTTGAATGATCTTTGCTTGGGAGCTTTTCAACCGTATGTGCCAGGAGCTAAGAGAAAATGCTTCAGGAGTGGTTTTCTATCTTTATCTCGTCGTCGTGTTTTAGACATGGTGACAGTGGCTGATGGATATTCATATATCTGGCACCCTGCTACGAAAACTAACTGGAAATAAGAAGTCATGTAGACATTGCTCTGTATCAAGATTAGCCAGGTAAGAACAATGTAGTAATAGATGTGCAGCTGCCCCTCCCAGCTTTAGGATGTATAAATGATACCTGGAGATGCTGCATCAATGTGAGCTGTTTCCACATGACGTAATCTGCAAACATCTGTCCCTCGTGAGAATTACACAGACTTAAACATGATTTAGATTTTTTTTGTATAAATTGTTGTTGAATCCATTTACACGAGAGTAAAAAGGTATTTTTCAGACAAACATGTATTATATTGTACATAATCTTCTCCGCCTCTTAAACATTCAGAGGATGTTCAACAGGCTTTTTGTGCCAGAAGCTGGACTCGTTCCTGCTCTGCTGGAAGCAGCTCTTCCATCGTGCAGGTTCTCAAGGGACTGAACGTGTAGTTGCATCTGGTTTTTGGGAGCATGTCTTTTCTCTTGGGTTTAGTTTCATCAGGAGAGACTCTGTTTTCTGTCTAATATCAATGGATGAAAATTACCATGATGTACTTAGATTCAAGGTTCTTTAATTCAGTTCCTGTATATAGCACAATGTGATTCACATCACATGTGGTGCATGAGGTGGAACAAAAGTGTGTACACAGGGTCCCAGTTACATCCAGCAACAGCAAAATATAAATTGTAAAACAGTAATAAGGATCTAAGATTTAAACTGAGAAATACACTAAAGTGCAAAACAATACGCCGAACAACAGCAGCAGAAACAGCAGCAGCAACAATAGCAGCAACAACAGCAGAAGCAACAACAACAGCAGCAACAA
>NC_056515.1:14629774-14631405 GCF_014905685.2 Nematolebias whitei
TTGTGGACTTCACATCCGCCTTCAACACCATGATCCCCCAAACCCTGATGGACAAACTATCCACACTAGGACTAAGCCCCTCCATCTGCAACTGGGTACTAGACTTTTTAACAAACAGACCACAGTTAGTGAGGATCCACAACCTCTCCTCCTCCACCATAACCCTCAGCACTGGCTCTCCTCAGGGATGTGTGTTGAGCCCTCTCCTGTTTACTCTGCTCACGTATGATTGTGCAGCTACCCATCCAGGCTGTCACATTGTAAAGTTTGCAGATGATACAGCGGTGGTGGGATGCATCACAAACAATGATGAGTCCAGCTACAGGCAAGAGGTGGAACACCTGGAGAGCTGGTGCAGAGAGAATAACCTTCACATCAATGTGAAGAAGACAAAGGAGATGATTGTGGACTTCAGAAGGAATAAAAACATCTACACCCCCCTGAACATAAGAGGATCTGCAGTGGAAGTGGTCTCCAGCTACAAGTACTTGGGTGTACACATGAATGACAACCTCAGCTGGAGCAACAACACCACCAGCCTGATCAAGAAAGCTCATCAGAGACTCTACTTCCTCAGACGGCTGAGGCGAGCTGGGCTGGGAAGCTCAGTCCTCACCTCCTTCTACAGGTGTGCAGTGGAGAGCATTCTGTGCTCCAGCATCAACGTGTGGCATGGAGGCTGCACAGCTGCAGAAAGAAAAGCTTTGCAGAGAGTGGTGAAGGCTGCACAGAAGATGTTGGAGTCAGTCTCTCCACCATCACAGACATCTACACCTCCAGATGCAGGAAGAGGGCCACCTGCATCATGAAAGACCTCACTCACCCAGCACACACACTTTTTGCCCCACTCCCCTCAGGAAGGAGGTTGAGGAGCATTAAGTGTAGAACCACTAGACTGAGGAACAGCTTCTACCCTGAAGCGCCTCGACTCATGAATCCCTAACTAGAATAATCACATCATGTTGCTGCTGATCTGTTTAAATGTTGATGTGTTCATGCGTGCACATCTGCTCACAGACTCATGTTCATGTTTGTGCTGATGTTCAATGTTTTATGTTATGAGTGCTTAGTGTATATTTAGTTGATGTTTTTCTTAGTTCATATCTTAGATGTTATTACTGTTTTTCTTAGACATTTTATTGTTGGATGTAACTGGGACCCTGTGTACATAATTTCGCTCCACCACATGTACCACATGAGGTGCGAATGACAATAAAGAATCTCTGACTCTGAACTGTGTTTACAGACAATGATCTGTGGAAGTGTTCCTGAGTCCAGAACAGAACCAGACCTGTTTTAATGCACTGGCCCCAGAGGAGCCCCAAATCACAACCATCCAGTATTGACACCAAAGTTCATGCTCAATCATCCAGGTACCAAATCCAATAATGCTCAGTCAGGTCATCTGGACTAATATCCAATATTGACTTTCAGATTGTCCTCTGGGCCTTGTGATGGACTGGAGACCTGTCCAGCATGTCCCCTGCCTCTCTCAGTGCTGGGCATGGGCACTGGTGACCCCCGCGACCCAAAAAGGAAGAAGCGGGTAAAGATAATGGATGATGGATGGATGGATGGATGGATGGATGGATGGATGGATGGATGGATGGATGGATGGATGGATGGATGGA
>NC_056515.1:14631505-14636540 GCF_014905685.2 Nematolebias whitei
GTGGATGGATGGATGGATGGATGGATGGATGGATGGATGGATGGATGGATGGATGGATGGTTGGTTGTCCCGTGAGCCAAGAAATTCAAAAGATTTCATGAATCAGTTTCAAAATTCTAACAAACATCATTTTGAAATTGTTCTGCTCTTCTGTTTTCCTTTGGTGAACCTGTGCCCATCTTTACTTCTGAGATATTCAACTTCTCGAAAATGTTTTTTTTTATCCCCAGTCCTCTTGTTGACCTGTTGACAGTCAACACAACGAACCTCATTCCTCCTCCAGTTGCTTCTTCTTTGTCCCACTTGCACACCCTTGTCATGCCCCTGACCCTTAAGATGTGTTTCTGCCACAAAATTCAAAATGACCTTTTTATGGTACATGTTCTTTCTTACAGTTTGAAAACATTTGACATGTTTACTGTGTTCCATTGTGAAATTTACTAACACAAAATATTTTGCATGTTCTCTTGAGACACACCTACAGTTTTATTAAAATAGACACCTGGTCATAAAAGAATTATAACTATGTCTAATTATTAGTTTTCTGCCTTTAAATTGCTTTTCTAATGAGAACCGAACAAAATTCAAAATATTTTGCGTTAACTTAAAAATTAAACTAAACTCAGATTCACACGAAGAACTGATGTTTAACGAGCGTTTCTTACCTTTTCTCTGGTACGTGCTGTGCACAAAGAGAGCAAGAAGGAGGACCGAGACAAGAAGTTTCCTCATGTTTTCATCCTGAGCGTTGACAGCACTTTAATGTCACCTCTGTTTGCTGGTGTGTGATGTCCCCCACCCCCACACTCATACCCCGTGGGAGGATTCAAGTGAAAAACACCACCTTAAAAAACACACTGACAAAGCAAAAACCAGGGCGTCTGAGGGCAGCTCGACAAGAATGTGTTTTCTCTTCAGTTTCTGTTTTAACAGGCTGCTGTGAAGCTGATCTCTGTCCCTCGGTGGCTCCAGCCCGTTGCTTCATGTTTCCGAGTGGACTCGACTGAAACCATACATCCTACATTTAGGAGAATGTAAAAGTATTTTACATTAGCTTCTATGTTTAATGCAATCTATTGATGGATTTTAATAATAATCATTCGATGTCCACGACCTCGCAGGCGTCTGCTGACAGAAACGTATTTTCTTTATTTGAAACATGGTGTGAGGTGACGCACAGAGAAGTTCAGAGCCAGAAAACATCTGTTTCAAGATGAAACGCATGTCTCAACACAAACAGCTGTGTTCAGTCTGCACTTCCTGTGTTCCATTTTTAGATAAAGATGTGACAAAACTGTTGAGAAGTAGATTTTTTTTTTTTCCACAAGAGTTTTAAATGGAAGCATCATTTAAATGTTTACATGCTCATGCCCAAAGGACAGCTCATGATTGTTTGAGTCTAACACCCAGCTGATAACAGATAGCACCGTGTTTATACTGGATCTAGTTTTTGAACGTTTGTTTTCTGAGTAAGCTAGCGTCTTCCTCCTCACTCTTCATATCACAGGAAGAGGTCTTTTAGAGATGAAAGGCCCATGACGTCAAACTAAGATCGCTGCAGATGTTGAGGTGAAAGGGAACAAATGCATCGCAGAGGTCTCGATCCAAAGCACAGCAGGAGCATGTGAGAAAAAGCCTGAAAAGTTCTGCTTATTGTAATAACGTCACCCAGATCTTATGTTACTCAAACCAAAGACAAATGAAAGGCCCAGCACTCCTTAAATTCTATTTTTTATATTTATGTTATGCAAATATATAAACAACTTTTTTCTAACATTACTTATTTTATCCTTGTCCCCTTCTGTTCCTAATATTCTTCCTAAACTCCACACCTCCTTGACTTTTTCTTTCAATCTCTCCCTTTCTTCTGTATATTTAATGCACTCCATCAGAACATGTTCCACACTTTCTGTTTCCCCACATTCCTCACATCGACTGTTATCTTGTCCTCATTCCACGTTTTCTGCCATTTCTCTATTTCTTTTTCTTTAATTAATGATTTACCCTTTCCTTTCCCTAATGGAATATTTACTATTATTTCACCATTTAATGCTTTTTTTAGCAAGTTTATCTGCTCTTTCATTTCCTTCCACCCCCTCGTGTGCTGGCACCCAACAAAAATGAACGTCTATGCCTCCCCTGTGTAACCTGAATAATGTGAGATGTATTTCTAGTTGTAGATCTTTCCTGTTGTTTCCTTTAGACTGAATGCTTTCTATATCAGCCTTTGAGACGGTGCATATCACCACCCTGTCCGGTCTAACTTCCTCTATCCACTGTAGACTAAATATGACTGCCACCATTTCTGCTGTGAAAACATAGTTGATCAGAAATTATTTTAGATGTACAAACTTTGAACTCTGGAATATAAACCCCTATTCCAACCCACCCCTTTGTGTTTTTTGAGCCATCTGTATATATTTCCTGGTAACTAAAATATGTCTCTCTAATGTATTTGCTGGTTTTCACCCCCATTTCATTTTTGTTCCATTCTCGTTTCATTTCAAGAATGTTCGTGTCTACTTTGCTTTCTGGAATTAACCATGGAGAAATAACACTATTTGGATTAATCTGTGCAAAATCTTTATTTTCTATTCCATGTAATCCAGCTAATTTGTTTATTTTCCGACCAAAACCATTTCTTTGATATTGTTATATTCCCAGCAGTTCTGGATTGTTGTTGCTGCAGGATTTCCTTCTTTACTTCCTTTGAGTTTCACCCAGTAAGTTAATGAAAGTTTTGTTCTTCTCATTTCTAACGGAGTCTCACCAGTTTCTATAAGGAGTGCATTAATGGGGGTCGTCTTTATTGCTCCTGTGCACACTCGTAATGCTCTGGATTGAAGTCTGTCTAGTTTTTGTAGTGTTGAATTTGCTGCTGCTCCACACACGATGCATCCATAGTCCAAAGTTGATCTCATGAGAGCTCTGTAGATATTTAATAATGATTGTTTATCTGCTCCCCAGTTGTTTCCTGCCACTGCTTTCATTAGATTAATGACTTGCTTATATTTTGTTTCCACCTGTTTTAAATGTGTTTTTAAAGGTTGTCTATATAATAAAAGATTTCCAATATTTATCTTCTTTTTGTTTGTAACCATCATGTAGCTGGTTTTGCTTACAGATAGTTTGAAACCCCATTCATAAGACCAGTTTTCTATTTGATTAATTGCTTTTCTTATGCTTTTAACTACATGTGGCACATTTCTCCCCCTCATCCATATTGCTCCATCATCTGCATATAAAGCTGATTTGATGTCTCTGTCAAGCTTTGCAAATATGTCGTTAATCATAATGTTGAATAAAACAGGACTAACTACACTGCCTTGAGGGGTGCCGTTTTCCACTTTAAAGTGTCTTGATAATTCACCCCCAACTTTTACTTTAATTGTCCTATCCTGAAAGAAGATGGCAATCCAGTTATACATCCTCCCATCTATTCCCATTTGTTCTAGTTTTATTAGCAGCCCTTCCCTCCACATAGAGTCATACGCTTTTTCTATGTCAAAGAATAATATGATCATCATTTCTTTCATTTTCAGTGATTTTTCTATATCATTACATATACTCTTACTAGAGCATCTACTGTGGACCGACCAGTTCTAAAATGGAGTTCCATTTAACGCTACCATTTCAGCGTCTCCGTAGGATGGTTGGGAATCGTCCGGAGTAGTGACAGTACTTGCAGCACACGTTCACCTCTCGGTTGGTCTCACATGAGTTGTGAGTCCGTCAGAGTTCCACTCAGATGTGGAAGATTGCATAATTCCCACAAGACTCGGACGAACTGCGGATCATGTCTGAATCTTCTGTTCTCTCCAGCACTTTTCTGTTCGGTTCTGCTCTCCAAACTGAACTGCTCTCCCACCGCACTGGTTCGAACTAGGAAGTGCCGACATTTAAAGAGTTCTGTTTCTGGTTCATTTGGGAACTTCTGATTGGCTGAAATAGCTAATCAGGGGTGTGTTTTTGTGACGTAAGAGGTCACTAGAAGTCAGAAAAACAGAAAAATTGTTTTGGAACAGACAGAAGATGTTTTTGAGACAGACGAGAGAAATGTTTAGGCGAGTTGGGGGAAAACAGGTGCCAGCTTCTCTATTTATGTCTGAGAGGATTTAAAAACATGACAGTTCGTTCCAACAACTTGTTTGCGTTTGACTCCAACCTTGGACCAACTTACACTTGCTCATTTCAGACAGAAAATCAGAAAATGCATAATTACTCTGTAACAGACCTTAACTTGATTTCTACTTTGAATGAGGATTAAAAAATCACTAATACTGTTTCACAGTTGATTTAAAATGAGTAGTTCACTTCAACATTTAAAATGGTTTGAACTAACACACTTTGATTATCAAGACATTTGTAAGATAGTAATGATAATAGAAAAAGAGAGTGTTCTTTCAATTGATCAATGCAAGACACTTAGAAAGTCTCTGGATGGACTTGATTTTGTGTGTCTGGACTCAAATCAATGAAATACAGTTCTTGTCCCAGGAAGGCCCTCAAGGTCAGGATTTGACCTGAGGCTTAGTTCACTACACACATGTATAAGAATTATTTTGTTGTTCATGAGTCTGGATAATTTTATTTTCCCAATTTCCTCCTCTATTGCCTTTGATAGTTTTATTGGATGAAGGTATCTTCCCTCTTGATTAAACTCCACCATTACTTTCCATTCCTCTTTCCTAATTAGTTCCACCTGCGTTTGATTTCTTGGACTTGTACTGATTTTTGACTTTTTACTTATGTCTATCCGTGACTCAGTTTCGTCTGACAAGCTTCTGTCTCTTTCTTGTCTTTTTCTTTGTGCTGTTTTCATTTTTGACGATTTTGCCATCATCCATTCCAGCTCATTCTCACTATTTCCCCTGAAGAGGAGGCCATAATGCTACAGTCAGAGCTCAGTTTATGCAATCCAACCAAATTTCAGCTCCTACCACCCTTGAAAAGTTTGTCCAGCTCCCAAATCAGCTTCCATCCGCCAGTGTAACGAACCCCTTCAACTCTGGACCAAAATCACCACAACAGAGAG
>NC_056515.1:14636550-14637530 GCF_014905685.2 Nematolebias whitei
GAGAGGAGACGTAGATCCAATGAGGAGCAGGCTGGAGGCGAAGTCAGGCGAGCAGGAGTCCAAAACCATGAAGCAGCACGAGGAGGTGAGGATATCAAAACCAGGAAGAGGGACAGGAGCAGGGCAGGCAAACAAACTGGGCAGGAGAGAAACTATGAAGGAACAGGAGACTATGAGGGAATCAGGAGACAGAAGCGCGGGATAACTACTGGCAGGTAAACTTTTTTCGACTATCTGGCGCTCACCCTGTGTGCCTGTCAGGTTTATAAAGGGTGCAGCAACAGGTGCAGCTAATGAGAAGTAATCAGTTTGGAGTGTGGTGAAAAGAAGACAAACTTAGTCACATGCAGCCAGCAGAGAGGAGATGAGTGCTGCAGAGAAGGAAGTCTGAAAACCAAGAAAAACAAACAACAAGAGAAAGATAGAAAAGAAAAAGAGTCCACAGACACCAAGCAGTGAACAGAGTGAAAAGAATTTAAATCAGACAGGCGTGAATCGTGACAGGCAGTCTGAGTCGAGCTCCAGGAATGCTGTATTTCTACTACCGATCAAGGTTCAAGAATCTGTCCCTTAGTCTCCACAGACTCTTGCGCTCCTGCAGCAGAGTTAATCATGCTCAGCTGCTGGCCATCTCCCTAAACACCTCCAAGATTATATGAGGCTGCAGACTTGCTTCATCCAGTGCCGGAGCATATCTTGTTGAGGGTAGTTGTGCTCCTGGTCTTTCATGTGTTTAGATATATTTTGAAATACTTACCTGTGTGTCTTCTTCGCTTCTGACAGACCTTGGTTTCTCCTGCGCCTCCAGTCCTGGACGTTTCATGCATACCTGTGGATTGATCTGTACTTACCTGAGCTCAAGTTTCTCCTCGTTGACTCCAGCCAAACTACTACCCCTCCTGCCTCGACATACACGCTCCACCCATGCATCGACCTCTTACTGGAATTTGGATTCGTTATATCTCCACCCTGTGTCACCC
>NC_056515.1:14637630-14642387 GCF_014905685.2 Nematolebias whitei
TGACCTTGTCTGCAGCTGGGAAACCAGCAGGTCCCGTGCAGGAGTCGTACTCTTTGATCAAAGCTTCACACAGAAGGTTGTAATCCCTTCTCGTTGCATCAGGTAGACGCTCGATGAAGGTGAACACCTCTCTGTCCGAAGTGAGTCGTATCAGACTGATCTTATCCTCAACCGTAGCATTAGGATAAGATCTCAATCTGAACTCTAGATCTCTGAGATACGCTTTTGTTCCAAATGACCCCATCGGTCCAGGTACAAAGCGTTGTACATATTTTGAGATTTTCTGCAAATCATTCATTGAAGGAGACAGTATCAACGGTCTCTCTTGTGTGGTTGGTGGTGCAAAGTGGTGAAGGTCTGCCCCTACCACCAGAGATGGGGGTGGGGGTGACAGCATGGTGTTAGGAGGAGGAGGTGCATATCGGTGCAGGTCTATCCCTACTACCCGAGATGGGGGTGGGGGTGACGGCATGGTGTTAGGAGGAAGAGGTGCATATCGGTGCAGACCCGTCCTTATCACCCGAGGTGGGGGTGTTGGAACGGGGCTAAGGGGAGGAGGTGTAACAGCCTCTGTCTGGGGTGGTTGTGGCTGACCCGGGCCCTGACCTTGTTCGTCTCTGAGTCTCAGACCAGCTCGCCCCATATCAGAAATCTGGTTTGTAGCCGTAGCTAGATTCTCCTCACAAGCTGTCAGGCGCTCCTGTGATGTCTGACATTCACTTTGTAAATTCAGACATTGTTGGAGTATCATCGCCTTTTCTGCTTTGCAAACGTCCAGCTCCTTTAATGCGACCTGCAACTGTTGTTGTAGCACATCATTGTCTGAACACGCGTCTTGGTACGCACATTCTTTATCCCTAATCCTCCCCTCATATGATTGAGCCTGTACTGACAGCTCAGTCTTTGAGAGGTCCCTATCAATCTGAAATTGTTTTTTCTGCAATTCAGATTAATTCATCAATACGTCACACCTCTCCTTTTCAGATTCATATCCACTGAATAGCATGACATTTTGTGCAACCTGATGGTCCAATTCCGCTTTGAGAAGCAGGGAAATTTTTGCCAACCGTTCACGGCTCGATTTTGTGTCCTCTGACACTTTAGCTGCTTTTGCCAACCTCTGCAGTTCCTCATCTCTTTGATTGTCATCAAGGTCTTGTAATTGCCCTAATTGTTTACCAATAATTGAATTTGTTAAAATATGTAAAGCCGTCTGGACGGCATCTCTGGATTGCAAGGGGTCAGTGTTTACGTCTTCTTCCGCCATTATCTGCTATTTAGAAATTAAATAGGAGATGTAATTGTTCAGGTGGTAAAATAAAATCAGAAGAGTTTCTCTCTACTGATATATTTACTCTTATTTAGTGATTTAACAATTAAACGTGCATTATCTCTTAGCAAATGAGCAAACTCTATCAATTCTGTGAATATCTGAACTGTACCTTTTTTGTTAAAAGTTTCTACCTTTTAATTACCAGTGAATAAAAGGTTTGTTGGTATAAATACCTTAATAACTTTTTAAACGCAAGATAACAGTTATTATTCAGCTTTGAGGAACGTTTATTAACTCGAAAATGCCTTACAGAAAAAAAACGTTTAATTTCACTCAAAATACCTAAAAGCGAAGTGAAAACCTGTGATCTCCAGTCTCTCCAGAAGATGGCAGTACAACCTTATTAATTTTAACTCAGACACTGTTAGTGTTATCCAGTAGGGGTCGCTATGACTTCCTGTGGCGTCCGGTCGTTAGCTGTTAGCTTAAAACTAGCATTGGCTAGAGTCGGTTAAAACCAACATTTCTGAACGGATTTTTACTCAAACGTGACAAAATTTCAGCAATTAGACTTCGAAGAACTTAAACAGCGTTTCAGAACACAGCTTTAAAGTGCTTTTCAGCTTTAAAAAGCAGATTTTATTCCCTATGAAAACGAGTTTTCATTTCCGGGTCACGTGACTGAATCCGCCAATCACAAAGCAGCACGGTGGTGAGAGGAAATGACGTAGGCACGTCATTCACTTTCTCAGCAAATCAGAGCGCTTCACAGCAGCCAATCCAACCAATCACGAAGCGTTTACCCAACTAGCATGTTAGATTCATCTGAACAAGTCCGTCAACTTTTCTGTCTTTTAAACTGTCAAAATGCACTTTTTTCTGTTAAAAGATGCAACAAATTAAACTCTGAGCTGCACGGAGTCGGCGCCCCGGCATGAAAAACGTCTTTCCCACCATTTAAAACAATCCGGTCGAACTTTCTCAGAACCGAGCCGGTACCAGAACCGTGTCTGGACCGTCTTTAAACAGAACAAAGCGTTTCCACACAAACCCAGCTTTTTAGTTACACATAACAGGCGTACAATTTCAGCTTTAAAAAGACATATGACTCACAAGTTCAGCTTCAAACATCCCAGCGGAACATGCAGCGTCTTTGCTCCAAGCACGCAGCTCCAGCACGCTGCGTTCAACACAGCTGACAACTGTTATTTTTCTTCATGCCAACACGTAAAATCAATCTTTACACGAATACGCAGTCCATTTATGAACACGTGACGGGCCACCAATATGTAGATGAACAGATGCTCAGATATATTCATCAATTAACACGGATTCCTCATTTTTCTGGACTGAATAAAACGTGCATTGAATTTAATGAAATGCAAACGTGAGACGTCATTTATCTTTGACCCATCAAAATGAATGCGGTCATTTATTTACAGAATCAAAGTTTAACATCAAACATTTACATTAATATGGCAAAATATGAAAATAACACATAATCAATCAGGAAAACCATACGGCCATGATTTTCCGTTGCTTCACCACAGACATTTATGAAAACTGTACAATTATGATCAATTATCCACTCAGAGTGGATGAGCACTTTACACAGACATTTCTAAAATATCTGGAAGAATTTCTACTTGAGAGAAGAATTTAAAGATGAAAAGATGAAGTTTTTAAAGGGGGTGAAAGATAGTGTTTGAGGGAGAGTGTTGAACAGAACGGCACTCTCCGGGCTTTCTTCAGCTTCTTCCTTACAGTACACTTAGGTGGTGAAATCGACTCTTTTACCTGGAGATGTCTCAGGCGAGATTCCGTTTAACGCACCCTTTCAGCGTCTCCGTAGGATGACTGTGAATCGTCCGGAGTAATGGCGAGATTCTGTCTGACACAAGCTCACCTCAGTGGAAAATGTTATAATCCCATGAAACTCGGAAGAGCTCTGTGGTCATGTCAGGGTCTTCCCGGCTCCCACAGCAACTGCCAGCACTAGGACATATCAGAACTGTCCGCACCACCGAACTTTTCCAAACCCACAGAACTCGGTAAACCAGAAAGTACTGACATTTTTAAAGAGCTCTTTTCCCGGTTCATTCGGGAGTCTTCCCATTGGTCAGTACCGACCAGACAGGGGTGTGTTTTGTGACGTAAGAGGTTAGAAGACAGCAAGAATTGTTATGGAACAGATTAGAAATGTTCTCAGAGACATAGAGAGTTTTGTTTTGGCGAGTTTTAGAAACAGGTGCCAAAACCCCCCTGTTGACGTCTGAGAGGATGTAAAAACAAGGCAGTTGTTCCAACACATGTCTGCTTCGATTCCTGACCCTGGAAAACGCACACTTGCTCATTCAAAGACAGAAATCAGAAAATGCATAATTACTCTGTAACAGCTTTAACATGAATTCTAACTTTGCATGAGAATTAAAAATCATTACACTGTTTCAGTTAATAAAATCGATTAGTTCACTGCAACATCTAAAATGGTTTGAACTAAGACACTTTGATTATCAACATTTGTAAAATAGTAATGATAATAGAAAAGAGAGTGTTCTTCCACTTGAATTTTCAAGAAAGAAAGTCTCAGGATGGGTGAACCTGTATTTCTGGATTCAAATCAATGAAATGACAGTTTCTGTCCCACAAGGTTCTTAAGGTCAAGGGTTTTGACCTTAGGCTTAGTTTGACATCAGGTTAGGTTCACTACAGCTGTGAAAGTTAAACATGACATTTCTTTTCAGTAAACTTTTTAGTTGACCGAAACTCGAACTCTAACACACTTACAAACTTGCTCATTGAAGACAGAAAAATCAAGAAATGCATATTACCCTGATTTCTTCTTTGAATGAGGAATAAAAATCATTACTTACTGTTTATGTAAATAAAAATGAGTAGTTCTCTTCAACCTGTAAACATTGTTTGAACTAACACAATTTGATTATCAAACATTTGTAAAATAGTAATGATCATAGAGGATTGTCTTTTCCACTTGATTAATTCAAGAAAGAAAGTCTCAGGATGGGTCAAACTGTATTTCTGGATTCAGATCAAT
This sequence comes from Nematolebias whitei, assembly GCF_014905685.2. Lineage (NCBI taxonomy): Eukaryota > Metazoa > Chordata > Actinopteri > Cyprinodontiformes > Rivulidae > Nematolebias > Nematolebias whitei. The sequence goes on from NC_056515.1 coordinate 14,641,959, forward strand.
GAAATGACAGTTTCTGTCCATCTGGTCAGTTTGGACATCAGGTCAAGTTCACTACATTATTATTGTTATTATAATTGTGTAACTTCAACTTCACTGACTCCAAATGTAAATAAAGGTAGAAAGCACAGCTGTAGCAGAACAAAAATACAATTAAGTTGCATTGTGATGTGTTTTCAACCAGTTTGACAAGACTGTAAACAAGGAAATGTTGGATTGTGATGGTGTGTTTGTGACTCCAATATGTTCAACAGCTATGTTCCGTTTCCAGTCCTCAGTCCAGCTATCCCAGAAGGAATTCTTGAAGATCGAAAAAAATCCTGTGGTACAAAGAGGAAGAGGGGTGGTACAATGACCATTGCAAAGTTTGCATAGTACATACTTAACAAATCCCAATATTACCAAAATAAACCATGCATCTAAAACAGGCTG